>NC_087278.1:2305000-2605000 GCF_015220805.1 Pogoniulus pusillus
AAATTGGAGTGGAAATGAAATCATTTCAGACCCTGATTTGAATTCTCAGCTGTGTCTTTGGGCTGGGACAGGAACAGCAATGAAAAGGCTGCAGTGCTTTAGATGTCAAACCCAGCTTTGGACATGGTGTGGCCCCAAACCTCACTTGTTTGGGTTTTCCTGCTGCTCTTCCTCAGCTTCTCCCTGTGCTGCTGCCACAACTCACAGCACTCAGTACCTCAAAGTATGTATCTCACTATTTTCTTTGGCTCTCCCTACCAGCCCATAGGTTTCAAACAGCTTTGGTTCCTGGGAGGTCTTCTGGGCTACAGATGGGAAGGAACTGGTCCCACTATGGGACTTGATCTAACCTCCTGCCTTCAGGACAAAGCAACTACTCTCAAGCACAACTCCAGGCTGGGCAGTGCCAGGCTGGAGAGCAGCCCTGAGGAGACAGACTTGAGGGTGCTGGAGGAGGAGAAGCTCAGCAGGAGCCAGCAGTGTGCACTTGCAGCCCAGAAAGCCAAGCAGAGCCTGGGCTGCAGCAGCAGCAGTGTGGCCAGCAGGGCCAGGGAGAGGATTCTCCCCCTCTGCTCTGCTGAGACCCCACCTGGAGTCCTGCATCCAGCTCTGGAGCCCCTGGGACAAGAGGGCTGTGGAGATGCTGGAGAGTGTCCAGAGCAGGGCCAGGAGGATGCTCAGAGGCTGCAGCAGCTCTGCTGTGAGCACAGCCTGAAAGAGTTGGGGCTGTGCAGGCTGGAGCAGAGGAGGCTCCCAGGTGACCTTCTTGTGGCCTTCCAGGATCTGAAGGGGGCTACAAAAAGGCTGGGGAGGGACTTTTGAGGCTGTGAGGGAGTGGCAGGAGTGGGGGGAATGGAGCAAAGGTGGAGGTGGGGAGAGTGAGGCTGGAGGTGAGGAGGAAGTTGTTGAGCAGGAGAGTGGTGAGAGGCTGGAATGGGTTGCCCAGGGAGGTGGTTGAGGCCCCATGGCTGGAGGTGTTTGAGGCCAGGCTGGCTGAGGCTGTGTGCAGCCTGCTCCAGGGTAGGGTGTCCCTGGGCATGGCAGGGGGGTTGGGACTGGCTGCTCCTTGTGGTCCCTTCCAACCCTGACTGATTCTGTGATTCTCTGACTCTGTGCTTCCAGGCTGAGATGATTTTGACCAAGCCTTACACAAGGCTTGAGCACTAAACCCTTGTTTTTATGGCTGTTGCTGGCTCTGAGCAGTGCTGCTTGGCCAGCCTGAGGAGTTTCTGCCTTGCATGCAATCCCCAGAAAGACAGGCCAGAAAACTCTCCTTTTGCAGGGGTGTTGATAGTGTGTTTACACAGGGACTCTTGGAGGGAACAGAGCAGCCACCAGGGACCTCAGGCACGGATCCTGTCTCTGGCCACTTTTCAGCCTTCCTTGTGATGGGAGAGGCTTACGAAATGCCTGGCCCTGCCCCTGCCTTTGTTTGCCTTCTGCTCATCCAGGCTCCCTGCTCAGCGCTGGCCTCGCCTCCTCTGCAGGCAGAGCTCTCCACCTCCACCCAGGTCCCTTCATCTGCACACAGAGCTCTCCACCTCCACCCAGGTCCCTTCATCTGCACACAGAGCTCTCCATCTCCACCTAGATCCCTTCATCTGCACACAGAGCTCTCCATCTCCACCCAGGTCCCTTCATCTGCACACAGAGCTCTCCACCTCCACCTAGATCCCTTCATCTGCACACAGAGCTCTCCACCTCCACCTAGATCCCTTCATCTGCACACAGAGCTCTCCATCTCCACCTAGATCCCTTCATCTGCACACAGAGCTCTCCATCTCCACCTAGATCCCTTCCTCTGCACACAGAGCTCTCCATCTCCACCCAGGTCCCTTCATCTGCACACAGAGCTCTCCATCTCCACCCAGGTCCCTTCCTCTGCACACAGAACTCTCCATCTCCACCTAGATCCCTTCCTCTGCACACAGAACTCTCCATCTCCACCTAGATCCCTTCCTCTGCACACAGAGCTCTCCATCTCCACCCAGGTCCCTTCCTCTGCACACAGAGCTCTCCATCTCCACCCAGGTCCCTTCATCTGCACACAGAGCTCTCCATCTCCACCTAGATCCCTTCATCTGCACACAGAGCTCTCCATCTCCACCTAGATCCCTTCCTCTGCACACAGAGCTCTCCATCTCCACCTAGATCCCTTCCTCTGCACACAGAGCTCTCCATCTCCACCCAGGTCCCTTCATCTGCACACAGAGCTCTCCATCTCCACCCAGGTCCCTTCATCTGCACACAGAGCTCTCCATCTCCACCTAGATCCCTTCCTCTGCACACAGAGCTCTCCATCTCCACCCAGGTCCCTTCATCTGCACACAGAGCTCTCCATCTCCACCCAGGTCCCTTCATCTGCACACAGAGCTCTCCATCTCCACCCAGGTCCCTTCATCTGCACACAGAGCTCTCCATCTCCACCTTTCTTTATGGACAGCCTAAGGATCCTCTCAATGTCAACTCTGTACCATATTCTTTTATCTTTCCTTTGGTTCATAGAATGGCTCAGGTTGGAAGTGACCTTGAAGGTCATCTAGTTCCAACCTCCTGCCATGGGGAGGGACACCTCCCTCTTTGATGGAGTGAAGAATGTGATTTGCCATTGGAATGGGCTGCCCAGGGAGGTGGTGGAGTGGCTGTGGCTGGAGGTGTTGAAGCCAAGCCTGGCTGGGGCACTTAGTGCCATGGTCTGGTTGCTTGGGCAGGGCTGGGTGCTAGGTTGGGCTGGCTGAGCTTGGAGCTCTCTGCCAACCTGCTGGATTCTATATTCTGTATTCACACTTCCTCTCAGGGTGGTGAGACACTGGCACAGGTCGCCCAGGGGGTGAGTATATTCTACATTCTCTATTGCACCACCACGGCCACCTAACCACATCCCCAAGTGCCAGGACCACACATTTCTTGAACACCTCCAGGGATGGGGACTCCACCACCTCCCTGGGCAGCTTTGGAGCCATAACTTGGTCCCTCCATCACGCAGAGGCTCATTAACTGGGCTGCACCTAGTGTGAGGTGTCCCTGAGCATGGCAGGGGGCTCGGAACAAGATGATCCTTGCGGTCCCTTCCAACCCTGACTGTGATTCTGTCATAGATTTGCTTCCTGCCTTTTTCTAGTGAGAGAAGATGATCCCAGCAGGAGAGAGGCTGTAGGCAGCTGCTTCCTTTGGTTATAAATAAAGACTGGGAGAGCAGCTCTCCACTGCTGACAGATCCATCGATTCCCCCAAGGTTTGGCAGCTTTGCTGTGGCAGATGTGTGCAGGAGAGCTGGAGGGGATGCTGGTAGCTGCTCACAGGTTCTTGGAAGCTGCTGTTTCTGCTAAGTTATTCACTTCAGAACTGGAAACCCACATTGCAGAATAAGGCTTGGTGACACTTGTCACAGCTTGATGACTTCTGTGGAGGTAGTGCCTTAAAGTCCCTGAGTGTGAGCAAATCCCAGTGTGATCAGTGATGGGCAATGCTGCCATCTACCCAAAAGGCTGTGAGCAGTTTGCTAGCAAACTCTGGCATCCCAGAATCATAACTGTGGTTGGAAAAGACCTTTGAGATCATCAAGTCTGAATTTCAAGCTAGCATCTGCACCAGGGGAGCTTTAGAGTGGCTGTTAGGAAGGATTTCTCTACTGCAAGAGTGGTCAGGGAGTGGAACAGGCTGCCCAGAGAGGTGGTGGAGTTGCCATTCTTGGAGGACATGGCAGTGGGGCACATGGATTAATGGCCATGGTGGTGTTGGGTTGATGGTTGGACTCAGTGATCTTAGAGGTCTCTTCCAGTTGAAACAATTCCAACCTGAATCTGCCCTGGAACTATTTCACTCTTCCAAGCTGGTTGATTCTATGATTCTCTGATGTACAGAAGCACAGAATCAGAGAATCACAGAAGCACAGAATCACAAATCACTGAATCACAGCAGCACAAATCACAGAAGCACAGAATCACTGAATCACAGAATCAACCACGTTGGAAAAGACCTCTAGGGTCATTGCATCCAACCTAACACCTAACACCTTCTAATCAACTAACCCATGGCACCAAGTGCCTCATTCAGCCTCCTCTTAAACACCTCCAGGCACAGCCACTCCACCACCTCCCTGGGCAGCCCATTCCAATGCCAATCACTCTCTCTGACAACAACTTCCTCCTAACATCCAGCCTAGACCTGCCCTGGCACAACTTGAGGCTGTGTCCCCTTCTTCTGTCGCTGGCTGCCTGGCAGCAGAGCCCTACCCCACCTGGCTACAGCCTCCCTGCAGGCAGCTGCAGGCAGCAATGAGCTCTGCCCTGAGCCTCCTCTGCTGCAGGCTGCACCCCCCCAGCTCCCTCAGCCTCTCCTCACAGGGCTCTGCTCCAGGCCCCTCCCCAGCCTTGCTGCCCTTCTCCAAACACCTTCCAGCACCTCAACGTCTCTGCAATGGAGGAGCCCAGAACTGGACACAGCACTGCAGGGGTGGCCTGAGCAGTGCTGAGCACAGGGGCACAAGAACCTCCCTTGTCCTGCTGCCCACACTGCTCCTGAGCCAGCCCAGGATGCCATTGGCTCTGCTGCCCACCTGGGCACTGCTGCCTCCTCTGCAGCTCCTCTCTCCCAGCACCCCCAGCTCCCTCTCTGCCTGCCTGCTCTCAGCCACTCTGGCCTCAGCCTGTAGTGCTGCTTGGGGTTGTTGTGGCCAAAGTGCAGAACCCTGCCCTTGGCCTTGTTCAATCTCATCCCCTTGGCCTCTGCCCACCCATGCAGCCTGGCCAGGTCCCTCTGCAGGGCTCTGCTACCCTCCAACAGCTCCACAGCTGCTCCTAGCTTGGTGTCACCTGCAAACTCAGTGCTGCTGGACTCAACCCCCTCATCCCCCTGTCAGTTTGTTGTCTTAAAATTAAGTCATTTCTGTTTCTGGTGTCCCCCAACATGAGGACATCAAACTGCTGGAGAAGGTCCAGAGGAGGCCACAAAATGGTCAGAGGGCTGGAGAACCTCCCCTATGGGGATGTAGTGAGAGAGTTGGAGCTGTTCAACCTGGAGAAGAGAAGGCTCCAGGAAGGTCTTAGAGCAGTTTGAAGCTGCTGCTCCTTGGCTTACTGCTGCTGACCACCACCAAGAGCTTGGCCCCAGCCACTTGACACTCACCCCTCAGATATTTACAGCCATTGATGAGATCTCCTCTCAGCCTTCTCTTCTCCAGACTGAACAGTCCCAGGGCTCTCAGGCTCTTTTTGTAGGGCAGATGCTCAAGTCCCTCAATCATCCATTGTTAGAATCAGAGAATAGAATCATAGAATGGTTTAGGTTGGAAGGGACCTCGAAGATCATCAGTTCAACCCCTTCACCATAGGCAGGGACACCTCCCACTAGAACAGGTCACTCAAGGCCTCAATAGCTCCAGGGAGGGAGCAGCCACAGCCTCCCTGGGCAACCTGTGCCAGTGTCTCACCACCCTCACTGCAAAGAACCCTTTCCTATCATGCAGTTTGAATCTTCTCTCTGCCACTTTAAACCATTCCCCCTCGCCCTGTCATTACCAGACCTTGTCAATAGTCCCTCCCCAGCCTTCCTGTAGCCCCTTCAGATACTGGAAGGCCACTCCAAGGTCTCCTCAAATCCTTCTCTCCAGGCAGAAGAGCCCCAGCTCTTGTAGGCTGTTGTCATAGCAGAGCTGCTTCAGCGCTCTGAGCATCTTCATGGCCTCCTCTGGACTGGCTCCAACAGTTTCATGTCCTCCTGTGTTGGGGGCAATGCTGTTCCACTGCTTTCCACTGTTGCTCCATTGCTCACAGCACAGTATCTCCACTAAGGAGTGCTTTGGTTGCATGTCAATCCTTTCTGTGCTGTCCTCCTTCCACTGGACTCTCTCCAGCAGGTCCCTTTGTGTCCTGTTTGGTCCCCAGTGCAGCTGCTGGGCCATGACTCACACAGGCAGCACATGGAGAAGGTGCTAGCAGCCACTTCTTCCCTGCTGAGTCAGCAGGGGGGGGTGGCTGGCAGCTCCCTGGAGAGCCTGAGGACAGGAGACTGCATTTCATGTGAGCAGGGTCTGCCATCTGGTACAGAACTCAGCTGCTGAACACCAGGAACCTAACCAACGTGACACAAGCAAGGCTGGCTCTGGGACAGTGGAAACTCTGATGCTCCCTGATGGCAAAGCAGCTTGAAGAACAACCCTTGAAAGCATTTCCCAGCTGCAGGCAGGCTCAGAGCTTAGCTTGAGGGTAGGATGGGAACAGCACCACTGGCAGCTTAACCACAGGACCATAGAATCATAGAGCCATAGAATCATGGAGCCACAGAACAACAGAGCCATAGAACCATAGAACCATAGAACCATAGAACCATAGAGCCATAGAATCATAGAACCATAGAATCACAGAATCATAGAACCATAGAACCATAGAGCCATAGAATCATAGAACCATAGAGCCATAGAGCCATAGAATCATAGAACCATAGAACCATAAAACCATAGAATCATAGAACCATAGATCCATAGAATCATACAACCATAGATCCATAGAATCATACAACCATAGATCCATAGAATCACAGAATCATAGAGCCATAGATCCATAGAATCACAGAATCATAGAGCCATAGAACCATAGAACCATAGAATCACAGAACCATAGAACCATAGATCCATAGAATCACAGAATCATAGAACCATAGAGCCATAGAACCATAGAATCACAGAACCATAGAACCATAGAATCACAGAACCATAGAACCATAGATCCATAGAATCACAGAATCATAGAGCCATAGAACCATAGAACCATAGAATCACAGAACCATAGAACCATAGATCCATAGAATCACAGAATCATAGAACCATAGAACCACAGATCCATAGAATCATAGAACCATAAAACCATAGAATCATAGAACCATAGAACCAAGCAGGTTGGAAGAGAGCTCCAAGCTCATCCAGTCCAACCTAGCACTCAGCCCTATCCAGTCAACCAGACCATGGCACTAAGTGCCCCAGCCAGGAAGCTCCAGGGAGATGTTTCCATTAGATTCCTTTATAAAGCTCACACTCAGACTTCAGACTTGAGCTCATCCTGCTGGAAAGCAGCTCCATGAAGAGGGACCTTGGAGTCTTGGTGGGCAGCAGGTTCTCCATGGGCCAGCAATGTGCCCTTGTGGCTAAAAGAGACAATGGCAACTAGGGGGCTAGCAGGAAAAGTGTGACCAGCAGGGCTAGGGAGGTTTTCCTCCCCTCTGCTCTGCCCTGCTGAGACCACAGCTGCACTGCTGCATCCCCAATTCAACAAAACCATAGAATCATGATTGGTTGGAAGAGAGCTCCAAGCTCAGCCAGCCCAACCTAGCACCCAGCCCTGCCCAACCAACCAGACCATGGCACTAAGTGCCCCAGCCAGGCTTGGCTGCAACACCTCCAGGCACAGCCACTCCACCACCTCCCTGGGCAGCCCATTCCAATGCCAATCACTCTCTCTGTGCAGAACCTCCTCCCAACATCCAGCTTATCTTTCATGCAAATGCCATAGAAGGAGGCTCCACACATATTGTCCTGTCTCAAATGCAACACCTAGAGAAGCTGAGGCTTCTTCAGTGCAATCCAGGCAGGTACACAAAATGATTGTGCAGCAAAATCTAAGTCTAAAGGTTAGCTTTGAGTTTGGAGAACTGGAGTACAGCATCCAGCTCTGGAGCCCCTGGGATGAGAGGGCTGTGGAGATGCTGGAGAGTGTCCAGAGCAGGGCCAGGAGGATGCTCAGAGGCTGCAGCAGCTCTGCTGTGAGCACAGCCTGAAAGAGTTGGGGCTGTGCAGGCTGGAGCAGAGGAGGCTCCCAGGTGACCTTCTTGTGGCCTTCCAGGATCTGAAGTGGGCTCCAAAACATCTGGGGAGGGACTTTTGAGGCTGTGAGGGAGTGGCAGGAGTGGGGGGAAAGGAACCAAGCTAGAAATGGGTAGATCTACCCTGGATGTTAGGAAGAAGTTGTTGAGCAGGAGAGTGGTGAGAGCCTGGCAGGGGTTGCCCAGGGAGGTGGTTGAGGCCCCATGGCTGGAGGTGTTTGAGGCCAGGCTGGCTGAGGCTGTGTGCAGCCTGCTCTAGGGTAGGGTGTCCCTGGGCATGGCAGGGGGCTTGGAGCTGACTGATCCTTGTGGTCCCTCCCAACCCTGCCTGATTCCATGATCCCATGTACCCCAGCTACACCTGAACCCCCCAAACTTCCCAAGGTATAAATATCTCTTCCTCTATTTCTGGTGTGCTGGATCCCCCCCAGCTCTTCTCAAGTGAGATGTCAGCTGTTGACAGCAGGTTCATCTCTGCTCTTCCATAGCAACCAGAGCTAAATATGGATCAGAGGCTGACTCCTTTCTATTTTACCACTCATTTTATTACCCTGATTAGGTTGGGTTTTTTTTCCTCCCCACCAGCCTGTGTCCCTGGGTGAGAAGGACCAACAGCTACATTGCTAAAGCCATCACTCACTGGAAACTGTCTCAGTGGTGTCCACATTCCTTGGCAAACCTCAGGCTAGGAACACACCAAGGCTGAAAAACATCACAGGAGTGATGCAATTGATCCAAAAGAAGGGCAAGATTCTAATGCCAATGAGATTGCAGCCTCAGCAAGTCTGCAGGTGTCCCCAAAATGAGTGCTGTGGTTGATAGGACTGAAGGTTGGGATGGATGCCAGCCACAGCCACTTGGACATGCTGTAGAGGTGGGCTCAGAGGAACCTGGTGGGTTCCAGGGAGGTGGTGGTGTCCTCATCCCTGGAGGTGTTTAAAAGGAGGCTGGATGAGGCCATGGGTTAGTTCATTAGAAGGTGTTAGGTGATAGGTTGGACTCAATGATCTCAGAGGTCTATTCCCACCTGGGTACTGTTGTGATTCTGTAACTCAGTGCTGGGATGAGGAGCAGTGGTTTGGAGCTGGAGCAGGGCAGAGTTAGGTTCAGAGAGGCTCAGAGTGCTGGGATGAGGAGCAGTGGTTTGGAGCTGGAGCAGGGCAGAGTTAGGTGCAGAGGGGCTCAGAGTGCTAGGATGAGGAGCAGTGGTTTGGAGGTGGAGCAGGGCAGAGTTAGGTGCAGAGAGGCTCAGAGTGCTGGGATGAGGAGCAGTGGGATGGAGCTGGAGCAGGGCAGAGTTAGGTGCAGAGGGGCTCAGAGTGCTGGGATGAGGAGCAGTGGTTTGGAGCTGGAGCAGGGCAGAGTTAGGTGCAGAGGGGCTCAGAGTGCTGGGATAAGGAGCAGTGGTTTGGAGCTGGAGCAGGGCAGAGTTAGGTGCAGAGGGGCTCAGAGTGCTGGGATAAGGAGCAGTGGGATGGAGCTGGAGCAGGGCAGAGTTAGGTTGGAGCTCAGGAGGCAGCTCTGCACAGTGAGGATGGGGAGACGCCGGCACAGGTTGCCCAGGGCTGTGGTTGAGGCTCCATCCCTGGAGGCATTCAAGGCCATACTTGATGTTGCTCTGAGCAGCCTGCTCTAGCTGGAGATGTCCTTGCTGCCTGCAGGGGGGTTGGAGAAGATGACCTTTGGGGGTCCCTTCCAAGCCAGTGCAATCTGTGAACGATTTGTCTGGTAAATGCAAACCTTCAGGGCAGCTAAAACTGAAATTGGAAGTGACAAAAGGGACATTCTTTGTGTCCAAACAACAAAGGCAATGTTCACTTTTAGAACAGAGACCAAGGCCCTGACTAAACTTAACTGAATCCTTTACAAGGTGCCAGACACAATTCCAGGAAGCTTATCAAAAGTATCCATTTTTGAAAAACAATTAAGGGTAGGACATCAAAGAAAGGGGGAAAATCCTTCCAGGACTGTATTTACCTTCTTGAAATAGAATCAGAGAAGGTTAGAGGGTGGAGCACAGCCCTGTGAGGAGAGGCTGAGGGAGCTGGGGGTGTGCAGCCTGCAGCAGAGGAGGCTCAGGGCAGAGCTCATTGCTGCCTGCAGCTGCCTGCAGGGAGGCTGTAGCCAGGTGGGGTTGGGCTCTGCTGCCAGGCAGCCAGGGCCAGAAGAAGGGGACACAGGCTCAAGCTGTGCCAGGGCAGGTTCAGGCTGGATGTTAGGAGGAAGTTGTTGTCAGAGAGAGTGATTGGCATTGGAATGGGCTGCCCAGGAAGATGGCTGTGCCTGGAGGTGTTGCAGCCAAACCTGGCTGGGGGACTTAGTGCCATGGTCTGGTTGCTTGGCCAGGGCTGGGTGCTAGGTTGGGCTGGCTGAGCTTGGAGCTCTCTTCCAACCAATCATGATTCTATGGTTTTGTTGAATTGGGGATGCAGCAGTGCAGCTGTGGTCTCAGCAGGGCAGAGCAGAGGGGAGGAAAACCTCCCTAGCCCTGCTGGTCACACTTTTCCTGCTAGCCCCCTAGGATGCCATTGTCTCTCTTAGCCACAAGGGCACATTGCTGGCCCATGGAGAACCTGCTGCCCACCAAGACTCCAAGGTCCTTCTTCATGGAGCTGCTTTCCAGCAGGATGAGCTCAAGCCTGAAGTCTTAGTGTAAGATTTATAAAGGAATCTAATGGAAGCATCTCCCCTGAACACACAGCCTGTGTGGATACAAACCATATGAGCTCCCAGCTGAAGAGAACAAGAGCTTGCCATGAAGAGTTGATTGTCATCATACAGTCACAGAATCACAGAATGGTTTAGGTTGGAAGGGATCCCAAAGCTCAGGCAGTTCCAACCCCCTGCCACAGGATGAGGCACTTAGTGCCATGGTCTGGTTGCTTGGCCAGGGCTGGGTGCTAGGTTGGACTGGCTGAGCTTGGAGCTCTCTTCCAACCTGCTTGATTCTAGGATTCTAAGTCCAACCTAGATGTGGGTGTTCTGTCTAGCATCAAAGACCAGACTGGATGAGGCACTTAGTGCCATGGTCTGGTTGGTTGGGCAGGGCTGGGTGCTAGGTTGAGCTGGATGAGCTTGGAGCTCTCTTCCAACCTGGCTGATTCCATGAGTCTGTGACTCTGTGATTCAGAGTGATGATGCCCAAAGCCACCCTCCAGTGCAGGCAGGAGATGCTCACAGACTGCCACTGAACTCCCAACCCCCCTGACACCCAGGATCCTGCTCTGATAGCATTTGTTTGCTTTTTCTAAGTGTTTTCCAGTAAATGGGAAGATCTTGGCCCTGACTCCACTCATTATATGTTCTTGGCTACTTCCTTACTCAGAGAGTTAGCAAATCTCCTAAGAAGACCACACTGACAAGACTGATTCTATGATTCTATGATCTCCCAAGCTCCCTTCCAGCTCCTAACATTCTCTGACTTTCTCTTCTTGCTCCAGATCCCACCCAGTTTGCTTCCTTCTCTGATTTCACTTTGCCATCTGTGGGATACATCAGCTGCAAACAGCTGTGAACGTTGCTGGCATTAAAGGGGTGCTTCTGTTTAGAGCTTTCCAACTGCAGTGCCTCCAGAGGAAGAAGAGAGTCACCAAAGGTGTAAATTAGAAACACAATTTCCCTTTGGAATGCTTTCAGTGTGTTTCCATAGCAAGAATAAAAACCTAATCCTGGTGTAAAACCAGCTCTGAGTGTGGCTCACAGGAACACAACCAACCCTCTCCATCAGAGAATCAGGCAGGGTGGGAAGGGACCACAAGGAGCAGCCAGTTCCAACCCCCCTGCCATGCCCAGGGACACCCTACCCTAGAGCAGGCTGCACACAGCCTCAGCCAGCCTGGCCTCAAACACCTCCAGCCATGGGGCCTCAACCACCTCCCTGGGCAACCCATCCCAGCCTCTCACCACTCTCCTGCTCAACAACTTCCTCCTCACCTCCAGCCTCACTCTCCCCACCTCCAGCTTTGCTCCATTCTCCCCACTCCTGCCACTCTCTCACAGCCTCAAAAGTCCCTCCCCAGATGTTTTGGAGCCCCCTTCAGGTCCTGGAAGGCCACAAGAAGGTCCCCTGGGAGCCTCCTCTGCTCCAGCCTGCACAGCCCAAACTCTTTCAGGCTGTGCTCACAGCAGAGCTGCTGCAGCCTCTGAGCATCCTCCTGGCTCTGCTCTGGACACTCTCCAGCATCTCCACAGCCCTCATTGAAATTGTGGCTCCAGAACATCTCCACTTCACCTCAGTCACCTCTTGCACAACTCTGACTCTACTCCAATATTAGGGATTGGTAAGGTTTATTTTCTTGCTAACTTGAGCAAACAAAGCAAACTGAGACATAGTGACTGAAGTGACCCCTCCTGAATATTTCCAACCCCCTTCTCCTCCAGGATCTGGCCCCAAGGCTAAAGAATGGAAGAAAAAGGGAGGGGAAAACAAAGAAACCTCAAAGTGAGGCACAGACTCTCTGGAGAAAACTCATTTAAAAAGTAGGATCAGTAATGTGGTCAAACAGCCAGAAAACTTCGGGGGGGGGAGCATTTAATAGCACTTACAAAATATCCTGTGCAGTGTCTTTGTTGATGGTCTGGAGCAGCGGATTGGGTCCAGCAGCAGTGAGTTTGCAGATGACACCAAGCTAGGAGCAGCTGTGGAGCTGTTGGAGGGTAGCAGAGCCCTGCAGAGGGACCTGGCCAGGCTGGATGGGTGGGCAGAGGCCAAGGGGATGAGACTGAACAAGGCCAAGGGCAGGGTTCTGCACTTTGGCCACAACAACCCCAAGCAGTGCTACAGGCTGGGGCCAGAGTGGCTGAGAGCAGCCAGGCAGAGAGGGAGCTGGGGGTGCTGGCAGAGAGGAGCTGCAGAGGAGGCAGCAGTGCCCAGGTGGGCAGCAGAGCCAATGGCATCCTGGGCTGGCTCAGGAGCAGTGTGGGCAGCAGGACAAGGGAGGTTCTTGTGCCCCTGTGCTCAGCACTGCTCAGGCCACCCCTGCAGTGCTGTGTCCAGTTCTGGGCTCCTCCGTTCAAGAGAGATGCTGAGGTGCTGGAAGGTGTTTGGAGAAGGGCAGCAAGGCTGGGGAGGGGCCTGGAGCACAGCCCTGTGAGGAGAGGCTGAGGGAGCTGGGGGTGTGCAGCAGCCTGCAGCAGAGGAGGCTCAGGGCAGAGCTCCCTGAAGGGAGGCTGAGTTATTTCCCAGGTGAAATCCTTGTGGTCAGAGCCTCCCAGGCTGGTTCAGGTTGGAGGTGACCTCAGAGATCACTGCCAGGTTTTCAAACTAATTATTTGTTGTTTCTTTTTTTTCTTCCACAAAATAAATTGATCCAGGAAAGAAAAACCCCAACCCAGAGCCCAACCCAAAGCCAAACAAGAGCATTCCAGAGGAACAGGCAGGAGAGACTTAACCAACTCCAGCAACAACAAAAGTGTCTCTTCCAATCAAGATTAGACAAAGCAGCACCACAGCAGAAGGATGCAAGGTCTCAGATGTGATGGGAATGGTTTCAGTGGCAAGGGAATTCCCCTTAGACCTCACAGCTTACATCTTCCTGAAGGTCTAAACCAAATCCCTGCTGCTCTCAGCTGAGTGCTCTCCACAGCAGGGTTAAGGAAAACAGGGCTTAAAATGCAGCCCTGCTGTAGCCTGAGAGCAGGCAGCAATCAAGAGGCAACTTTTCAACCCCAAAGCTCTGCATGCAAAGCAGATCCACAGGGAGAGATTGGAAGGGTCCCCCAGAGACACCAGGGAAAGAGTAAACTTCTCCTTGGTTGATGTTTTCTGCCAGGCTGGATGCTCCTGATGCATCTGGAAGGAATTAGGAAGGGAGTAAATCCCTGCTGGAATACAGACTCATAGGACTGGCTGGGTGAAAAGAGCCCCAGGATCATCCAGCCCAACCATCAGCCCAGCACCACCATGGCTGGTAGATGTCTCCCAGTGCCATGGCCACAGGTGGGATAGAGCTGGGATCCCTGTAGCCTGGGATAGCAATTCCTACTATCCCTTAGCTCAGAGACTGGGATAGAGCTGGGATCCCTGCAGCCTGGGATAGCAATTCCTATTATCCCTTAGCTCAGAGTGTGGGATAGAGATGGGATCCCTGCAGCCTGGGATAGCAATTCCTATTATCCCTTAGCTCAGAGAGTGGGATAGAGATGGGATCCCTGCAGCCTGGGATAGCAATTCCTATTATCTCTTAGCTCAGAGACTGGGATAGAGATGGGATCCCTGTAACCAGGGATAGCAATTCCTACTATCCCTTAGCTCAGAGACTGGGATAGAGCTGGGATCCCTGCAGCCTGGGATAGCAATTCCTATTATCCCTTAGCTCAGAACATGGGATAGAGATGGGATCCCTGTAGCCTGGGATAGCAATTCCTATTATCCCTTAGCTCAGAGACTGGGATAGAGATGGGCTCCCTGTAGCCTGGGATAGCAATTCCTATTATCTCTTAGCTCAGAGACTGGGATAGAGATGGGATCCCTGTAACCAGGGATAGCAATTCCTATCATCCCTTAGCTCAGAGACTGGGATAGAGCTGGGATCCCTGTAGCCTGGGATAGCAATTCCTATTATCCCTTAGCTCAGAACATGGCATAGAGATGGGCTCCCTGTAGCCTGGGACAGCAATTCCTACTATCCCTTAGCTCAGAACATGGGATAGAGCTGGGATCCCTGTAGCCTGCGATAGCAATTCCTATTATCCCTTAGCTCAGAGCATGGGATAGAGCTGGGATTCCTTTAGCCCGGGATAGCAATTCCTATTATCCCTTAGCTCAGAGAGTGGGATAGAGATGGGCTCCCTGCAGCCTGGGATAGCAATTCCTACTATGCCTTAGCTCAGAGCATGGGATAGAGATGGGCTCCCTGCAGCCTGGGATAGCAATTCCTATTATCCCTTAGCTCAGAGTGCTTGAAGCAAACACCACCTTAACCTCTGCCTCCTGGATCCCAACGTTTCAGCTGCTTGTTCTTGCCTGCAACACTCAAAGCTCTTCACTTGCAGAGCTCTTTGTAGCCTTGGCTTAAAATAACTTCTTCTCTTCCTCCCCTCAAGGTTCTCCTGTAAGGAGAGTCCCCAGCTGCATTGTTCCAGCAGGCTGGGCCCTTTTGCCTCATTTCCAGCAGCCCTTTGTTTAGAGCTGCCTCCCTTTTTTGTTCCTGTACAAACTTTGGCTGTTAGCCTGGATGCTCTTTTTTTATCTGCCACTTTTTCCTCCTCCTCCTCCTGAGTACCTGGAGAACCACACACACGCACTTGGCAGTCTTCAGCCTCAGCTAACAAAGCCTTTGCAGAAGCTAAGCCTCCTCCTTAGCCTTTTTCACCCAGCAGAGATGTTCTGGAGAGTTAACTTTGGACTGGATCATCTCCACAGGTCCCTTCCAACCCCTAAATGGGTTGATCTTGGAGGTAGATGGGTCAGAGCTGGTGAGCATCACCAGTGTCTTAAAGCCAGGACCACCTCTATTTCCCACTCCCTGGAGGTGTTTAAGGCCAGATTGGATCATAGAATCATAGACTCATAGAATCAGGCAGGGTTGGAAGGGACCACAAGGGTCAGCCAGTTCCAACCCCCCTGCCATGCCCAGGGACACTTCACACTAGAGCAGGCTGCACACAGCCTCAGCCAGCCTGGCCTTAAGCACCTGCAGGGATCAGGCTTCTACCACCTCCCTGGGCAACCCCTGCCAGGCTCTCACCACCCTCCTGCTGCACAACTTCTTCCTGCATCCAGTCCAAAACTACCTCTGGAGATCATCTAGTTCCAACCCCCCTGCCATGGCCAGGGACACCCTACCCTAGAGCAGGCATGAGGCACAAGATCAGGAAGAGGCACAAGGTTACAGAAAGGCACTGAGGCTCTGGGAAGGGCAAGGACATCTCTGAAGAGCAGCTGGGGGGTGTTTAATGTGGAGAAGAGGAGGCTGAAGGGAGACAGACCTCAATGCTCTGTACAGCTCCCTGAAAGGAGGCTGGAGTGAGGTGTAGGTTGGGATGTTCTCTCTAGTTTCAGGTGATAGAAGGAAAGGAAATGGCTTCAAATGGTGCCAGGGAAGGGTTAGGTTGCAGAGGAGGAGAACTTTCCTTGCTGGTGGTCAGTAGTATTCCACCCCCTGTAATGAATTATGCAGCTGCAGAAAAGCAATAAAGCCTCAAGAACTAAACTACTGACCTGGAGAGATGGCAAGAAGCAAGATGATGAAGCTTGTTGCTGGTTTTATTTGCTTCCAAGTTGAGATCATCACATACTTCCACGATGATAAGCTGCTCAGGGTCAGAGGCCACATCTTCCAGAGCACTGCAGCTGATCCTGTCCCAAGGAGAGCTGGATTGCTGCCTGAGATCTATTTGGTTGCTATCCTAAAGCTTAGCACAGCTGCTACTAGGGTGAGAAGGAGTTTTAAGTGCAGGGTAGAAATAAAGAGCATAGAACCATAGAATCAAGCAGGTTGGAAGAGAGCTCCAAGCTCATCCAGCCCAACCTAGCACCCAGCCCTGCCCAACCAACCAGACCATGGCACTAAGTGCCCCAGCCAGGCTTGGCTTCAGCACCTCCAGGTGACTCCACCACCTCCCTGGGCAGCCCATTCCAATGCCATGGGTTTGAAGTGGCAGAGGGGAGATTGAAAGTGGATGTTAGGAAGAAGTTGTTTGGAGTGAGGGTGCTGAGACACTGGCACAGGTTGAGGGTGGTGAGACACTGGCACAGGTTGCCCAGGGAGGTGGTGGGGCACAGAAGCACCCAATGTGATCAAAGATCACATTGGGTGGTTCTGTGCCCCACCACCTCCCTGAAGGTGTTCAGGACCAGGTTGGATGTGGCCTTAAGCAACCTGTTCTAGTGGGAACCATTCTATGACTCTGACATCAACCCAACCCCACCATGGCCATCAAACCATGGCCCAGAGTGCCATGGCCACAGGCTTCTTCAACACCTCCAGGCATGGGGACTCCACCACCACCTTGGGCAGCCTCTTCCAATCCCTCACCACTCTTGCAGTGAAAGAAATTTTCCCTCCTCTCCAACCTAAACCTTCCCTGGCACAATTTGAGGCCATTTTGTCTTCCCCTATCACCTGATGCTAGGGAGCAGAGCCCAACCCTCACCTCACTGCAGCCTCCTCTCAGGGAGCTGTAAAGAGCAATGAGGTCTCCTCTCATCCTCTTCTTCTCCAGGCTAAACAAACCCTCAGCTGCTCCTCCCCAGCTCTGTTCTCTAGACCCTTCCCCTGCTTCTTTGCCTTTCTCTGGACACTCTCCAGCCCCTCAATGCTTTTTTTCTTGGGGTGAGTGACCCAAAATTGAATCCAGCACTCAAGATGTGACCTAACCAGAACCAAGCACAGAGGATTGGGTTAAAAACCTGGGGGAGGGGAGGGGGAAGAAACTAAAGGTGAGTGCATGCTCAAGGTGGTATTTTAAAACTGAAGATTTATGCCTTCTACTTTTGGTTTAGACATCCTGTCATTGTTGCACTTTCCTCCTCCACCTACTCTCATTGTGCCTGGATGAATACAAGAGCTCATTAAAAATATCTTGCCCTGTGTATTTATAAAGACAATGCTCTGATAATTACACCTAAGGAACAAACACAGATGCTGAGGAGGTGGAGAAAACCTCCACAACAGGCTGCATTGTTCAGCCTGGAGGAGAGGAGGCTCAGGGCAGAGCTGTCTACAGCTACCTGAAGCTAACTCTGCCCAGTTCTGGGCACCTCCATTGCAGAGAGATGTTGAGGTGCTGGAAGGTGTTTGGAGAAGGGCAGCAAGGCTGGGGAGGGGCCTGGAGCACAGCCCTGTGAGGAGAGGCTGAGGGAGCTGGGGGGGTGCAGCCTGCAGCAGAGGAGGCTCAGGGCAGAGCTCATTGCTGTCTGCAGCTGCCTGCAGGGAGGCTGTAGCCAGGTGGGGTTGGGCTCTGCTGCCAGGCAGTCAGCAACAGAAGAAGGGGACAGAGCCTGAAGCTGTGCCAGGGCAGGTCTAGGCTGGATGTTGTTAGGAAGTTGTTGCCAGAGAGAGTGATTGGCATTGGAATGGGCTGCCCAGGGAGGTGGTGGAGTCTCCATTCCTGGAGGTGTTTAAAAGGAGGTTGGATGAGGCACTTAGTGCTCTGGGTTAGTTAATTAGAAGGTGTTAGGTTGGAGTGGATGATCTCAGAGGGCTCTTCCAGCCTGGTTAATTCTCTGATTGTAATGTTCTCTTCTGCCTGCAGTCCTTCAAGGCTCCACAACCCTGCTAACAGTAAAGACAGAGAATCCATGGCCTCACCTCAAGCCTGCTCTTTGGCATCATTTAGATGCTAGGCACAAGTCCTTCACCACGAGAGGAGCCCAGGGAGGTGGTGGCTGTTAGGAACAAGGTCTTTGCATGGTGGAACACTGCAACAGGTTGCCCAGGAGGTAGTTGAGGTCCCATCCGTGGAGATATTCAAGGTGAAGCTAGACAGGGCTCTGGGCAACCTGATCTAGTGGAGGATGTCCCTGCTGACTGCAGGGGGGGTGGACTGGATGAGCTCTGAAGGTCCCTTCCAACCCAAACCATTCCATGATCCCAGCTCCCAGGAATGCAACCCCTCCTTGCTTTAGAGACTCATAGAATGGTTTGGGTTGGAAGGGACCTTAGAGGTCATCCAGTTCCATCACAGCTCAGGGCAGAGCTCATTGCTGTCTGCAGCTCCCTGAAAGGAGGTTGTAGCCAGGTGGGTGTTGGTCTCTTCTCCCTACTCACAAGGAGAGGAAATGGCCTCAAGCTGTGCCAGGGGAGGTTTAGATTGGAGAGGAGGAAAAATGTCTTTGCTGCAAGAGCAGTCAGGGGTTGGAAGAGGCTGCCCAGGGAGGTGGTGGAGTCCCCATCCTTGGAGGTGTCCAACAGAGCAAGCAGAGATGGCATTCTGAGGCATGGTTTTGTGGGCATGCTGGTGTCATCCTGACAGTTCAGACTTGATGATCTGCAAGTGTCTTTTCCAACCTTGATGAAAGAATTTCTTCCTCATCTCCAGTCTCAGCCTCCCCTCTTCCAGCCTCAATCCAGTCCCTCTTGTCCTATCAACTCCAAGCCTTTGTCAAAAAGTCCCTCCCCAGCTCTCTTGTAGTCCCCTTAAGGATGCTCCAAGGTCTCCCTGTAACCTTCTGTTCTCCAAGCTGAACAGCCCCAACTCTCCCAGCCTGCTCCCACAGGGAGAGCTTCCCCAGCCCTCTCATCACCTCGATGGCCTCCTCTGGACCCCCTCCAACACATCCATGCCCTTCTTAACACACAAGTGAAAGCTCCTATAAAAGTCACACCCCAACTATTTCTCCTCCACACCCCCAAGCTAGCCACAGAGATGAACCAACAATTTTCAAGCTGTGGCCAAGCAGCTCCTTCACTACAAGCAGCCCTTAAACCCCTGTGCCTGAAGACCAGCAGCACACCACACAGCTGCTCTTGCCTGCAGCTTTTAAATCATGCCTTTAAACAGCTCTTTCCCCCCCCCATCCCCATCCCCTTCCACTTCCTCCCATGCAACCAATTGTGGTAACCTTACAAATGAGCCAGAATAAAGAAGAGGTCCATGCAAAGCCTTCAACCATGGAAGATCCCTCCCAAAGATAAATACCACATCTGAGGAGCTGGCTCACTGCCCAGGGCAGAAAGGATTAAGTTGAAAACTAAAGGAATGGTTCTACAGCATGAAAACATGAAGGGGAAGAGTCAGGTTTAATGCTTCAGTGAATTATTACTCAACACAGTTCTTACATTGCCCTTTTTTTTCCCCCTCCCTCCCACCCCCTCCTCTCTCTTTCTCTCTCATAATTAAGAACAAAATGAATGGGTAGATGGAAACTAACAAACAAACACAGGCACTGCAGGAGGCTAAAAGCAAGAGATTAAAATGTGGGAAAGGAAATAGTTGAGTAGTCAACATTAAGTACTTAATAAAACCCACACAGCCTTGAGAAAGGATCAAACCAGCAGTGGCTGTTAGGGCTGGGGGATAGGTTGGACTGGATGAGCTTGAAGGTCTCTTCCAACCTGGTTGATTCTATGATCTCAGCTACAGCTCCTTGGCTCAAAGATGGCAAACTTCATGCAACCACAGAATGCCAGATGGAAGGAACCTCTGGAGATCATCTGGTCCAATCCCCCTGCCAAAGCAGGAGCACTCAGGGCACGGCACACAGGAACACATCCAGGTGGGGTTGGAAAGTCTCCAGAGAAACAGACTCCACAAGCTCTCTGGGCAGCCTGCTGCAGGCCTCCAGCACCCTCACAGCAAAGAAGTTTCTCCTCTTGTTGAGGTGGAACCTCCTGGGTTCTAGTTTGCATCCCTTGTTCCTTTTCTTAGCTTGCATCCTTTGCTCCTTGTCTTAGCTTGCACCCTTTGCTCCTTGTCTTTTAGCTTGCATCCTTTGCTCCTTGTCTTAGCTTGCATTCTTTGCTCCTTGTCTTAGCTGTCATCCCTTGTTCCTTGTCTTAGCTTGCATCCTTTGCTCCTTGTCTTAGCTGTCATCCCTTGTTCCTTGTCTTAGCTTGCATCCTTTGCTCCTTGTCTTAGCTGTCATCCCTTGTTCCTTGTCTTACTGCTGGGCAGCACTGCAAAGATCCTGGCACCTTCTTCTTGGCACTCTCCCCTCAGATATTTATGGACATTGATCAGATCTCCTCTCAGCCTTCCCTTCTCCAGACTAAACAATCCCAGGCCTCTCAGCCTTCCTTCACAGGAGAGATGTTTCAGTTCCTTAGCATCCTCACAGCTCTTTGCTGGACTCTCCCCAGTAGTTCCCTGTCTCTCCAGAGCCCACCTGTATCAGCACATCCCATATTACTCCACATCTACACAGCTTACACGTGTGGCAGCTCTCCTCTGCCCCAGGAATGAATTGAAGCTGGCAGAGTGGAGATTCAGCCTGGAGTTTAGGAAGAAATTCTTTGCAGTGAGGGTGGGGAGACACTGGCACAGGTTGCCCAGGGAGGCTGTGGGCTCCATGGACGTGTTCAAAGCTGCACTCCATGGATGAGGCCTTGAGCAACCAAAAGGGGCAGGAGAAAGCAAACCAAAAAGAGCAGGAGGAAGCAAACCAAAAGGAGCAGGACAGGCTTGTTGGGGCTCTGCAGCCTGGAGAAGAGAAGGCTTGCAGGAGCCCTTGGAGTGGCCTTGCAGGGTCTGAAGGGGGCTCCAGGAGGGCTGGAGAGGGACTATTGACAAGGTGTGGTCATGGCAGGATGAGGAGGAATGGGTTTGGACTGGCAGAGGGGAGATTCAAACTAGATGTTAGGAAAGGGTTCTTTGCAGTGAGGGTGGTGAGAGAGTGGCACAGGTTGCCCAGGGAGGTTGTGGCTGCTCCCTCCCTGGAGGTGGTCAAGAAACTTGTGGACATTGTCTTTACAATTCACCCTCTCCTGCACCCTCACACCAAAGAAGTTTCTCCTCATGTTGAGGAGGAGCTTCTTGGGTTCCAGTTTGTGTCCATTGCCCTTGGTCCTATCACTGAACAGAGCCTGAGCCCTCCTGCCTGACCCCCAACCTGCAGACATTTGCAAACACTGATCAGATCTCTTCTCAAGCTTATTTTCTGCAGGCTAAACAGCCCCAGGGCTCTCAGCCTTTCTTCAGAGGTGAGATAGTCACAGTCCTTCATCCTCATGGCCTCCATTGCACTCTTTCCAGTAGATCCCAACCCCTCTTGAACTGAGTAACCCAAAACTAGACACAGCATTCCAGGTGTGCTCTCACCAGGGCAGAGTAGAGCAGGAGGAGAACCTCCCTAGCCCTGCTGGACTGACTTTTCTCGCTGTAGTCCAGGATGCCCCTGGTCTTCTTGGCCACAAAGGCATAACTTGCTGTCCACCAGGACTCCAAGGTCCTTCCCCACGGAGCTGCTTTCCAGCAGGAGGACCTCTAATGTGTATTGGTGCTTGGGGTTGATGCTCCCCAGCTGCAGGACTCTGCAGCCATCCTTATTCAGAGGGATCCTTATCACACTGATTTCAGCAGCAGCTGCTTGTAGTGGTGGTGTAAAAAGGCCTGGGCAAAGAAATGCTGTGGTTCTGACACAGAGAGTAAAGCCTCTTGGCTAGAAACAAACAATTTACTACACCAAGGGCTCAATCCAGATACAAAGGGAGTAAAGACCACCGCACAGCACACTGGCTCCTGTGCCAAAAGTGCCTTTCTCAGCATTCAATGAACTGGGAGAGAGGGGAGGGAACCTTCAGAAAAAGTGAGCAACTCACCTGTTTGTGCATCAGTTTTGAAAGTGAGCAGATGAAGGACAGGTGAAGATGATAAAAAAAAACCCACACACATTTCCTCCCAAATAAAAGCAGGAAGATCTGAAGAGCACCATAAGAGTTCTAGCAGGTCACACTACAAACCAGTAGGGCTGTGAGTAACAAACAATTAAAAAGGGTTTGGTATCCATCTAGTTCCACCTTAACAATGTTCGGTTCCACCTTAACAATGTTCAGTTCCACCTTCAGAATGTCCAGTCCCATCTTCAGAATGTCCAGTTCCACCTTCAGAATGTTCAGTTCTACCTTCAGAATGTTCAGTTGCACCTTCAGAATGTTCAGTTTCACTTTAAGAATATTCAGTTCTACCTTTAGGATATTTAGGTCCACCTTAAGAATATTCTGTTTCAGCTTCAGAATGTTCAGCTCTGCCTTTAGAATACTCAGTTCCACCTTTAGAGCATTCAGCTCCAACTTTGGAGCATCCACCTCCACCTTTAAAGCATCCAGCTCCACCTTTAGAGCATTCACCTCTAACTTTGAGCATCCACCTCCAGCTTTAGAGCATCCAACTCCACCTTTGGAGCATTCAACTCCAATTTTAAAGCATCCAGCTCCACCTTTAGAGCATCCTGCTCCACTTTTAGAGCATTCAGCTCCAACTTTGGAGCATACATCTCCACCTTTAGAGCATCCTGCTCCACTTTTAGAGCATTCAGCTCCAACTTTGGAGCATCCAGCTCCACCTTTAGAGCATCCTGCTCCACTTTTAGAGCATTCAGCTCCACCTTTAGAGCATCCACCTCCACCTTTAGAGCATCCTTCTCCACCTTTGGAGCATTCAACTCCACTTTTAAAGCATCCATCTCCACCTTCAGAGCATTCAGCTCCAACTTTGGAGCATCCAGCTCCACCTTTAGAGCATCCTGCTCCACCTTTAGTTCCATCCTTTCCCCATCTTCAGCTCCACCTTCAGCCCACAACTGCAAACACCAGTGTGTTGTTGCCTCCTCCTAGTCTACAACCAGTGGCATTGTGATGACTTTTTGCTAAGTTCTGCAAACAAACAATGTAAAGGAAAGGTTTTTGTTGTTGTTTTGGGGTTTTTTTTCCCTACAAAGATATCAACTGATGATGTGTGAACTGAAATCACAGAGCACATTGGGCTGGAAGGGACCTGCAAAAGTCATCTTGGTCAACCCCCTCCTTGCAGTCAGCAGGGACATGTCCAGCTAGATCAGGTTGCTGAAGGCCAGATGGAGTTTGATCTGGAATAGCTCAAGGGATGGGGCTTCCACCACTTCTCTGGGTAGCCTGTACCAGGGTTTCACCTCTCTCATTGTGCAGAGCTTCCTCCTGATGTCCAACCTCAATTGCTCATGTTAACATCCGGAGGAGTGTGAGCAGCAGGGCAAGAGAGGGGATTCTGCCCCTTGACTCTGCTCTGCTGAGATCTCACCTCCAACACTGCCTCCAGTTCTGGTGTCTCCAGCATAAGAGGGACACAGAGTTGTTGGGAGTGAGCCCAGAGGAGGCCACAGAGATGATCCAAGGGCTGGAGCACCTCTGCTCTGAGGACAGGCTGAGGGAGCTGGGGGTGTTCAGCCTAGAGAAGACCTCAGGGAAGTCCTAACAGCAGCCTTTCCAGTGCCTGAACACCCCCAGCTCCCTCAGCCTGTCCTCAGAGCTACAGGAAAGCTGGGGAAAGATTTTTCACATGGGCTTGGAGTGACAGGATGAGAGGGAATGGATTGAAACTGGAAGAGAGGAGACTGAGACTGGAGATTAGGAAGGAGTTGTTTGCAGTGAGGGTGGTGAGACACTGGCACAGGTTGAGGGTGGTGAGACACTGGCACAGGTTGAGGGTGCTGAGACACAGGCACAGGTTTCCCAGGGAGGTTGTGGAGCACAGAAGCACCCAATGTGATCTTTGATCACATTGGGTGCTTCTGTGCTCCACAACCTCCCTGGAGGTGTTCAAGGCCAGGTTGGATGAGGCCTTAAGCAACCTGAGCTGGTGGCAGATGTCACTACCCACGGCAGGAGGTTGGAACTAGATGATCTTTGAGGTCCTTTCCAAGCCTGAATCCTGCTGGAATCCTGCCCTTTCTCTCACACAAAGCACTGCAATGCCTCTCACTGCTCACTCAGTGATATGCAGGCAGTTATTTCTCAGACCACTTTCCAACTGGACCACACCTTCCCACTTCAAAGCAGCCTTCTGCCCTGATCCTGGTGGCAGCTGATGGAGACTATTCACCATTCAATATCCTCTCAATCTCCTCCAGTCTTTTCAGAGCAGCAACTCTCTTTTTTTCAATATCTTTGATTTCTTCTGAGGATTTTTTGGGGGCCTCTTTGTCCATATTGGTTTTCTCTGCTTGTTTCTTAGTTTTGGAGTGGCCTTTGTTGCCCTCAGCTGTGGCTTGAGTGGTTTTCTGCTCGGTTTTGACTTTGTTCACGTTGTGAAATGAATTTTTTTTTCCTCCTGCAGCTGCAGTCCCAGTCCTAGTGTCAGTCCCTGTCCCAGTCCCACCTGCTGGAAGTGCTGATTGTTCTGTAGCACTGGCTGATGCAATTTTGCTTCTGACTATGCTTAGGTGACGTTGGATGTACTCTTCCTGAGGTGCCAGTGCCAAGGTTTCAACCAAACACCTCTCTGCTTTTATTAGGTCTCGTTCCTCAAAGTAAACCACACACAGGTTATGTTTTCCTTGGACATTGTTGGGATCCAGCTCCAAAATCCTTTCAAAACACCTTTTTGCTCCAACAATATCCTTCTTTTGGTTCATAAGGATGTCTCCCTTCAAAATCAAACCTTTGGTGTGATCTGGGTAGTACCTCAGCAGGTCTTCCAGGACAGGCAAAGCCATCAACTCCTTTGCTGTCTGAGAATAAAGCAGTGCCAAATTGAACAGAGCACTGCGGAAGTTGGGTTGCAGCTTGATGGCTTTCTTCATCCAGGCTTCTGCTTCTGTGTCCTTTTTGTCATCCATGGCCAGCATTCCCAAATTGAAGTAGCCATTTGCATCCTGTGGTTCCTCTTTCACATAATGCAGCAGCCTCTGTTTAGCTTCAGGTCTGAGCCGAGCATCACCTAAACGACAGAAAGTGGATTTCAGTCTAGATCTGGGCTGAAGGAGCCTTAGGCCAGGCCTCTAAAATGGTCAGCTTTAATACAAAATAACAAATGCCACAGCTTGAGACACAACTGTGAAAGGGAGGGAGGTTTAGATGCTACTTCTCACCATTGCTGTGTAGGAAAAGCAATGGAAAAGCAAAAGGAAAAGTAAAGTGAAAAAGGAAAAAGAAAAGAAAAAGCAAAGGGAAAAGCAGAGTCAAAAGCAAAGGAAAAGTAAAGTGAAAAAGGGAAAAGCAGAGTCAAAAGCAAACGAAAAGCAAAAGGAAAGTGAAGTGAAAAAGCAAAAGAAAAAGCAAAGGGAAAATCAGAGTAAAAAGCAATGTAAAAGCAAAGGAAAAGTAAAGTGAAAAATGAAAAAGCAAAGGGAAAAGCAAAGTAAAAGCAGAGCAAAAGCAGAGTAAAAAGGAAAGCAAAAAGCAAAGGAAAAGTAAAGTGGAAAAGGAAAAAGCAAAGGGAAAAGCAAAAGGAAAAGCAAAGTAAAAGCAGAGCAAAAGCAGAGTAAAAAGGAAAGCAAAAAGCAAAGGAAAAGTAAAGTGGAAAAGGAAAAAGCAAAGGGAAAAGCAAAAGGAAAAGCAAAGTAAAAGCAGAGCAAAAGCAGAATAAAAAGGAAAGCAAAAAGCAAAGGAAAAGCAAAGGAAAAGTAAAGTGAAAAAGGAAAAAGCAAAGGGAAAAGCAAAGGAAAATGCAAAGTGAAAAAGCAAAGGAAAAGCCAAGTAAAAGCAGAGCAAAAGCAGAGTAAAAAGGAAAGCAAAAGGCAAAGGAAAAGCAAAGGAAAAGTAAAGTGAAAAAGGAAAAAGCAAAGGGAAAAGCAAAGGGAAATGCAAAGGAAAAAAGCAAAAGAGAAAAGCAAAGGAAAAGCAGAGCAAAAGCAGAGTAAAAAGGAAAGCAAAAGGCAAAGGAAAAGCAAAGGAAAAGTAAAGTGAAAAAGGAAAAAGGAAAAAGCAAAGGAAAAGGCAAAGGAAAATACAAAGGAAAAGCAAAGGAAAAGCAGAGTAAAAAGCAAAGGAAAGATTTAAGTAAAGGAAAAGAAAAGTGAAAAAGGAAAAAGCAAAGGAAAAGAAAAATGAGAAAGCAAAGGAAAAAGCAAAGGAAAAGCAGAGTAAAAGCAGAGTAAAAAGCAAAGGGGAAAGCAAAGGGAAAAGCAGAGTAAAAGCAGAGTAAAAAGCAAAGGGGAAAGCAAAGGGAAAAGCAGAGTAAAAGCCAAGGAAAAGGCAAAGGAAAACTTGCCTGCATCCTATAAAAGCAAAGGAAAAGCAAAGTGCCTGCACCCTATAAAAGCAAAGAGAGAGACAGAGGGCAGGGAGAAGCCACAAACCAGACTCCTGCATCAGCAGCGCCGAGTTGAACAGGGCCAGTTTATGCGCGGGGTTGAGCTCCAGCGCTCGGTTGAAGTTCTTCAGGGCCTCTGCTGGATCTTTCAGCTCGATGTAGACTATGGCCAGGTTGTACCAGAGGTCTGCATTGGTTCTGTCTAGCTCCAGAGCTCTAAGATAGGCTTCCTTAGCTTTCAGAGGTTTGTTCATTTTGAGCAGCAGTTCTCCCCTGTTGAAGAATTAAGATTCAACAGATTCACAGATGGGCATCGGGTTGGGAGGCACCCCCCAAAAGGGCAACCCCCCTGCAGTCAGCAGGGACATCCCCAACTAGATCAAGCTGCCCAGGGCCACACTGAGTCTGATCCTGAATGTCTCAAGAGATGGGGCCTCAGCCACATCTCTGAGCAATGTGTTCCAGTGTCTCACTACCCTGATGGTGCAGAACTTCCCCCTGATGTCCCCCATAAATCTCCCTTGCTCCACTTTCAAACCATTGCTCCTCATCCTTTCACCATAGGCCCTTCTAAACAGCCTTTCCCCAGCCTGCCTGTAGGTCCCTCTTCAGATATCAAAATCATAGAATCAAGCAGGTTGGAAGAGACCTCCAAGCTCAGCCAGCCCAACCTAGCACCCAGCCCTGCCCAACCAACCAGACCATGGCACTAAGTGCCCAAGCAAGGATTTCCTTGAACACCTCCAGGCATGGCGACTCCACCACCTCCCTGGGCAGCCCATTCCAATGCCAATCACTCTCTCTGCCAACAGCTTCCTCCTAACATCCAGCCTGGAGCCTTCTCTCCAGGCTGAACAGCCCAAACTCTCTCAGCCTGTCCCCACAGGGGAGATTCTCCAGCCCTCTGATCACCTCCATGGCCTCTTCTGAACCCACTCCAGCAGGTCCACCTCCTAACCTTCACTTTTGTTCTCAGACTTCAGGTTCATCTAAAGTTTGCCCTCCCACAGACAGAAGATGTGTGAACAGTGTGGGTTTCTCTTTGTTTGGAACACAAAGCAACACAGGACCTCCTTTACATCTCCTTCCCAAAGCTCTCAGCTCTCAGCAGCCTGCATGCAACAAATGCATTTGCAGCACAGAAACCCCAAAAGAAGGAGGCAAACATTGCTGCTATGGGCTGTAGGATTCCACTGCAACAGCTGCACTTCAGGCACCTCTGCTCCTCACTGAGTCCCCATGGCAATCACAGCTGGTAAAAAAGGGAAGAGATCCCTCCCAGCCCACAACCACACTACTCTTGTTTGCTTTATCTGCTTTCTATTGCATTTTCTGGACAGCCTTTAACACAGAAGGATCAAGGAAACTCCACAATTCAGACTGACCCAAATCTTCTTAGTTCCAAACTAAATTAGATTAGAATCTTAGAATGATAGAATGGTAGGGGTTGGAAGGGACCTCCAGGGAGCAGCAGGTCCAACCCTTCTGCCAAAGCAGGGCCACCCAAGGCAGCTCACACAGGAATGCATCCAGATGGGTCTTGACAGCCTCCAGAGAAGGAGACTCCACAACCTCTCTGGGCAGCCTGCTCCAGGGCTCCAGCACCATCACACTGGAGCTTGTCTTCACGTTGTGAAGAGCTTTAGCTTGCACCCATCGTCCCTTGTCCTGTCACTGGGCACCACCTGGACACTTTATTTTGACAACCACTCCCTCAGACAGCTACAGACATTAGTAAGATCTCATCAGCAACCTCCCTGGGCAACCTGTGCCAGTGTCTCACCTCCCTCAATCTGTGCCAGTGTCTCACCTCCCTCAACCTGTGCCAGTGTCTCGCCACCCTCAGTCTGTGCCAGTGTCTCACCTCCCTCAATCTGTGCCAGTGTCTCACCTCCCTCAACCTGTGCCAGTGTCTCACCACCCTCAATCTGTGCCAGTGTCTCACCTCCCTCAACCTGTGCCAGTGTCTCACCTCCCTCAATCTGTGCCAGTGTCTCACCTCCCTCAATCTGTGCCAGTGTCTCACCTCCCTCAACCTGTGCCAGTGTCTCACCTCCCTCAATCTGTGCCAGTGTCTCACCTTCCTTAACCTGTGCCAGTCTCTCACCACCCTCACTCCAAACAACTTCTTCCTAACATCCACTTTCAATCTCCCCTCTGCCACTTCAAACCCATTCCTCCTCCTCCTCCTCTCATTACCAGACCTTGTCAATAGTCCCTCCCCAGCCCTCCTAGAGCCTCCTTCAGATCCTGCAAGGTCAAGCCAAGGTCTCCTCCAAGCCTTCTCTTCTCCAGGCTGCAGAGTCCCAAATCGCCTCCCTTTGGATATAAACTCATTTCAGCAGCTAACTCAACTGCATCAAGCAATGACTGCTGATAGCAGTGCACATCTCTAAATGTTTCATCCAAACTGATCCACCTCTAAAATGATAAAAGATACCTGCTGATGTAAGCCTGCTTGAAATCTGGCCTCATGCTAATTGCCTGGCGATATAACTGATCAGCTTCTTCCAGCCTGGATTCGTTGGCTCTGATTAAGTTTGCCAGGTTGATGTAAACATTCAGATGGTTAGGAGCAACTCTTGCTGCATATTTTTTACCTGGAATGATCTGTCAAAACAACAAACAAACAAACAAAAAAAGAACAGATGGACCAAAGGAGTAAAAAAAGATGGAAGGTGTTGAGCAGAGGTCTCTTCGCTCTGCCACGTGGGGTTTTATTAGGGTACTGCTGGGCATTAAGGGTGTAGGTTCTGAATGGTTAAAGGCAGCAGCTCTCCTTTCCCAGAAATCACAGCAAAATGGTCTAGTTTATGGCTGGATGTGAGGAGGAAGTTGTTGGCAGAGAGAGTGATTGGCATTGGAATGGGCTGCCCAGGGAGGTGGTGGAGTCACCATCCCTGGAGGTGTTGCAGCCAAGCCTGGCTGGGGCACTTAGTGCCTGGGTCTGGTTGGTTGGCCAGGGCTGGGTGCTAGGTTGGGCTGGCTGAGCTTGGAGCTCTCTTCCAACCTGCTTGATTCTATGATTCTATGAAAATATTCCCATGCCAACCTCATGGCATTCAACAAGGCCAAGTGGAAGGTCCTGCATCTAGGTCAGCACAGTCCCAAGCACAACTCCAGGCTGGGTGGGGAATGGCTGAGAGCAGCCCTGAGGAAAAGGCCCTGCGGGGCTGGGGTGATGCAAAGCTCCACAGGAGCCTGCAGGGTGAGTGCAGCCCAGATACAACCCTGTGCTGGGCTGCAGCAAGAGCAGTGTGGGCACAGGGCAAGGGAGGGGTTTCTGCCCCTTGGCTCTGCTCTCCTCACACCCCACCTGCAGTCCTGGGGGCAGCTCTGGAGCCCCCAGCACAAGAGGGACATGGAAGTGTTGGAGGCAGTGCAGAGGAGGCCACCAAGATGCTGAGAGGGCTGCAGCAGCTCTGCTGTGAGCACAGGCTGAGAGAGTTGGGGCTCTTTTAGCATTTCCCAGGGATGATAACTTAATAGATGGTAAAGGTATAAAGGTAGAAAATAAAATGACAACTTAATAAAAGGATGTTCAAGTAAAGATTATTTTCTTGCTGCTGTGGCTACATCCTCCCATCTCCCATGCTGCAGTTCAACCCTCTCTGGAAGGCTCAGAAAATCAAGTCATCACCAATGGATTAGCTGGAAGTGAACATAACCCTACTGGGGACCAGAGATTGCAGGTGTACATTTGGAACTGCTGCTTTCTTTGATGCCATCACAGAGTAGCTGGAGCTGGAGGGCACCTTGAAGATCACCTAGTTCTAACCCCCTGCCATGGACAAGAGCATTTTGCCCAAGATAAAACCCCACAGCAAAAAAACAGTTTCCAGAGAGATGGTTAAAGACCTGGCTTGATGGCCACACCCTAAGAGTGGCTGTCAGTGGCTCCATGGCCAAGTGCAGGCCAGGGACAAGTGGAGTCCCTCAGGGAGCAGTCCTGGGACCAGTCTTGTTCAACATCTCTGTGGGTGCCATGGACAGAGGCACTGAGTGCAGCCTCAGCAAGGTTGCTGCCCACACCAAGCTGTGTGGTGCAGCAGCCAGGCTGGAGGGCAGGATCCATCCAGAGGGAGCTGCACAGGCTGCAGAGGTGGGCACAAGCCAAGCTCAGGAGGTGCAACAAGACCAAGGGCAAGGTCCTGCAGCTGGGTCAGGGCAATGCCAAGCACAACTCCAGGCTGAGCAGTGAGTGGCTGGAGAGCAGCCCTGAGCAGAGGGACTTGGGGGTGCTGGTGGAGGAGAATCTCAGCAGGAGCCAGCAGTGTGCACTTGCAGGCCAGAAAGCCAAGCAGAGCCTGGGCTGCAGCAGCAGCAGTGTGGCCAGCAGGGCCAGGGAGGGGATTCTCCCCCTCTGCTCTGCTCTGCTCTGCTGGGACCCCACCTGGAGTCCTGCATCCAGCTCTGGAGCCCCTGGGACAAGAGGGCTGTGGAGATGCTGGAGAGTGTCCAGAGCAGGGCCAGGAGGATGCTCAGAGGCTGCAGCAGCTCTGCTGTGAGCAGAGCCTGAAAGAGTTGGGGCTGTGCAGGCTGGAGCAGAGTGCACAACCTCCCCTTTTAAACACAGGCTAAGGAAAAATGCTAACAACTTGAAAGGATAGAGCAAGAAAAACAGGGGAAAAGATCAGGAATCAAGGTCTGAGAGAGCTCTCTCCTGCAGTGGTTGATAAATGCTACCTGTGGCATCAGTGACTTAGCAATCATGTAAGATTCTTCAGCTTCTTTAGTTTTGTTTAAGTTCTTGTAAGTTCTTCCTACGTTCATGTGGGCACCAATATCATCTGGAACAGAAGAGAAAGCAATGACAGAGTCATTTGGCTTGGAAAAGACCTTTAAGATGCTGAGTCAAATCATTGTCTGACTTTGGTGCTAAACTCCCTCCCTCAGAGCACAGAGTTTAGCATCAAGGTTGGAAAAGACCTCTTAAGAATCGTTAAGGTTGGCAAAAAACTCTAAGATCATCAAGTCCAAACTTTAACCCAACCCCTTCATGACCACCTTCAAATGTCCAAGCTTCTACCCAACACCTTCCAGAGAAGGGCAACCAAGCTGGGGAAAGGTCTGGAGAACAGGACTGGGGAGGAGCAGCTGAGGGAGCTGGGGGTGGAGGAGGCTGAGGGGAGACCTCATTGCTCTCTACAGCTCCCTGAAAGGAGGTTGCAGTGAGGTGAGGGTTGGGCTCTGCTCCCTAGCATCAGGTTATGGAAGAAGAGGAAACAGCCTCAAATTGTACTAGGGGAAGGTTAGGTTGGATACCAGGGAAAATTTCTCTGCTGCAAGAGTGGTCAGAGATTGGCACAGGCTGCCCAGGGAGGTGGTGGTGGAGTCCCCACGCAGAGACCAGCACAGGCTGCCCAGGGAGGTGGTGGAGTCCCCATGCAGAGACCAGCACAGGCTGCCCAGGGAGGTGGTGGTGGAGTCCCCATGCAGAGATCAGCACAGGCTGCCCAGGGAAGTGGTGGAGTCCCCACGCAGAGATTGGCACAGGCTGCCCAGGGAGGTGGTGGAGTCCCCACGCAGAGACCAGCACAGGCTGCCCAGGGAGGTGGTGGTGGAGTCCCCATGCAGAGATCAGCACAGGCTGCCCAGGGAGGTGGTGGTGGAGTCCCCACGCAGAGACCAGCACAGGCTGCCCAGGGAGGTGGTGGTGGAGTCCCCACGCAGAGATCAGCACAAGGCTGCCCAGGGAGGTGGTGGTGGAGTCCCCACGCAGAGACCAGCACAGGCTGCCCAGGGAGGTGGTGGTGGAGTCCCCAAGCCTGGAGGTATGCAACAAACATGTGGCCATGGCACTTGGGAACACGGTTTAGTGGCTGTGGTGGTGTTAGGTTGCTGTCTGGACTGGCTGACCTTGGAGATCTTTTCCAACCCAAAACAATTCCATGATTCTACAGCAGGAGTGAGGAGAAGCAGCTCAGGAGGAACAAGCCCAAGCTGTTACCTGGTTGCACTTGTGTGGCCTGTATGAAGAACTGCAGAGCTCTCTCAAAGTTCTTTTCATTTTCCAATGCATGCCCCACGTTGTTCCACAGCTTTGCATTGTTCTTGTTGACCTAAAACCAGCCAAAAAAAAAGACACCAATTCCTAAGCTGTTAAGCTAAAATCACACAACTGTTTCCCTCTAAGTCTTAAAGATGTCAAAATGCACAGCACAGGCCAGATTCCAGGCAAAGAGCAACAAAACTTTGCCTCCAGAATGATGACACCAAATTTGTTGCTGAACATCTCTTTTATTTTCAGTTCTTTGGCCCTAGAAACACCAAAACGTTTTGAAATTCAAGATCACTGCTAGGGGCTGTTGTACAAACTCTCCTAGCAGGCCATATGCATGTGGAAGAAATTCTTCTGTGCAGCAAAACTGTGTGGGGGGAGGATTTTTGTACTGGAGCATATTGTGCTCCAGAGAAGAGAAGCCACTCAGCTGCTCTAAGACAAGACAAAAGTGATCATTGTTTCTTGCAGATTAATTCCCATCTGTGCATCAAAATACTTTTCAAGTCTTCCCCAGAGCAACTCATCAGATGGTAGTGATGCCAGCAGGGAAATTCAAGTGGCAAAAGCAGGTGGCCAAGAGAGCCAATGGCATCCTGGGCTGCATCAGGAGCAGTGTGGCCAGCAGGACAAGGGAGGTTATTCTTCCCCTGTACTCAGCACTGCTCAGGCCACACCTGGAGTGCTGTGTCCAGTTCTGGGCTCCTCAATTCAAGAGAGATATTGAGGTGCTGGAAGGTGTCCAGAGAAGGGCAACAAAGCTGGGGAGGGGCCTGGAGCACAAACCCTATGAGGAGAGGCTGAGGGAGCTGGGGGGGTGCAGCCTGGAGAAGGCTCACAGGGGACCTCATTGCTGTCTACAACTACCTGAAGGGAGGCTGTAGCCAGGTGGGGTTGGGCTCTTCTCCCAGGCAAGCAGCAACAGAAGTAGGGGACACAGCCTCAAGCTGTGCCAGGGCAGGTCTAGGCTGGATGTTAGGAGGAAGTTGTTGCCAGAGAGAGTGATTGGCATTGGAATGGGCTGCCCAGGGAGGTGGTGGAGTGGCTATGCCTGGAGGTGTTGAAGCCAAGCCTGGCTGGGGCACTTAGTGCCATGGTCTGGTTGGTTAGGCAGGGCTGGGTACTAGGTTGGGCTGGCTGAGCTTGGAGGTCTCTGCCAACCTGCCTGATTCTATGATTCTATGAAAAGGTAGGGTTCTGTGTGGCCAGCAGATGGAGAGAGGGCATTGTGCCACTCTGCTCTGCTCTGGTGAGACCTCACCTGGAGCAGTGTCCAGCAATGGGACCTCAACAGAAGAGAGACATGGATGTGATGGAGCAGGTGCAGAAGAGGGTCACAGAGATGATAAGAGGGTTGGAACACCTCTGCTGTGAGGACAGGCTGAGGGAGTTGGGTCTGTTTAGCCTGGAGAAGGCTCCAAAGAGACCTTAGAACTACATTTCAGTATCTGAAAGGTCACAGCTCACAGGATGTGAGGGGTTGGAAGGGACCCAAGGAGATCATCCAGTCCAACCCCCTGCCACAGCAGGACCATACTATCTAACACAGATCACAGAGGAACACATCCAGACAGGCCTGGAAAGGCTCCACAGAAGGAGACTCCACAGCCTCTCTGGGCAGCCTGTGCCAGGGCTCTGGGACCCTTACAGTAAAGGAATTCCCTCTTGTGTTGAGCTGGAGCCTCCTGTGCTGCAGCTTACACCCATTGCTCCTTGTCCTGTGCCAGGCAGCAGTGAGCAGAGCCTGTCCCTCCCTCCTGGCCAGCCCTCAGATATTTATAAACATGATCAAGTCCCCTCTCAGTCTTCTCTTCTCCAGACTAAGCAGCCCCAGGTCCCTCAGCCTCTCCTCATCAGCCATGCCCTCCAGTCCCCTCATCATCCTCACAGCCCTCTGCTGGACCCTCTCCAGCAGATCCCTACCCCTCTGCAACTGGGGAGCCCAAAACTGAGCACAGGGTTCAAGATGAGGTCTCAGCAGGGCAGAGTAGAGGGGGAGGAGAACCTCCCTTGATCTGCTGGCCACACTCCTCCTAATACACCCCAGGCTCCCATTGGCCTTCTTGGCCTACAGGAAGGCTGGGGAAGGACTGTTCAGAAGTGCCTGTGGTGATGGGACAAGGGGCAGTGGTTTGAAATGGAGCAGGTTGGACATCAGGAGGAAGTTCTGCACAGTGAGAGTGGTGAGACACTGACCCAGGTTGCCCAGAGATGTGGTTGAGATCCCATCCCTGGAGCCATTCAAGGTCAAGAACCTGAAGTGACCCTGGGCAGCCTGATCTGGCTGGAGATGCTCACTGCAGGAGATGCCCTTTGAGGGTCCCTTCCAACCTGATGCCTTCTGTGAATCTGTGATCTCTCTCCATATTCACCCTGCCCTCCTACAGCTTGCTGAGAAGCCCAGCAACATCAACCTGCCTTACCCTTTCCAAGCAGAAGCCATTACCTTTAGAGCTGACATAAAGAGAGTGTACTCAGACTCCCAATCCCAGTTCCTGTGCAGTGTTTTTAAGGCATGAGTGAAGAGCACCACAGTCAAACAGACCCAGGAAAGTTTTCTTAGCACACTGGAAAATGAAAGAAAGATTTGTTGTAAGCACACAAAGATTTCTGCTTTGTATTGAAATAGACTTGGGACAATCCTGCAGCTGGGAAGGAATAACCCCAGGCACCAAGGAGGTGTCCTGCTGGAGAGCAGCTCCATGGAGAAGGACCTTGGAGTCCTGGTGGACATTAGGTTTATTGTGACCTTTCAGTATCTGAAGGGGGCTACAAGAAAGCTGGGGAGGGACTTTTCAGGCTGGCAGGGAGTGCTGGGACTGGGGGGAATGCAACAAAGCTGGGAATGGGGAGATTTGGACTGGATGTTAGGAAGAAGTTGTTCAGCATGAGGGTGGTGAGAGCCTGGAAGGGGCTGCTCAGGTTGGTGGTGGGAGCCTCATCCCTGGAGGTGTTTAAGGCCAGGCTGAATGAAGCTCTGGACAGTCTGATCTAGTGTGAAGTGTCCCTGGGCATGGCAGGGGGATTGGAACTGGCTGATTTTTGTGGTCCCTTAAACCCCTGACTGATTCTGTGATTCTCAGTTAGCTAGGGGGTTAAAAAAGAACAGGGTAAAAAAGAGTCAAAACCCATGAGGCTCCAAAATAAAAAGGGGCTCCAAACCAAAAAGGGCTCCAAACAAAAGAGGGGCTCCAAACCAAAAAGGGGTCCAAACAAAAGAGGGGGTCCAAACAAAAAGGGGCTCCAAACAAAAGAGGGGCTCCAAACAAAAGAGGGGCTCCAAACAAAAGAGGGGGTCCAAACAAAAAAGGGGGTCCAAACAAAAGAGCTGTCCAAACAAAAGAGGGGGTCCAAACAAAAGAGTGGTCCAAACAAAAGAGGGGGTCCAAACCAAGAAGAGGAGACTACCCAACCCCACCTGCCATCAGCAAAGACCTTCCTAAGGCTGCTGTGACAGCTGAATAGGAGGAAGGTTTTGTGTCTCTGCTGTGTTCACAACTGCCACAGCAGTTCTTGGTCATCACTCCTGAGTTCACTGAGAACTTGACCCAGAGCTGTAACATGATAAGTTCATGCTGGTAAAAACTCTCCTGGGAAAGCCTGCAGTTACAATTCACAGAAGCATGGAATTGTTTGGGTTGGAGATGATGGAGTCCAACCATCAACCCAACACCACCATGGCCATTGAACCACATCCCCAAGTGCCATGGCCCACACACTTCCTGAACACCTCCAGGGGTGGAGACTCACCCACCCTGGGCAATCTATTCCAGAGCCTGACCACAGATGGTTCTCTTGTCTGGAGAGAGCTGAGTGACAGCTGCCACAGGCAACACCACCTCACCTTTTGTTTGACAGCTTCTTCCATCCATGTGCTACCAAGATGCAGAATCCCATGCTAGGGACATAAAGCACCCTCTCTGCCACCACAAATCCAACAGGAAAGAAGAGGTTTGATGCAGGAATGAATGGCAGCACTATTAAGCAGAGTGCCTAGAAAAGAGAGCCAAAGGAATCTGAGATCAGACTGAGAGGTCCCAAAACTGAATCAAGTGCTTGGTGTGGCCTCAGCAGTGCCAAAGGGGACGATCATATCTCTAGACCAGGTGGTCACACTATGAACCCACCACTGCACTACCACATGTAGCATCCAGATGGGTAACACATGGAACTCATGCCTAGCAAGGGGGTGGATCAGATGACCTCTGGAGGTCCCTTCCAAACCCTACCATTCTATCATTTGGACCAGCAAAAATTCAGGCTTTTAGGGGCAAAGTTGAGAAACAGCTGAGGAGAAGTCCTACAGAAGCTGTAAACTGAAAATAATTACTTGGAACATTGCCATAAGCTGGGAAAATTGGGGTGCTGGGAGGGAGAAAAAGGAAGGAAGGAGGGAGAGAGAAAAAAGGAAGGAGGGAGGAAAAGGAAGGAGGGGGGAAAAGGAAGGAGGGGGGAAAAGGAAGGAGGGGAAAAAAGGAAGGAGAGAGGAAAAGGAAGGAAGGAGATAAAGGAAGGAAGGAGAAAAAGGAAGGAGGGAGTAAAAGGAAGGAGGGAGAAAAAAGAAGGGAGAAAAAGGAAGGAAGGAGGGAGGGAGAAAAAAGGAAGGAGGGAGGGAGAGAGAATAAAGAAAGGGAGGGAGAGAGAATAAAGAAAGGGAAGGAAAGAATGGGGAAGAGAGAGAGAAAAAGGGAAGGAGGGAGAGAAGAAATTGAAAGGAGAGAAGGAAGAAGGGAGGAAGGGAGCAGGATGGGGGGCAGGGAATGAAGGGAGGGAGGAAGGTAGGAAGGGAGTGGGATGGGAAGGGGGGGAGGAAGGGAGGAAGGGAGAGAGGAAGAAAGGGAGGGAGGGAGGGAGGGAGGGAGGGAAGAAGGAAGGGAGGGAGTGGGATGGGGGAGGAAAGGAAGGGAGGAAGGGAGGAAGAGAGGAAGGAAGGAATTTAGTTGGTTGAAAGCCTTAGTTTTCCCCCAGAATAGGTAAAGCTACAGAAGACAAAGACTAGAGAAGTCTTTTCTTTGCTCATCCTAGCCCCAGACGAGATGCAGACAGTACCCCTGGGCAGTTCTGTGACCAAGCAGCCTAATCCCCTCAGACAAACCCAAACTGCAAAGAGCAAAGCACTGCAGCATCCATACCATCAACACAGTCTTGGAGGAATCCCCAGGGTATCTGAGGCTGAAGACAATCAAGGATCCCAGAAAGCAGAAGAAGGTAAGGGTGGCAATGTTTCTAACATCCAGCAGAGACTCCACCAGAGGAATTGTTCCCATTGTCCAGTCACAGCACAGCTCTGAGGGGTTGAGAAGCAGCCAAGCATTCACAGGGAGGAGGTAGTTGAAAGTCAGCTGTCTGGCTGGGGAGGGACTCACAGCAGCTGGGTTATCAAACCTAAAGCAAAAGAAAGGAGGAGCTTGATGAGAAAAAGATCAAAGACATGGTCTTGATCCACACTGTGCTCAGAAACCAGCAAACTTCAGGCTCAGGGCAGCAACTACCAGACATGTGCCACAGCCATGTGTACCAGACATGTGCAATAGTGCCATGGTCTGGTCGATTGGCCAACCCTGTCCTTCTCAAGCAGGGGAGGCCAACGCTGGACACAATACTCCAGGTGGGGCCTCACCAGGACAGAGCAGCAGAGCAGGAAACCTCCTTTGACCTACTGGCAACACTCTTCTTGATGCACCCCAGGATGCCATTGGCCTTGCTGGCCAGGAGGACATTAAGCCACATCTCACTTAGCAGTGGCTGTTAAGTAAGAGACATTTGACTATTACCTTGTAAACACTGGAAGCTGAGACTGGATAACCTGGACTCTGACAACCACAAGCAGCAGGGTGCTGAACATTAGGACTATGAGCTTCAAGAGTGTCTGGAGCATGGAGAAAGGAATACTGCCCTTCCCTCGAAGGATCTGCAGAGCTGTGTCCAACAGCACTGGCAAGGTGTACTGCAAGAGAAAAAAGGGGTTGTAAGCAGAGAGGGCACTCATCAGTCCCTCAGATAAACAGCAGCACTCAAGCTTTTTTCTCTTGGGTTTCTCCAAATGAATGCTCCCAAGAGCTACAGAGCTCAAAGCTTCTCAGAGCCCTTATGACAGCTCCCAAACACAGAATGGTTTGGGTTGGAAGGGACCTTCAAATCTCATCCAGTTCAACCCCCTCTGCAGTCAGCAGGGACATCCTGCACTAGATCAGCTTGCTTACAGCCCTGTCAAACCTCCTCTTGAATACCTCAAGGATGGGACCCAAACCACTTCCTCCCTGGGCAACCTGTTGCAGTGCTCCACCACCCTCATGGGGTAGAATTTGCTCCTAACATCCAATCTAAATCCTCTGTTCTTTCATTTCAAACCATTGCCCTCATCCTGCCCCTGCAGGCCTTTGCAAGCAGCTCCTCTGCAGCCTTCTTGTAGCCCCCTTCAAGAACTGGCAGGCTGCTGTGAGGTCACTCTGGAGCCTTCTCTTCTCCAGCCTGCACACCCTCAGCTCCCTCAGCCTGTCCTCACAGCAGAGCTGCTCCAACCCCCTGATCATTCCTGTGGTGCTCCTCTGGACCCTCCATCAGGTTTATGTCCTTCCTATATTGACGCCTCCAGACCTGTTTTGGTTAGGAAACATCTCTGAGATCACAAAGTCCAAACATCAACCTAACACCTCAAGTGACAAAAATCACTGCTGAAATATAGAATCACAGAATGCTTTAGGTTGGAAGGGACCTCAAGGATCAGCCAGTTCCAACTCCCTGCCATAGGCAGGGACAGCTCCCACTAGAACAGGTCGCTCAGGACCTCATCCAATCTGGTCCTGAACACCTCCAGGGAGGTTGTGGAGCACAGAAGCACAGAATGTGATCTTTGATTACATTCTGTGCTTCTGTGCTCCACAACCTCCCTGGGCAACCTGTGCCAGTGTCTCAGCAGCCTCAACCTGTGCCACTGTCTCAGCACCCTCAACCTGTGCCAGTCTCTTACCACCCTCACTCCAAAGAACCCTTTCATAACATCTAGTTTGAATCTCCCCTCTGCCACTTTAAACCCATTACTCTTCCTCCTACTGTCATTACAAGACCTTGTCAATAGTCCCTCCCCAGCCCTCCTGGAGCTCCCTTCAGATCCTACAAGGCCACTCCAAGCTCTCCTCCAAGCCTTCACTTCTCCAGGCTGCAGAGCCCCAACTCTCTCAGCCTGTCCTCACAGCAGAGCTGCTGCAGCCCTCTCAGCATCTTGGTGGCCTCCTCTGCACTGCCTCCAACACTTCCATGTCCTGCTTGTGCTGGGGGCTCCAGAACTGCCCCCAGGACTGCAGGTGGAGTCTGAGGAGAGCAGAGCTGGGGGTAGAATCCCCTCCCTTGCCCTGTGCCCACACTGCTCTTGCTGCAGCCCAGCACAGGGTTGCTGTCTGAGCTGCACTCACACTGCAGGCTCCTCTTGAGCTTTGCATCAGCCCAGACCCCCTCCAGGTTCTAAGACATTTGCAAGTACTTCATGTCTCATTGCAGGACTCCTAAGGAGAAACTCCTCTCATGATAGGATTCCTGAAAAGAAATTCATCTCATTACTCAGGACTGCTGAGAAGAAATCTTTCAACAGCTTACCCCTTGTGCAATAAAAACTTCATAGACACAGCAGATGCCCACCACAGTTATCCCTTGTTCTTTGCAGAGTGTTGCAACAGCCACCAGGAGCACAGTCACTGCAATTGGAGTCCACACTGTAAATCAAGGAGTCAACACTGAAAATGTTTCATCTGACAACACAGCCAAAGACATCACAGAATCATTGAATGGTTTAGGTTGGAAGGGAACTCAAAGCTCAGCCAGTTATAACCCCCTGCCATAGGCACAGACATCTCCCACTAGAATAGGTTGCTCAAGGTCTAATTCAGCCTGGCCTTGAACACCTCCAGGGAGGTTGTGGAGCACAGAAGCACAGAATGTGATCTTTGATCACATTCTGTGCTTCTGTGCTCCACAACCTCCCTGGGCAACCTGTGCCAGTGTCTCAACAGCCTCAACTTGTGCCACTGTCTCACCACCCTCAACCTGTGCCAGTGTCTCACCACCCTCAACCTGTGCCAGTGTCTCACCACCCTCACTGCAAATAACTTTCTATCATCCCGTTTCAATCTTCCTTCTGCCACTTCAAACCCATTCCTTCTCCTCCTGTCATTACCAGACCTTGTCAATAGTCCCTCCCCAGCCCTCCTGGAGCCCACTTCAGATACTTGAAGGCCACTCCAAGGTCTCCTCCAAGCCTTCTCCAGACTGCACAGCCCCAACTCTCTCAGCCTGTGCTCAAAGCAGAGCTGCTGCAGCCCTCTCAGCATCTTGGTGGCCTCCTCTGGAATGACTCTAACACTTCCATGTCCATCTTGTGTTGGGGGCTGCAGAGCTGCACCCAGGACTGCAGGTGGGGTCTGAGGAGAGCAGAGCCAAGGGGCAGAATCCCCTCCCTTGCCCTGCTGCCATTAACCTCAGGAGTGAAGACTTGGGCTCCTCATGTTTGACCATGCTGTGTTACAGCACTGCACAATGAAGCTGTGGAGATCACTCAATCCAAAGCCCCTCCATACCATATGGCATCAGACACAGGATCTAAAGGTGAGGGGAAAAGTGGCTGGGAGCTCTTGCTGCCTAATTAGCTGGGCATCAGTTGAGGAGTGGGGAGAAACTGTGTTGTGCAATCACCTGTTTGGTATAACCTAATTCAGGAATAAGAATAATGGTGATGAAGATGATGATGTTCTTTTTCTGTCCTATTAAACTGTCTTTATGCCAACCCACAAGTTTGATTCTTCTCCTCATCCTCCTGGGGTTAGGACAGCAACATCCAGGTTGGAAGAGATGCTCAGGATCAGCAAGTCCAAGCTGGCTGGCTTGAATCCATGACACCAACAGGAGCACTTTAAGAGCTGACTAATCAGTGGTATAGATACTAAATGATGCCTGCATTTGACAGTTCATTACCTATGGTATTGTCTGGTCCTTTTGATTTTGTGTAGGACAAAAAGGCAGCTAGAAAAAAGATAGATGACAAAAGCTCTGCTCTGCCCACGACTCCAGTGACCTGAAAAAGAAGCAAAGCCAAGATTGTTTTAGTGACCACTGCAGCCCTAGAAGGATTCATGACAAGATCCTCTCAGAGCATGAATAAAACAAGATCTCTAAACCAAGCTTGCAGCTCAGTCAGTGCTGAATTCAAGAACAGGATGAGCCAGGTGGGTGGTGGCCACCTGTGGCCAATGTGCATCTATTTATCACCATTCCAGACAACTCAGAAATGCTGTACTCAGGAGACTGATTGGAAAGGTTTAAAATGGAATCTATCTCAGTTGTAAGAGATATAAAAAGGTACCAACAGGTGATCATAGAATCAGCCAGGTTGGAAGAGAGCTCCAAGCTCATCCAGCCCAGCCTAGCACCCAGCCCTGCCCAACCAACCAGACCATGGCACTAAGTGCCCCAGCCAGGCTTGGCTGCAACACCTCCAAGGACAGCAGCTCCACCACCTCCCTGGGCAGCCCATTCCAATGCCAATCACTCTCTCTGCCAACAACTTCCTAACAACATCCAGTCTAGTCCTCCACCTTCCAGCACCTCAACATCTCTCTGCAATGGAGGAGCCCAGAACTGGACACAGCACTGCAGGGGTGGCCTGAGCAGTGCTGAGCACAGGGGCACAAGAACCTCCCTTGTCCTGCTGCCCACACTGCTCCTGAGCCAGCCCAGGATGCCATTGGCTCTGCTGCCCACCTGGGCACTGCTGCCTCCTCTGCAGCGCCTCTCTGCCAGCACCCCCAGCTCCCTCTCTGCCTGGCTGCTCTCAGCCACTCTGGCCCCAGCCTGTAGTGCTGCCTGGGGTTGTTGTGGCCAAAGTATAACCCTGCACTTGGCTTTGTTCAATCTGATACAGAGAACTGGGAAGAAGACCTCTTTTGGAGTTTTGCCTCCAGTGTGAACCAGTTACTCAGCATCCAGGTCTCCAGTTCTAAAATCATAGAATGGCTCAGGCTGGAAGAGACTCCAAAGAGCATCTACTCCAGCTCCCCTGCCACTGGCAGCGATGCCTCCCAGCTAGACTCAGCTGCCCAAAGCTTCATCCCACCTGGCCTTGAACACCTCCAGGGAGGAGGCAGCCACAAGGTCCCTGGGCAACCTGTTTCACAGTCACACCACCCTCATACTGAAGAACTTCTTCCTCATATCCAGTCTAAACCAACTCTCCCTCAGCTTAAAACCCTTGTCCTATTGCTAGACACCCTCATGACAAGTCCCTCTACAGCCTTCCTGTAGGATCTCTTCAGCTCTTAGAAAGCAGCTCTAAGGTCCCTCCAGAGTCTTCTCTCCAGGGTGAACAACCTCAGCCTGTCCTCATAGCAGCTCACTACTACCTTCTCCTTTCCACGTATGGAAACTTGCAGTTGTTTTGTCTTTTATCCATGCACAGAAGCCTCAACTGCCAGCTCTAGGAACTCTGTCTTGGTTGCACCTCAGGCAGAATGTTTGATGCAATGAGGATAAACTGAATTACTTCTCAAAAGGAAAAAGCTTAAACCGGAAAACGTGGCCAGAGGAGGCAGAAAACCCCTTAAGTGATTCTTCACTGAGTAGCTAAGTCCAACAGCAGGGGAATTCCACTACAGTCCTGCTTAAATCTCAGTCTCTAAGGGCTCCAAGCGCAGACCCACTTGTAGCAATTGCAGTCTTCCAGCGCCACCGTGTGGCTAAGGACTGGCATTACACAGCTCACCGCATCCCTCAGAATCATTCGGGATGGAAGAGAGCTCCAAGCTCAGCCAGCCCAACCTAGCACCCAGCCCTGCCCAACCAACCAGACCATGGCACTCAGTGCCCCAGCCAGGCTTGGCTTCAACACCTCCAGCCATGGCCACTCCACCACCTCCCTGGGCAGCCCATTCCAATGCCAATCACTCTCTCTGACAACAACTTCCTAACAACATCCAGCCTAGACCTGCCCTGGCACAACTTGAGCCTGGGTCCCCTTCTTCTGTTGCTGGGTGCCTGGCAGCAGAGCCCAACCCCACCTGGCTACAGCCTCCCTGCAGGCAGCTGCAGGCAGCAATGAGCTCTGCCCTGAGCCTCCTCTGCTGCAGGCTGCACACCCCCCAGCTCCCTCAGCCTCTCCTCACAGGGCTGTGCTCCAGGCCCCTCACAGCTTTGTCGCCCTCCTGTGGACACCTTCCAGCACTGCAACATCTCTCTTGAATTGAGGAGCCCCGAACTGGACACAGCACTGCAGGGGTGTCCTGAGCAGTGCTGAGCACAGGGGCACAAGAACCTCCCTGCTCCTGCTGCCCACACTGCTCCTGAGCCAGCCCAGGATGCCATTGGCTCTGCTGCCCACCTGGGCACACTTCTGCCTCCTCTGCAGCTCCTCTCTGTCAGCACTCCCAGCTCCCTCTCTGCCTGGCTGCTCTCAGCCACTCTGGCTCCAGCCTGCAGTGCTGCTTGGGGTTGTTGTGGCCAAAGTGCAGAACCTTGCCCTTGGCCTTGTTCAGTCTCATCTCATTGGCCTCTGCCCACAGAGCTGTGTAATGCCACAGCCTGGCAAAGTCCCTCTGCAGGGCTCTGCTACCCTCCAATACATCAACATCTGCTCATAGTTTGGTGTCAATCACAGTGCACCAGTGAAAACAGATTGGCATCTTCTTGACATCCACTCTTAATGGATTTATAATCATCAACAACATCTCCTCTCAGTCATCTCTTCAATCGTTTCTCAGTAGCTGCATGGAACAGCAAACAACTCGAAGCATTTAAAACTATCACCACCACCACTCCTTGCAAAGGGCAGAGTAAGCACCAACAAAACATCACAAAACCGACTGTGTTTGTCTGCCTGATTTTCATTTTGGACTTACAACATGCACACAGCTCCCAAAACCCCTCTGACATGCAAAGATTCGTTTATACAGCTTGAAGAAACTCAGCCCATCACAGCCGTACCTACCGCTTCGGTGTGGATTGGGTGCACTGCAAAGAGCAAGGAGGCAATAACACTGCTCCTGTTGTCCAGGAAAAGCTTGCAGACCTTGAGGAAGACTATGCAAACCACTCCATGAAAGACCAGATTTAGGAAGTGGTAGGAAACTGCATTCAGCTCACTGAACAGGTAGTTTAAGCGAAAGGTGAGTACCGTAAGGGGACGGTAGGACTTATGGCTCCTCTCCTGAAAGACAAGAAATAAATCAGTCACCATCAACTTACAAAGAGACTTTTACTCCAAAATTATCTTCCTGAAAAGATTTCTCCCCCCCTCCTCTATTCTGGAGGAACTGGGTGCAGTTCTGGAGACCCCAACACAGGAAGGACGTGGAAGTGTTGGAGCGAGTCCAGAGGAGGCCACCAAGATGCTGAGAGGGCTGCAGCAGCTCTGCTCTGAGCACAGGCTGAGAGAGTTGGGGCTGTGCAGCCTGGAGAGGAGAAGGCTTCCAGGAGAGCTTGGAGTGGCCTTGCAGGATCTGAAGGGGGCTTACAGGGAAGGAATACTGACAAGGTCTTGTAATGACAGAACAAGGAGGAATGGGTTTGAAGTGGCAGAGGGGAGACTGAAAGTGGATGTTAGGAAGAATTTCTTTCTAGTGAGGGAGGCGAGACACTGGCACAGGTTGAGGGAGGTGAGACACTGGCACAGGTTAAAGGTGGTGAGACACTGGCACAGGTTAAAGGAGGTGAGACATTGGCACAGGTTGAGGGTGGTGAGACACTGGCACAGGTTAAAGGAGGTGAGACACTGGCACAGGTTGAGGGTGGTGAGACACTGGCACAGGTCGAGGGTGGTGAGACACTGGCACAGGTTAAAGGAGGTGAGACACTGGCACAGGTTGAGGATGGTGAGACAGACACTGGCACAGGTTAAGGGTGGTGAGACACTGGCACAGGTTAAGGGAGGTGAGACAGACACTGGCACAGGTTAAAGGAGGTAAGACACTGGCACAGGTTGAGGGTGGTGAGACACTGGCACAGGTTGCCCAGGGAGGTTGTGGAGCACAGAAGCACAGAATGTGACCAGCAAAAACCTCTGTGCAAAGTTTCCTTCTCTGTTTCCTAGGTGCCCACAAAGCTTACCTCAGACATTGGTGTGCCCCAGAAGTCATTCTGAAAGAGGTTCTTTAGGGGAGTAGAAGGATGCAAATCTTTATTGTCCAAAATTGCTGAGACATCATCAAACACAAAGCCACAGAAGAGACTGTTCCAGTAGCAGGCTGCCACCACACCAACTATCAGTGCTGCTTCCTTCAGGCTAACATCAGCCATCTTCTCTAAGAGTTGTCATGGACAAAAGCTGGAATGGAGAAGCAGAAACTTGAGTGGTTAAAAACTAAACTCGATGAATAGAGTTAAATGAAGACATTAAATCCTTTGCAAGTTAATGACACTCCCAATCTGCTCTATCTTTCCTCGGGCCTCACCCATCTAATGCCTTTCAGTGGTGATAGAAAATACTCCCAACTCAAAATATTCCCACCCAAAGCTGCCTCATTCCATGTTTTACTTCAGCCTGGAAGTGAGGAGGAAGTTGTTGAGCAGGAGAGTGGTGAGAGGCTGGAATGGGTTGCCCAGGGAGGGGGTTGAGGCCCCATGGCTGGAGGTGTTTGAGGCCAGGCTGGCTGAGGCTGTGTGCAGCCTGCTCTAGGGTAGGGTGTCCCTGGGCAGGGCAGGGGGGTTAGAATTGGCTGCTCCTTGTGGTCCCTTCCAACCCTGCCTGATTCTCTGATTCTATGAAACAAAGAAGTCTGCTGATAAATTGGGTTGGATTTTATTTAAGCAGAGAGCTACACAACCTGCAAAATTAAGCCCTCTAGAACCCTGAATAATTTACCCCAGTGACACTGAAGACTAAGTTGTCCAAGGGGTTAATTATTCCTGGGTTTGAAGGTGTTTCTCAAAGTATTTCAAAAGCCACTGAAAAAAAAGAAAAGCCCCCCCCAAAACCCTCTAAATTTCTACCATTCTGAAGAACAGGAAAATTCATAGAATCAAAGAATCAGTCAGGGTTGGAAGAGACCTCAGGGATCAGCCAGGTCCAACTCCCCTGCCATGGGTAGGGTCACCTTACACAAGAGCAGGCTGCCCAGAGCCACATCCAGCCTGGCCTTAAACACCTCTATAGATGAGGCTTCCACCACCTCCCTGGGCAAACCCTGCCAGGCTCTCACCACCCTCATGCTGCACAACTTCTTCCTAACACCTAATCTCAATGTGCCCTCCTCTAGCTTGGATCCATTCCCCACAGTCCTATCACTACCCAACACCCTAAAAAGTCCCTCCCCAGCTTTCTTGTAGCCCACTTCAGATACTGCAAGGCCACAGGAAGGTCACCTGGGAGCCTCCTCCTCTTCAGACTGAACAGCCCCAACTCCTGGCCTCCTAAGAGAGCAACTCCAGCCCTCATGGCCCTTCTTTGGACACATTCCAGCACATCCAAATCTTTCCTGTCACAGTGGCTCCAGAACTGGGTCTCACCAGTGTGGTGTAGAGGGGAAGAATCACCTCACTCTGCTCTTGCTGCAGCCCAGAATCTGGTTGGCTTTCTGGGCAGCAAGTGTACACTGGCAGCTCAGATTGAGCTTCTCACCCACCAGCACCCTCAATCCTTTTCAGGGCTGCTCTCAAGCCAGTCACTTCCCAGGCCTGTGGCAGTGCCTGGGACTGCCCCAACCCAGATGCAGGATCCTGCACTTGGTCATGAGGTTGGTTTGGGCCCACCCCTCCAGCTTGTCAAGGTCTCTCTGGATGGATCCCTTCCCTCCAGTCTGTCGAGGTCCCTCTGGATGGATCCCTTCCCTCCAGCCTGTCAAGGTTCCTCTGGATGGATCCCTTCCCTCCAGCCTGCCAAGGTCCCTCTGGATGGATCCCTTCCCTCCAGCCTGTCGAGGTCCCTCTGGATGGATCCCTTCCCTCCAGCCTGTCGAGGTCACTCTGGATGGATCCCTTCCCTCCAGCCTGCCAAGGTCCCTCTGGATGGATCCCTTCCCTCCAGCCTGTCGAGGTCACTCTGGATGGATCCCTTCCCTCCAGCCTGTCGAGGTCCCTCTGGATGGATCCCTTCCCTCCAGCCTGTCGAGGTCACTCTGGATGGATCCCTTCCCTCCAGCCTGTCGAGGTCACTCTGGATGGATCCCTTCCCTCCAGCCTGTCGAGGTCACTCTGGATGGATCCCTTCCCTCCAGCCTGTCAAGGTCACTCTGGATGGATCCCTTCCCTCCAGCCTGTCGAGGTCCCTCTGGATGGATCCTTTCCCTCCAGCCTGTCAGCTACACCACACAGCTTTGAAGAATTTCACAAAGAGAGGTGCTGACAACCCCAGGTGCTCAAGAACAGGTAAGGAAGGGCATTAATGATAGTAAAGAGTTAAACCTACCATTGAAGCTCACACTTTGCCCATTTGCATTCCTCAAAGAAGTTTATGAAGAAGTCATTTTTCCTCCCCCTCAACTTTGCCACTGAATGGTGCTGAGATTCCTGCCTAAAGAAAACAAAGACACAAATTACCTTTAGCTTACATTAGTTTCTCTCCTCTTCCATAAACCTTCCCAAGACATAAAAATCATTAACCAGCAGTTTGATGACTTCTTCAACAATAATTAGTGGCTTTTTATGATGAAGTCACAGCAACAGTGGACAAAGGAAGGGCAGCTGACAGCATCTAGCTGGACCTGAGTAAGGCATTTGACTGTCCCACATGGCATCCTGGTCACCAGACTGGAGAAACACAGACTGGATGGGTGGAGCACTGCTGGGTAAGGAATGGGCTGGATGGTGGCATGCAGAGAGTGGTGATCAACAGCACAATGTCCACCTGGAGACCACTGCCAAGTGGCACCCTCAGAGGACAGAGCTGGCACCAGTGCTGTGTGACATCTTTGTCAGTGACATGGACAGAGCAATTGAGTGCAGCCTCAGCAAGAGTGCAGATGGCATCAAGCTGTGTGGCACAGTGGCCTTGCTAGAGGGCAGGGATCCATCCAGAGGGACCTGGACAGGCTGCAGAGCTGTGCCCAGGCCAACCTCCTGACATTCAACAAGGCCAAGTGGAAGGTCCTGCACCTGAGTGGGTGCAATCCCAGGCATAGACACAGGCTGGGTGGGGAATGGCTGAGAGCAGCCCTGAGGAACAGGACCTGGGGGTCTGGGCTGATGAAAAGCTCAACAGAAGCCTGCAGTGTGAGTGCAGCCCAGACAGCAACCCTGTGCTGGGCTGCAGCAACAGCAGTGTGGGCACAGGGCAAGGGAGGGGATTCTGCCCCCTGGCTCTGCTCTCCTCAGACTCCACCTGCAGTCCTGGGGGCAGCTCTGGAGCCCCCAGCACAAGCAGGACATGGAAGTGTTGGAGCCAGTGCAGAGGAGGCCACCAAGATGCTGAGAGGGCTGCAGCAGCTCTGCTCTGAGCACAGGCTGAGAGAGTTGGGGCTCTGCAGCCTGCAGAGGAGAAGGCTTGGAGGAGAGCTTGGAGTGGCCTTGCAGGGTCTGAAGGGGGCTCCAGGAGGGCTGGGGAGGGACTACTGACAAGGTCTGGTGATGGCAGGAGGAGGAGGAATGGGTTTGAAGTGGCAGAGGGGAGATTTTAAGCGGATGTTAGGAAGAAGTTGTTTGCAGTGAGGGTGGTGGTTTAAGGTGAACCTTGTAGGGTAGGGTTTTGAGTTGGACTTGGTGATGCTGAGAGGCTTTGCCAACCTGAATGTTTCTGTGATTCTGTGCAAACACAAGACTAAAGCAGGAGGCTTATAAAAGCCCATCTGTGGTTGGTGAGCCAGGAATAAGTCTGCCATTAACCTCAGAGTAACTGCTGTTTGACAGCCAATACTGCTCCCAGCCAGCCAATCTGTTATGTTTGAGGTCTGAAAGTTAAGAAACCATATAAGGACTGTACAAGACTGAGAACAGATGTGCAAGAAGCTGTTGAGGCACTGGAACAGCTCGAATGAGTTGGATCCATTCCCCTTCTTGCCCAACAGACATGCTGAAGTTTGCTATCCAACCAAGTATGGACTTGCAAGCTCCAGTGCTTCACCACTCCCAGAGGCTGATGCAGTGATAAATACCTGTCAAAGGCTGCTTCACAACCTGTTTGCCTGCTGGGTTGCTCCAACACATGTAAACAGATTGCTCAGCCCTCCAAGGATGTTGTCTTCTCCACTACCTGCTACCTTGACAACTTATAGGGCTCCTCACTGGGCTCCTTGGGCTGCCTCACTGCCAGCTCCTGGGCTAGGGGACTGGCAGAGTGCTCGCTGTGAATGGGTGGAAGCAGGACAGAGACACACTTTAGTACCAAGGCTTCTGTTGGGTGGTTTGATCTAACCACATCACGAAGAACAGTGTGCTAGGCTGAGCCTAGCTGGGATATTTTGGTGAGAAGAATTAGGTGACAGGCTGTGAAAGGGAACCAGTGGTGATGTCTGCTGCACTCATAGGCTTGCTGAGATGGATAAGAACAAGAACATAAGCAAAGATAAGGGAGTTGCTCTCTGGGTTTTTTGGGCTGCACATCTCTCTCTAACCTAACTTGCTGCCTGACGAATCCATCTGCTTCCTAACCCTCCTGGCCAACCCTCCAAACTCACCTTTGATGTAAGGCAAAGTCTGGGGTAAGGTAGAGGGGTGGGGAAGAGGTGGGAGAGTGGTTGGGAGCTCCTCCTGGGTTCCTGGGAGGGCTGCTGTGTTTCTGTATTACTTTTTACCTTGTCCACTTCTGTCTATAGCTGTACAGATTGTAACTCTCTGCTTGGATATTGTGCTAAGCTGTAAATAGAAACCTTCACCTTAACTTTCAGCTCAGCAGAGTCTAGTCTGGGTGATTTCATAAGGGATGGGGAGCAGGTAACACCCAAACCATCACAAACACACAGCTGAAGAGATGCCTTGCACAGAACATCTCCTTTGAAGCAAGACTGATCAGGAGTTGTTATTCATCCCCTCCAGGCTGCCTAAGTAATGTAAGACTAAAAATAAATGTGTGTTTTGAGCTTCTAAAGTTAGGGAGTGAGATGTGTCTAACCAACACAAATAGATTCCCTCCTGGAGGGCTCTGTGCATGATGTAAGGTGCCAGATAGCTCTTGGTTATTAGGTGCTAGCTAATTATGGAGTGCTAAACAGCTGTTGGCATAAATAAATCCTTCCTAATTTTTACCTAAATTCATGTGGGCAGAGGATGCTTTCCACACTTTCAAGTCATAGAATCATAGAATCAGGCAGGGTCAGCCTGTTCCAACCCCCTGCCATGCCCAGGGACACCCTACCCTAGAGCAGGCTGCACACAGCCTCAGCCAGCCTGGCCTCAAACACCTCCAGCCATGGGGCCTCAGCCACCTCCCTGGGCAACCCATTCCAGCCTCTCACCACTCTCCTGCTCAACAACTTCCTCCTCACCTCCAGCCTCACTCTCCCCACCTCCAGCTTTGCTCCATTCCCCCCACTCCTGCCACTCCCTCACAGCCTCAAAAGTCCCTCCCCAGCTGTTTTGTAGCCCCCTTCAGATGCTGAAAGGCCACAAGAAGGTCCCCTGGGAGCCTCCTCTGCTCCAGCCTGCACAGCCCCAACTCTTTCAGGCTGTGCTCACAGCAGAGCTGCTGCAGCCTCTCAGCATCCTCCTGGCCCTGCTCTGGACACTCTCCAGCCTCTCCACAGCCCTCTTGTCCCAGGGGCTCCAGAGCTGGATGCAGCACTCCAGGTGGGGTCTCAGCAGAGCAGAGCAGAGCAGAGCAGAGCAGAGGAGGAGAATCCCCTCCCTGGCCCTGCTGGCCACACTTCTGCTGCTGCAGCCCAGGCTCTGCTTGGCTTTCTGGGCTGCAAGTGCACACTGCTGGCTCCTGCTGAGCTTCTCCTACAGCAGCACCCCCAAGTCCCTCTGCTCAGGGCTGCTCTCCAGCCTGGCACTGCCCAGCCTGGAGTTGTGCTTGGGATTGCCCTGACCCAGCTGCAGGACCTTGCCCTTGGTCTTGTTGCACCTCCTGAGCTTGGCTTGTGCCCACCTCTGCAGCCTGTGCAGGTCCCTCTGGATGGATCCTGCCCTCCAGCCTGGCTGCTGCACCACACAGCTTGGTGTGGGCAGCAAACTTGCTGAGGGTGATCAGTGTCTTATGTGTGCAGTGTGATGCATATTTATCATGTCAATCTCAAGGAACTTCATTTTCTTCTATTAATTAGGCTGCTGGAAATGAAAAAAAAAAACCAACCAGGCAATTTGCATAAGGATCAGACAGCTTCTTGAAAAGCTTTGAAAACAAAGATGCAATTATGCACATAAATAATCATAAAATTGAGGGCTTCCCAAATTCCTGTTAAAATCACTCCAAGTTGTGCCAGGGGAGGTCTAAGCTGGATGTTAGGAGGAAGTTGTTGTCAGAGAGAGTGATTGGCATTGGAATGGGCTGCCCAGGGAGGTGCTGGAGTTGGCAACCCTGGAGGTGTTGAAGCCAAGCCTGGCTGGGGCACTTAGTGCCATGGTCTGGTTGCTTGGCCAGGGCTGGGTGCTAGGTTGGGCTGGATGAACTTGGAGGTCTCTTCAACCTGCTTGATTCTATGATTCAAAATTCAGTGGTTCAGTTCAGCATAAACATATTGATTTAGGAAAGAAGAGACCTCAAGGATCATCCTGCCATGGGCAGGGATATTTTCCACTAGATCAGGTTGCCCAGAGCCACATTCAGCCTGGCCTTAAAAACTTCCAGGGATGGAGCTCCCATTACCTCCCTGGGCAACCTGTTCCAGTGTCTCACCTCCCTCATGCTGAACAACTTCTTCCTAACATCTAATCTCAACCTCCTCTCCTCTAGCTTGGATCCATTCCTCCCCGTTCTATCACTACCTGACACCCTAGAAAGTCCCTCAGCAGCTTTCTTGTAGCCCACTTCAGACACTGGAAGGCCACAATAAGCTCTCCTGGGAGTCTTCTCTTTGCCAAACTGAACAACCCCATGCCTCTGTGCCTGTCCTCATAGGAGAGGTGCTCCAGCCCTACAAATACAATTAGATGTGATGGAGAACAAAAACAAAACTAATTCATTTGCTCTCAACCCTTCTGTCCTTTAAACCTCTTCTCCTTTTCTCTTCATACTGCCATTCTTTTCAGTCCCTTTTAAACATTATTCCACATCTGGAAATTTTCATGCCCACCCTTTGAGTTCTGCATCAATATCTCCCTGCTACCTGCACTACACAACTCTAACCTAAGCATGATTTCACTGCCAGCAACCTGCAGCTGTAATTTCCTGATGCTTCTGCAGAAGAACAACACCCAGGACAGAAAAAAAACAGCTGGGGAAAACACTCAGATAAAAAATGAAGCACATCCAAAAACTCTCCTGGCCTTGCCAGCTTGTTAACCTGATGAAGAGGAGAAAAGAATAGAGTTCCTTAGCATCAATGGATTATGTCATTTCCTATGTCAGAGTGGGATCAGTTTCCTGAAAGCTCTCATCTTGCACCAAAGGCAGCAGCATTATTCTCTGTGGATCCTCTGCTTCAGCTCTGAAAAGCTCTCTCCTGCTAAGAAATCACTGCTTTTCACTTAGCCACCAGGAAGGTTTATTTCCCCCCTGATAAAAATACAATCCACTCTCTCCCTCTCCCCTCATTAAACAATTAGCTTGTGGTACCCAACACAGAGCTGCAATTAGCCCATCTCTAGCTGAGGTACAGAAGTCTTTCAACCCAGAACTAAGAGTTATGCCATGACCTAAACAAGTTGCGTAACTACAACCGGTGCCAAGTATCTTGTGAGTTCTCAGCCTTCATTAAGGCTAATTAAGAGGCAGGAAATTAAAAATAAGCCAGGAATAAGCCAGGAAAAGGCAAAAGCCTCGAGACACCTTTATGATCGTTTCTTTCTCCACAGTCAAAACCCCCAAATGCTCTTCAGCTCTCCAGAGATGATCGATACACATGCCTCAAATGGTTGCTGGCTTTCCATCTGAACAGATCATTCATAGAATCATGGAATCAGGCAGGTTGGGAGAGAGCTCCAAGCTCAGCCAGCCCAACCCAGAACCCAGCCCTGCCCAACCAACCAGACCATGGCACTAAGTGCCCCAGCCAGGCTTGGCTGCAACACCTCCAGCCATGGGCACTCCACCACCTCCCTGGGCAGCCCATTCCAATGCCAATCACTCTCTCTGACAACAACTTCCTAACAACATCCAGCCTAGACCTCCCCTGGCACAGCTTGAGGCTGTGCCCCCTTGTTCAGCTGCTGGCTGCCTGGCAGCAGAGCCCAACCCCACCTGGCTACAGCCTCCCTGCAGGCAGCTGCAGGCAGCAATGAGCTCTGCCCTGAGCCTCCTCTTCTCCAGCATCTGCACAGACGATTTCAGACCTATTTAGCTACACCGCAGGACCTCGAACTGACTTGGGGCCATCAGAGCACTGCTAAGGCTCAGACTTCCTTGCTGGCCACCGGTACAGCAAGGATCCAAAGTTTACAGCCGTGATCTTTATCTCGAACGGATCTGAACAGCTTACAGACGTCCTCCTTTCCATGTCCTGCTCAGCAAGCTCCCTGCTAGGTCCCCGCAGTGACACACTCACACACGGAGCACAGGCGTACCGGGACAGCGCCCCGCTCCGCCGGTACCGCGGGGAGTGCTGCCCGCCGCCCAGGGCGAGGGGCGGAGGGGGCAGGCAAGCGGCCGCCGCCAGGCAGCCTGCAAGAGACAGCGGCTCCGTGCCCAGCTTAAGCGCCTGGGAAGCGTGGGCAGAGATCGAGGCCCCCGGCAGGCGCAGAAGGCTCACGGATGAGGCCTGGCAGACGGACGACCACCCCCCGCTACGCGAACCGATCACCGGCAGCAGCAGCCGACGCTGGAGGGGACGGGGAGAGATCCGAGCACCCAACCCTCCCACCCCCTAGATCGTGCCCGCGGGCTCGCCGCTGCCCGCCCTACCTGAGGCCGGGGAGCACAGGGCCCGAGCGCCGCCGCCGCTGCTGGCTCTGCCGCCGCCGCCGCCGCCGGGCGCCCCGCACGCCCCCGCGCCCCGCCCGCCGCCCGCGAAGGCTGCCGGGAAGCGCCGCGGCCGCGCGTCCCGGGGCGCGCCGGGAGCTGCGGTCCCGCCGGGGCTGCGCCGCCGCCCCTCGAAGGGGCTCTGCCCTTGCGCCGGCCCCGCCGCCTGCCCGCCGCGGCAGCGCTGCCAGAGCCGCCTTGGCACCGTGCGTGCTTGCCTGCCGCTGCCCCCGCGCTGCCGGCGCCCCTGGGAGCGGAACCCGCGGGAGAGTTTGATGGCGTCGCCTAGCAGCGGCCGGCGCCGTCCTCGGGCAGCGGTGAGCTTAAGGGGCCTGAGGTGCTGTGGGGAAGGAGGGCAGAAGCGCGGCAGGGGCGAGCGGGGCTCCTCCGGCAGCAGTGTGGGCAGCCGGGCCGGGGGCGGCGGGGCCGCGGGTCCCGGGCAGGAGCGCCCCGGCAGAGCCTTGGCCCCGGCAGATCCCGGCCCGCTGTGTCTGCCTACCCACTGCTGGTGCCTCCTCAGCTTGCCCTACCGTGAGGTTGGCCGCGTACTAAGGGAGTTTGGCAGCGGAGGGGCAACTGAGGCGAAACGAGGGAATTTCACCGGCGGAGCCGGGTGAAACAGAGGCCAGGTTGGCTCTTGGCGGCATCCCGGAGGCATCCCGGGCTGTCGGCACATCGTTCTTGGGGCTGGAATGCAGGAATTGGAAGAAATCAGGAACGTTGTGCAAGTTCCCACTGCGTGTGCTGCTTTGTAGCCGAGACCTCTGGAGGGCTGGTAGGTGAGAATCGCTCAGGGTAGTGCGGTTTGAAAGTCAGGAGCAGCTTAAGCTTGCTTGCCTGGGCTTTAGTAAAGCCTCGGACGCTGCTTTCCCTGGCATCCTCCGGCAGAAGCTGCCTGCTGAGCCTCTGGATGGGTGGACACTTTGCTGGGCTGAGAGCTGGCTGATGGCCAGGCCCAAAGAATCATAGCATCAGAGGATCAACCAGGTGGGAAGAGACCTCCAAGAGCATCCAGTCCAGCCTACAATGTATGTAATAGTGGTGGACAGTGAAGTCCAGTGGGTGGCTGCTCACCAGAGGTGCTCCCCAGGGCCACTTCTCTTCAACACCTCCATCAGTGGTGGCAAAGGGACTGAGACACCCTCACTAAGTTTGCAGATGACGCTGAATTGGGTGGGAGTGTTGAACTGCTGGAGAGTAAGAGGCTCTGGAGAGGGGTCTGGGCAGGCTGACTGATGAGCTGTCATCAGGATGAGATTTAACAAAGCTGAGTGCTGAGTCAAGAGAAGCATTGCCAGGAGGGCAAGAGAGGGGACTTTGCCCTTTTACTTTGCTCTCCTCACACCCCACCTGGAGTCCTGGGTGCAGTTCTGGAGCCCCCAGCACAAGCAGGACATGGAAGTGTTGGAGGCAGTGCAGAGGAGGCCACCAAGATGCTGAGAGGGCTGCAGCAGCTCTGCTGTGAGCACAGGCTGAGAGAGTTGGGGCTCTGCAGCCTGGAGAGGAGAAGGCTTCCAGGAGAGCTTGGAGTGGCCTTGCAGGATGTGAAGGGCTGGGGAGGGACTATTGACAAGGTCTTGTAATGCCAGGAGGAGGAATGGGTTTGAAGTGGCAGAGGGGAGATTGAAACTGGATGTGAGGAAGAAGTTCTTTCTAGTGAGGGTGGCGAGACACTGGCACAGGTTGCCCAGGGAGGTTGTGGAGCACAGAAGCACAGAATGTGGTCACAACCTCCCTGGAGGTGTTCAAGGCCAGATTGGATGAGGCCTTCAGCAGCTGCCTGGACAGATGGGCAGAGTCCAAGGGGATGGCATTCAATAGCTCCAAGTGCCAGGTGCTGCACTTTGGCCACAGCAACCCCATGCAGAGATACAGGCTGGGGTCGGAGTGGCTGAGAGCAGCCAGACAGAGAGGGATCTGGGGGTGCTGATTGATACCCGCCTGAACATGAGCCAGCAGTGTGCCCAGGTGGCCAAGACAGCCAGTGGCATCCTGGCCTGCATCAGGAATGGTGTGGCCAGCAGCAGCAGGGAGGTCATTCTGCCCCTGTACTCTGCACTGGTTAGACCACACCTTGAGTGCTGTGTTCAGTTCTGGGCCCCCCAGTTTAGGAGGGACATTGAGATGCTTGAGCGTGTCCAGAGAAGGGCAACGAGGCTGGGGAGAGGCCTTGAGCACAGCCCTATGAGGAGAGGCTGAGGGAGCTGGGATTGGTTAGCCTGGAGAAGAGGAGGCTCAGGGGAGACCTTATTGCTGTCTACAACTACCTGAGGGGAGGTTGTGGCCAGGAGGAGGTTGCTCTCTTCTCTCAGGTGGCCAGCACCAGAACAAGAGGACACAGCCTCAGGCTGCACCAGGGGAGATTTAGGCTGGAGGTGAGGAGAAAGTTCTTCCCTGAGAGAGTCATTGGACACTGGAATGGGCTGCCCGGGGAGGTGGTGGAGTCGCCATCCCTGGAGCTGTTCAAGGCAGGATTGGACGTGGCACTTGGTGCCATGGTCTGGCCTTGAGCTCTGTGGTAAAGGGTTGGACTTGATGATCTGTGAGGTCTCTTCCAACCTTGGTGATACTGTGATACTGTGACCTCAGCTGGCTGAAGATGAGCCAACAGTGTGCTGGGACAATAAGCACTATTCACACTGTTCTGTTCTTAAGCTGGCAGGATTTGATTTTTGAGCCATTGATAATAAAGACTAGAGACAACTCCAGAGAATGGAATAAGTCAAGATCCAACAATCCCTTCTGCCTTTTCCAGGTGCTGCATTGACCTTCAGCTGTATGAGGCATCAGTGTGGCCCACAGCAAGCGGTAAGTAAGCAGTGGGCCAAAACTTCACCACTTTGTGGTCAGATTTTTGTCATTTTCCAGGTTGTTCAGGGTCTTTTGTCAGTTCAAATGTTGTGATCTCTTATCAGTCCAAGTAAACTTTCTGATCATTTGTCAATTCAAGTTGTCTTTTGGGCAAATTGTGTAGACTTTGTAGTCTTTTAGTCAATTCAAGTGATCTTTCATCAAGTATTCCAATCAACTGGAAATGGCATTGGGTTAGTTTAGTGTCTTAGAATTGAATGTCAAGAACTGGATGCTTTTCGTGTCAAACTCAGCTGTCAGTTGTCTGAAATATTAGAAGTAACAACTTGGAGGTGTTTGTCCCTCAAAACCTCCAATGAGTTCCAGCCTACAAGGTTGGAACCTGCAGCTTCCTGAGTTTGCTCATTAACAAAACCTCTGCATTGAGAGGTGGGGAGGAAAAGGATATTGATGGAGAGGTTTCACATGTGTGCTTGTTGTGTGTCACATAATTCATTGAGAAAGCAGGATGTAATTTTTAGCTTAAAGAATCATAGAATCAACCACGTTGGAAGAGAGCTCCAAGCTCATCCAGTCCAACCTAGCACCCAGCCCTAGCCAGTCAACCAGACCATGGCACTAAGTGCCTCATCCAGTCTTTGCTTGAGGATCTCAAGGGACGGTGCCTCCACCACCTCCCTGGGCAGCCCATTCCAATGCCAATCACTCTCTCTGTGAAGAACTTCCTCCTATCATCCAGCCTATACCTACCGTGGCACAACTTGAGACTGTGTCCCCTTGTTCTATTGCTGGTTGCCTGGGAGAAGAGACCAACCCCACCTGGCTACAATGTCCCTTCAGGTAGTTGTAGACAGCAATGAGGTCACCCCTGAGCCTCCTCTTCTCCAGGCTAAACAGCCCCAGCTCCCTCAACCTCTCCTCATAGGGTTTGTGTTCCAGGCCAGGTTGTTTCTGCTACAAACTCCCTGTCCACAGTAAACCAAAGCATTCATTAGTGTCACAAAGTCAACACAGTGACTGGAATCATCTTGTGTGGTTCAGTGGTCAGCCTCCTTTAAACCACTGGACATAAAATTCAGTAGCACTGGAAAGGTCTGATAATTCTTGCTTTCGTTTTGTCTCCAAGGTAAGAGAAGGTCAATATGGCACCCATTTTAGATTGGAAGAAACTGATGAAAGTTGATCCTGATGCTCTGCCTAATCAAGAGAAACTAGCAGAAAAATTGCTGGAGACCATGACCAAGGTACTCAAGGGGAAAACAGAATGTAAGGGGTTTGTTGTTCTTAGAATCATAGAATGGTTTAGGTTGGAAGGGACCTTAAGGGTCAGCCAGTTCCGACCCTCTGCCATAGGCAGGGACACCTCCCACTAGAATAGGTTGTTCAAGGCCTCATCTGACCTGGCCTTGAACACCTCCCTGGGCAACCTGTGTCATTGTCTCAGCACCCTCACTCCAAAGAATCCTTTCCTAACATCGAGTTTAAATCTCCCCTCTGACAGTTTACACCCATTACTCCTCATCCTCTCATTACCAGACCTTGTCAACAGTCCCTTTATAACCTTTCTGTAGCCCCCTTCAGATCCTGCAAGGCCACTCCAAGGTCTCCTCCAAGCCTTCTCTTCTCCAGGCTGCAGAGCCCCAGTTCTCATAGCCTGTCCTCAGAGCAGAGCTGCTGCAGAGCTCTGAGCATCTTTGTGACTTCCTCTGCACTGCCTCCAACACTTCCATGTCCTTCTTGTGCTGGGGGCTGCAGAGCTGCCCCCAGGACTGCAGGTGGGGTGTGAGGAGAGCAGAGCCAAGGGGCAGAATCCCCTCCCTTGCCCTGTGCCCACATTGCTCTTGCTGCAGCCCAGCACAGGGTTGCTGTCTGGGCTGCACTCACTCTGCAGGCTCCTGTGGAGCTTTGCATCAGCCCAGACCCCCAGGGCCTGTTCCTCAGGGCTGCTCTCAGCCATTCCCCACCCAGCCTGGAGCTGTGCTTGGGATTGCACCCACCCAGGTGCAGGACCTTCCACTTGGCCTTGTTGAATGTCCTGAGGTTGGCCTGGGCACAGCTCTGCAGCCTCTGGATGGATCTCTGCCCCCTAACAAGTCAACTATGCCACACAGCATGGCATTGATTCCTCCCTGAACTGTCTCTGGTCCTCCACATACAAAGGTTATTTATTTTGTTAATTTCATTGATATTTATATAAAACCACTCTCATCTCTTTCTGTAGGTTGATGGAAAAGATTTAAAAATGGAAACTCCAGAACAGCTGATACAGCTATTTAAAGTTACTCAGTGCCTGCTGAAGGTATTAAGCTTCACTTTCCACCATTTAACAGATGCATCTGTTTAAATAAATGAGGCTGGCTGTGCCACACAGCTTGGTATCATCTGCAGACTTGCTGAGGATGCTCTCATCTAATTGCAACCCCCCTGCCGTGCCCAGGGACACCCTACCCTAGAGCAGGCTGCCCACAGCCTCAGCCAGTCTGGCCTCAAACACCTCCAGCCATAGGGCCTCAACCACCTCCCTGGGCAACCCATTCCAGCCTCTCACTGCTGTCACGCTCTCATGCTGAAGAACTGAAGAACTTCCTCCTCACCTCCAGGCTGAACCTACCCATCTCCAGCTTTGTCCCACTCCCCCCAGTCCAGTCACTTCCTGATAGCCTCAAAAGTCCCTCCCCTGCTTTTTTGCAGCCCACTTCAGATCCTGGAAGGTCACAAGGAGATCACCTGGGAGCCTTCTCCTCTCCAGACTGCACAGCCACAACTCTTTCAGTCTGTGCTCACAGCAGAGCTGCTGCAGCCTCTGAGCATCCTCCTGGCCCTGCTCTGGACATGCTCTAGCATCTTCACATCCTTCTTGTAATGGGGGCTCCAGAGCTGGACCCCACTCCAGATGGAGTCTCAGCAGGGCAAAGCAGAGGGGGAGAATCCCCTCCCTGGCCCTGCTGGCCACACTGCTGCTGCTGCAGCCCAGGCTCTGCTTGGCTTTCTGGGCTGCAAGTGCACACTGCTGGCTCCTGCTGAGCTTCTCCTCCAGCAGCAGCCCCAAGTCCCTCTCCTCAGGGCTGCTCTCCAGACACTCACTGCCCAGCCTAGAGCTGTGCCTTGGCATTGCCTCCACCCAGCTGCAGGACCTTGCCCTTGGTCTTGTTGCAACTCCTGAGCTTGGCTTGTGCCCACCTCTGCAGCCTGCCCAGGTCCCTCTGGATGGATCCTGCCCTCCAGCCTGGCTGCTGCACCACACAGCTTGGTGTAATTGTATTTCTTCTTTGTTTACTACCTTTTTTTTTCTCCCAGATGAAAGCTGAAGAGGTAGAGTTGGCACTAGAAGAAGTTGAAAAAGCTGGGGAAGAGCAAGCCAAGTGTGGTAAGCAAGCTCAGTTAGGGTTTGGTGAATGCATTTTCTTACTGCTTTTTTTACTCTGGAGTCAGTTGTTTCAGTGAAGCCTCTGCTATGAGCACAGGCTACAAGTGCTGGGGCTCTTCAGCCTGGAGGAGAGAAGGCTTCCAGAAAACCTTATAGTGGCCTTCCAGTACTCTGAAGGGGACTGCAGGAAGGCTGGGGAGGGACTATTGACAAGGTCTTGTAATGACAGGAGAAGGAGGAAAGGGTTTAAGCTGGCAGAGGGGAGATTGAAACTGGATATTAGGAAGAAGTTGTTTGGAGCAGGGGTGGTGAGACACTGGCACAGGTTGCCCAGGGAGGTTGTGGAGCACAGAATGTGACCAAAGATCACCTCCCTGGAAGTGTTCAAGACCAGGTGTCCCTTCCTATGGCAGTGGGTTGGAACTGGCTGATCCTTGAGGTCCCTTCCAACCTAAACCATTCCATGATTCTATGTTTTAAAGGCTGAGGTTAACCTTTGCTTTTTTGTGTACTGTTGCATTGTGAAGTAACTCATAGGTTCATGGAGTGGTTTGGGATGTAAGGGATCTTAGGGGTCACCTAGTTTTGAGCTCCCCTTCCATGGGCAGGGACTCCTCCCATGAGCCCAGATTGCTCAAGGCCTCATCCAAACTGGCCTTGAACACCTCCAGGGAGGGGACATCCACAGCTTTCTCAGGCAATCTGTTCCAGTGCCTTTATCACCTTCACTGGAAAGAATTTCTTCTTAATCTCCAGTCTAACTCAGCTATTTGTGTTCTGTTTTAACAGAGAATCAGTTTAAAACACAAGTGCTCAAGCTTCAGAAAGAACTACAGGTATGTTTGGAAACCTTCTTAGTTCATAGAATGCTGTTTAATGGTTTTAAAATGCATCTGTCTAAACTAATGCTTTAGTCTAGTACAGACATTTAATAGTCCTACATCAGCTAATAATTATTAATGGCTTTTGAATATTCACCATTTTCAGATATGTGAAGAGCTCTATGCATGATGAATTATTTGTAGCTGAATAAATTGATGCATTGTTTGAGATCTCTGGGGTTTGCTGGAAGGAGATGGTGATCTCTTCCTTTTCCTGAACATGATGAATCACAAAATCATAGAACCAGGCAGGGTTGGAAGGCACCACAAGGATCAGCCTGTTCCAAGCCCCCTGCCATGCCCAGGGACACCCTACCCTAGAGCAGGCTGCACACAGCCTCAGCCAGCCTGGCCTCAAACACCTCCAGCCATGGGGCCTCAGCCACCTCCCTGGGCAACCCATTCCAGCCTCTCACCACTCTCCTGCTCAACAACTTCTTCCAAACATCCAGTCTGAACCTACCCATTTCTAGCTGTGTTCTATTCCCCCAGTCCTAAAGAGTCTCTCCTCAGCTTTCTTGTAGGATCCCTTAAGATACTGAAAGATCTTCCACTAGAAACATCTCAGCTAATGTTAGTCTTAGCCTCTGCTAAGCTTGTGTTAGTCCTAATGTTAGTCTTAGCCTCTGCTAAGCTTGTGTTAGTCCTAATGTTAGTCGTAGCCTCTGCTAAGCTAATGTTAGTCCTAATGTTAGTCTTGGCCTCTGCTAAGCTGATGTTAGTCCTAATGTTAGTTGTAGCCTCTGCTAAGCTAATGTTAGTCCTAATGTTAGTCTTGGCCTCTGCTAAGCTTATGTTAGTCCTAATGTTAGTCTTAGCCTCTGCTTTGTGTTTTTAAATCTGTTGTTAAGAACTGTCCTATATTTGCAACTGGTTTGGGTTGGAAGGGACTTTAAAGATCATCCAGTTCCAACCCCCCTGCTTTTGGCAGAGACTCCTCCTGCTAGCCCAGTTTGCCCAGGGCCTCATCCAACCTGCCCTTGAACACCTTCAGGGAGGGAACATCCACAGCCTCCCTGGGCAACCTGTTCCAGTGCCTCACCACCCTCACTGGAAAAGAAGAATCTGTTCAAGAGGTCTTGATGGGAGAGTTGTCTTTTATCTCCTGAGAGACTTCCCTCTTTGGTGTTTTTTTTCTTCTTATACCATTATGACTTACAGTATGATTTGGTTGTTCCTAAGGTGGCACAGAGGTCTGCTGGTGGCCGTGACACTCGCTTCCTGCGCGACGAGATCCGCCAGCTGGAAAAGCAGTTGAAAGAGAACCAGAGGCAGCTAACAGATACAGAAAAAGAACTGGAGAAAGAGAAGAAAGTGAATGAACAGGTAAGAGGGAGCTCAGCTTGACATCTCTGTTCTGGCACTTCTTCTGACAGTCACAGAATCACAGCACCATGCAGGCTGGCAAAGCCGCTCAGGACCACCAAGTCCAACTTAGAACCCTACTCTATGAGATTCACCTTCAACCATAGCCCTGAGCACCACATCCAAACCACCCTGAAACACAGCCAGGCCGAGGGACTACACCACCTCCCTCAGCAGCTCATTCCAGTCTCTGACCACTCTCTCCATGTGATAGTTTGGGAGTTCCCCACCCCCCAACTCTTATGAAATCACCCAGACTAGACTCATCTACTGGAAGTTAGGGAATGAAGCTTTATGTTCACAGCTTAACACAAGATACAAGCAGACAGTTACAATATTTACAGCTATAGGTAGAAATAGACAAGTTAAAGGTAATGCAGAAACACAACAGCCCTCCCAGAAACCAGAATCCCCCAGGAGGGGCTCCCAACCAACCTTCCACCTTCTTTCCACCCCTCTACCTTATCCCAGAGTTTGCCTTACGTGCAAGGTGAGTTTGGAGGATGGGCAAGGGGGGTTAGGAGCAGAATTAGTTGGGTTCCACAGCAAAAGCCCAAGGAGAAAAGCACAGACACAGACTCCAACAGATAGAGACTCTCACACACTGTCTTATCTATGTTTGTGTTCTTGTTTTTATACATCTCAGCAAGCCTCTGAGTGAAGTAGCCATCACAGTTTCCTTTTCACAGCCTATTACCTAATTTCTCTCATTAAAATCTTCCAATTAGCCTCAAACCAGCATACTCCATGAAAAGCTTTTCCCTAATGTCCAATCTAAACCTCCGCAGCCTCAGCTTGAGGCCATTCCCCCTTGTTCTGTCTGCAATTACCTGTGAGTAGAGACCAGCAGCAGCCTCTCCATAACGTACTTGAAAGAACTTCTGGCATTAAAAGTCACTGATGGAATAGGTCTGTTGTGCCTCTTTGTTTCTGGACTTCATATTTCCCATACTTTGCTCTGTCAAGGATCCATTTCAAGGTTTTCCACTTTTTTCCAGCTTGCTCTTCGAAATGAAGATGCTGAAAATGAAAACATCAAGTTAAGGAGGGAGGTTAGTAAAGAATTGTTGCCTATTTACTGCAGTTTTGGCTTTATAGTTACCATAGAATCAACCAGGTTGGCTATATTCTTATCTTTCTGCATGGCAGGATGTTTAAATCTGTCTTAGGGCATTTCCTTCTTCCTGGTAGAAAGGAAAGATGTCATTTTATTCACATTTAGAAAGTCCATAATATGTGTGCTCCAGTGAGCAGTCTTGCCTGGAGCAACTTGGTCTAGCAGGAAGTGTCCCTGCCTGTGGCAGTGGGGTTGGAACTGGATGATCTTCAAGGTCCCTTCCAACCATTCCATGAATCAATAAGTAGTTAATTGAGGTTAGAGGGCATCAATATCTGAATTTACAGACTCCTGCAGTGCCATAATTTGCTTTGGATTTTGTGTTTTGAGTCTATTGGCGAATAAATTTGGCTGTTAGATAGGATTTCACACAGGCTCAGAGGGTGTTAAGGGTTGGAAGGGACCCAAAGAGATCACTGAGTCCACCCCCCCTGCAGGAGCAGGACCACACAATCCAGCTCAGGTCACACAGGAGCACAACCACACAGGCCTTGAAAGGCTCCAGAGAAGGAGACTCCACAACCTCTCTGGGCAGCCTGTGCCAGGGCTCTGGGACCCTTCCAGGCAAGAAGTTGCCCTTGTGTTGAGCTGGAACCTCCTGTGCTGCAGCTTCCATCCATTGTTCCTTGTCCTATCCCAGGGAGCAGTGAGCAGAACCTGTCCCCCCTCCTGACCCCCAGCCCTCAGATGTTTATAAACATTGATTCAATCCCTTCTCAGCCTTCTCTTCTCCAGACTAAGCAGCCCCAGGGCCCTCAGCCTCTCCTCACCAGGCAGTGCTCCAGTGCCCTCAGCATCCTTGTAGTCCTGTACTGGACCTTCTTCAGCAGATCCCTGTTCCTCTTCGACTGGAGAGCCCAAAACTGAAGGCAGTACTCCAGATGAGGTCTCAGCAGAGCAGAGTAGAGGGGAAGGAGAACCTTCCTCGATCTGCTGGACACACTCTTAATACACCCCAAGATCCCATTGGCCGCCTTGGCCACAAAGGCACCTGGCACTGCTTAGTCTGGAGATGAGAAGAGTGAGAAGGGATTTCATCAGTGTTTATAAATCTCTGAGGGCTAAGAGTCAAGAGGGAGGGGACAGGCTCTGCTCATTGCTGCCTGGCATAGGACAAGGAACAATGGATGGAAGCTGCAGCACAGGAGGCTCCAGCTCAGCACAAGGGGAAACTTCTTGCCTGGAAGGGTCCCAGAGCCCTGGCACAGGCTGCCCAGAGAGGTTGTGGAGTCTCCTTCTGTAGAGCCTTTCCAGGCCTGTCTGGATGTGTTCCTGTGTGCCCTGAATTAGATTGTGTGATCCTGCTCTGGTGGGGAGGTTGGACTGAATGATCTCTTTGGGTCCCTTCCAACCCCTGCCATCCTGTGAGCCTGTGATCAGGTTGCTCAGAGTCCCATCCAGCCTGGCCTTAAAGACCTCCAGGGATGGAAGGATCATTCTATGGTGTATGCGTTTGGATTGCTGTCCATGCACAAGTACATAGAGAACTCTCTTTGATTTTGTCTCTCTTCATTCCTGTTTTGCCTTCCTAGAGCAAAGATCAGTTCTAATCTTTCCCATGCTCTCTTTTCTTGCTCTCCTCTCCTTTTTAATCCAAAGAAAAAGCGCATCCTGAAAAAGGTGAGGTTTCTGAGTCGTTTATAGAAGCAGACTGTAGGAATTTGGATGAGTTTTGACTGTCTTAGCTTTTAGTGTTAGCTCTGTAGAAGGAGCAACAACTTTTGTCTTTCCACCTCTTGCCAAGAGATTTAAGCTTGGATTGTTTCCTGTGCAGAACGAGCAGTTGCGCCAGGACGTAGCTGACTACCAGAGGGAAATAGATGCTCAGAAAGAAGCAATTCTGTCACGAAGAGGAGAGGATTCTGATTACAGATCCCAGTTGTCCAAAAAGAACTTTGAGCTTGCCCAGTATTTGGATGAAATTCAGGTAAAAATATCTATGCATCTCGTGGAGTGTTTGGTGCACTATTAGTGACAGCAGTGCTTGTTGCAAGGGTACAGGCTGGCTGCAGGGTGAGTTGAGAATAGCCCTGGAGAAAGAGGCTTGGGGGTGTTGATTGGGGAGAAGCTCCCCATGAACCAGCAGTGCCCTCATGCAGCCTCAAAGGCAAATTGTGTCCTGGGCTGATGGCAGAGGAGTGTAGGCAACAGGGCAAGAGAGGGGATTCTGCCCCTTGGCTCTGCTCTGCTGAGACCTCACCTCCAATGCTGCCTCCAGTTCTGGTGTCCCCAGCATAGAAGGACACAGAGTACTTGGGGAGAGTCCAGAGGAGGCCACAAAGATGATCCAAGGGTTGGAGCACCTCTCCTGTGAGGATAGGCTGAGTGAGCTGGGGGTGTTCAGCCTGGAGAAGAGAAGACTCCAGAGAGACCTTAGGGCTGCCTGCCAATAGCTGAAGAGATCCTCCAGGAAGGCTGCAGAGGGACTTTCATGAGAGTGTCTAGAGACTGGGCAAGGGAGAATGGTTTTAAAGCTGAGGAGTTTAGTCAGGATCTATGGGGAAGTTCTTTAGTTGAGAGTGTGGTGAGACTGTGTAATCCAGAGAGGTTTTGAGTGCCCCTTCCTCTGAGGTGCTCAAGGCCAGGTTGGATGAGGCCTTGGACAGCCTGGTCTAGTTGAGAGATGTCCCTGGCCGTGGCAGGGCTGTTGGAGCAGATGATCTCTGAGGGCCCTTCCAGCCTAAGCTATTCTATGATAATTCATGTGGAATTTGTCATGGATACAGTTGAAATGCTACATTCACATGAGTTAAAACCAACTCTTGAGGGTGACAGAGAGGTTGTGAGCCTCCTTCTCTGGAGAAACTTAAAACCTGCCTGGATGTATTTCTGTGCAGTTTGCTGTAGGTGAAGCTGCTTTAGCAGAAGGCTTGGACTAGATGGTCTCCAGTGGTCCATTCCAACCCCTACCATTCTGTCATTTGGGATCTGTTATGCAAATGCAGTGAGTCTGTATTTGCCTCAGTGAGTCTGCATGAGGTAATCAGCTACTGGTAGTGGGAGATGTGTCTTTGACTTGCTGTTGGGATCTGTTGAAACGGATCTTCTAAAGGAGGAATACATCTGTGCTCGTTTCATCTAAGACTTTCAATAGCTATCAGATTTTACCTTATTCAGGTGTTTTTAAAAGCAGCTTTTCCTTTAATGCCACAGGTTTTGACTGAAGCTAATGAGAAGTTGGACATCCAGAACCAAGAAATGAGGAAGAATCTTGAGGAATCGGTGCAAGAAATGGAGAAGATGACTGATGAATATAACAAAATGAAGCTCATTGTGCAACAATCAGATTCTCTTATGGATCAGTTAAGGAAAGAGAAAGAACAGTACAAATTTCAGGTAAGAACTGATTCATCTCATTGAATTAGGGCTATTTCCAGTGAGGGTGGTGAGACACTGGCACAGGTTGCCCAGGGAGGCAAAAGGTTAGTCACACTCTGGCCTTTAGAGTGATCACCTTTCCTTGCTGCTCTAATTCTGTCTGTTAAATTAGATGAATGAGACTGGATATTGGGAAGAAAATCTTTGCAGTGAGGGTGATGAGACACTGGCACAGGTTGCCCAGGGAGGAATAGGTTAGTCACACTGGCCTTAAGAGTCATGACCTTCCCTTGCTGCTGTAATTCTAACTGTTAAATTAGATGAATGAGACTGGATATTGGGAAGAAATTCTTTGCAGTGAGAGTGGTGAGACACTGGCACAGGTTGCCCAGGGAGGTTGTGGATGCTTCCTCCCTGGAGGTGTTCAAGGCCAGGTTGGATGAGGTCTTGAGCAACCTGTTCTAGTGGGAGGTGTCCCTGCTTATGGCAGAGGATTGGAACTGGGTGATCCTTGAGGTCCCTTCCAACCTAAACCATTCTATGAACAACAAAACCTTTATGTTCTGGTTTCCCCTTGAGTACCTTGGTCATGATCTCCAGCAATTTTTCTTCTGGTTTCTCTTGATTAGATCAGATTGGATGAGGCCTTGAGCAATCTGCTCTAGTGGGAGGTGTCCCTACCAGTGGCAAGGGGTTGGAGCTGGATAATCTTCAAGGTCCCTTTCCAACCCAACCTATTCTATGACTCTCTAAAATGATACCTCTTTGATGGACTCTTTTTGTAGATACATTCTTGGACCATTGTCAAGGTCTTGCAATGACAGGACAAAGGGTTTAAACTGGCAGAGAGGAGATTGATTGAAACTAGAGGTTAGGAAAGGGTTCTTTGCAGTGAGGGTGGTGAGACACTGGCACAGGTTGAGGGTGGTGAGACACTGGCACAGGTTGCCCAGGGAAGTTGTGGAGCACAGAAGCACCCAATGTGATCAAAGATCACATTGGGTGCTTCTGTGCTCCACAACCTCCCTGGAGATGTTCAAGGCCAGGTTGGATAAGGCTTTGAGTGACCTGTTGTAGTTGGAGGTGTCCCTGCCCATTGCAGGGGATTGGAACTGGCTGATCCTTGAGGTCCCTTCCAACTTAACCCATTCTATGATTCTGTAATGTTGATCCAGATCTCATTTCTAGGTTCGGGAGCTTTCTGATCAACTGAAGGCAAGGAATGAGGAAGATGATCCACTGATGGCAGCTGTGAATGAAAAAGTTGAAGAATGGAAGGTACATTTTCATACTTTTCCTCTTGTTTAGTGTTTTTTAAGGGTCATTTCAAGAGTTCTGATGGTGTTTTGTCTTCTTCTCAGAAAATCTTAGCTTCTAAAGATGATGAACTTCTTGAGTACCAGCAAATGGTGTTGAGCTTGCAAGAGCAAATGAAAGTGGCTCAGCTTGATGTAGACAGAAACAGTGTCATGGCCCTTCAGCAGGTATGCTCTGGGTGAGACACCACACACCTGAAAGGCAGCATTCACTAAATGTGCTACTGAGCAAATCATTGTTTAGTCCTCCTGCTCTGCAAACAGCAGAATGTGTATTATTTATTCTTCCTAATATATATTACTTGAGAATTATCAGACAAATTCATTCATTCCACTACAAAATGAGCTTAAACAGACAGTGCTCAAAGCAAACCTCTCTTGTTGTGTGGATGGGCTCTTGAGAGATGGTTTTGTTGCTTCCATATTTATTTTATCTATTAGTGGAGTGATTGCTTAAACTTTAAGCATCCATAATTTAATGGTTTTAAGTGATAGCTTAGTTTCTGTCCTTTAAAGCTAACTCTGCCTAGTCATAGCTTAGTTTCTGTCCGTTAAAGCTAACTCTGCCTAGTCATAGCTTAGTTTCTGTCCTTTAAAGCTAACTCTGCCTAGTCATAGCTTAGTTTCTGTCCTTTAAAGCTAACTCTGCCTAGTCATAGCTTAGTTTCTGTCCTTTAAAGCTAACTCTGCCTAGTCATAGCTTAGTTTCTGTCCTTTAAAGCTAACTCTGCCTAGTCATAGCTTAGTTTCTGTCCTTTAAAGCTAACTCTGCCTAGTCATAGCTTTCTTTCCTTTAAAGCTGACTCTGTCTAGTCATAGCTTACTTTCTTTCCTTTAAAGCTAACTGTCTAGTTCTGGGCTCCTCAATTCAAGAGAGATGTTGAGATGCTGGAAGGTGCCAAGAGAAGGGCAACGAAGCTGGTGAGGAGCCTGGAGCACAGCCCTGTGAGGAGGGGCTGAGGGAGCTGGGGGTGTGCAGCCTACAGCAGAGGAGGCTCAGGGCACAGCTCATTGCTGTCTGCAGCTGCCTGCAGGGAGGCTGTAGCCAGGTGGGGTTGGGCTCTCCTGCCAGGCAAAGAGCAACAGAACAAGGGGACACAGTGTCAAGTTGTGCAAGGGGAGATCTAGGCTGGATGTTAGGAGGAAATTTTGGCCAGGGACAGTGATTGGCATTGGAATGGGCTGCCCAGGGAGATGGTGGAGTTGCCATCCCTGGAGGTGTTCAGGAAGAAATTGGATGGGGCACTTAGTGCCATGGTCTGGTTGATTGGCATGGGCTGGTGCTAGGTTTGGCTGGATGAGCTTGGCCTCAGAGAAGAGAAGGCTGTGAGGTGACCTTCTTGTGGCCTTCCAGTATCTGAAGTGGGCTACAAAAACGCTGGGGAGGGACTTGAGGCTGTGAGGGAGTGGCAGAAGTGGGGGGAATGGAGCAAAGCTGGAGGTGGGGAGAGTGAGGCTGGAGGTGAGGAGGAAGTTGTTGAGCAGGAGAGTGGTGAGAGGCTGGAATGGGCTGCCCAGGGAGGTGGTTGAAGCCCCATGGCTGGAGGTGTTTGAGGCCAGGCTGGCTGAGGCTGTGTGCAGCCTGCTCTAGGGTAGGGTGTCCCTGGGCATGGCAGGGGGTTGGCACTGGCTGCTCCTTGTGCTCCCTTCCAACCCTGCCTGATTCTATGATTCTATGAAAGCTGGATGAGGAAGCTGTGACAAACCTGAATCTTTTCATGATCCTCTTAGAGAATTCTTCCATTTAAAAATCACCTACTGAAATGCTGCTTTTATTTTGTGTCTGTTTGAATGCTTTATTTTTCCTCTTTCTTTTCATTTTTCCTGCTTTGCCTTTCTATTCCCAAACTCCTAGATAATAGCTGAACTCTATGTTGTAAGTACAGCATATTTGATGTACTGTAAAATGCTTTATTAGCTACTTTGAATATCTTCATTTGGTGCTTTAGCCACTTAGAATATCTTGATTTGTTGTTTTAGCCACTTTGAGTATCTTGATTTGGTGTTTTAGCCACTTAGAGTATCTTCATTTGGTGTTCTAGCCACTCTGAGTGTCTTCATTTGGTGTTTTAGCCACTTTGAGTGTCTTCATTTGGTGTTTTAGCCACTTTGAGTGTCTTCATTTGGTGTTTTAGCCACTTTGAGTGTCTTCATTTGGTGTTTTAGCCACTTTGAGTGTCTTCATTTGGTGTTTTAGCCACTTTGAGTATCTTCATTTGGTGTTTTAGCCATTTTGAGTATCTTCATTTGGTGTTTTGGCCACTTTGAGTATCTTCATTTGGTGTTTTGGCCACTTTGAGTATCTTCATTTGGTGTTTTGGCCACTTTGAGTATCTTCATTTGATGTTTTGGCCACTTTGAGTATCTTCATTTGGTGTTTTGGCCACTTTGAGTATCTTCATTTGGTGTTTTGGCCACTTTGAGTATCTTCATTTGGTGTTTTGGCCACTTTGAGTATCTTCATTTGGTGTTTTGGCCACTTTGAGTATCTTCATTTGGAGTTTTGGCCACTTTGAGTATCTTCATTTGGTGTTTTGGCCACTTTGAGTATCTTCATTTGGTGTTTTGGCCACTTTGAGTATCTTCATTTGGTGTTTTGGCCACTTTGAGTATCTTCATTTGGTGTTTTGGCCACTTTGAGTATCTTCATTTGGTGTTTTGGCCACTTAGAATGTCTTGATTTGGTGTTTCAGCCACTTAGAATATCTTCGTTTGGTGCTTTAGCTGCTTTTGATGCCTTCATTTATTCTGTGATGCTTTCTCTTGGTAGTTTGCCTGTTAGTAAAGAAGAATTCTTTAAAGGAGGCTCTTCTTTTATCTTTGTGTCTGTGCAGGGTGTGCAAGACAGAGATGCTCAGATCAGATTGCTCACTGAGCAAGTTGAACAGTACACCAAAGAAATGGAACAAAATGCTTTTGTTATTGAGGGATTAAAAAGTGAACTCCAAAGAGACAAAGGTAATGTGGCCATTTTCATGTCTGCAACAGCATTCTGTCTAGAGACATTGATTTCTCTGGTGTCTATGAAAAGGAAGCTCACAGTTTTCTGGGCATTCCTAGAAAGATAGGAAAAAAGTACTTTGCAGCAAGCTCCTGGCAGCTCAGGGCTTGGACAGATTCACTCTGATATGGGTCAAGAACTGGCTGGAGGGCTGGGCCCAGAGAGTGGTGGTGAATGATGCCACATCCAGTTTGCAGCTGGCACTGGTGGTGTGCCCCAGGGAGCAGTGCTGGGCCTGGGCCTGTTCAATATCTTTATTGATGATCTGGAGCAGGGGATTGAGTCCATCACCAGTAAGTTTGCAGATGACACCAAGCTAGGAGCAGCTGTGGAGCTGTTGGAGGGTAGCAGAGCCCTTAAGAGGGACCTGGCCAGGCTGGAGGGGTGGACAGAGGCCAGTGGGATGAGATTGAAGAAGGCCAAGTGCACTTGGGCCACAACAACCCCAAGCAGCACTACAGGCTGAGAGCAGCCAGGCAGAGAGGGAGCTGGGGGTGCTGGCAGAGAGGAGCTGCAGAGGAGGTAGCAGTGCCCAGGTGGGCAGCAGAGCCAATGGCATCCTGGGCTGGCTCAGGAGCAGTGTGGGCAGCAGGACAAGGGAGGTTCTTCTGCCCCTGTGCTCAGCACTGCTCAGGCCAGTGATGATTCTATGAATAACTGGAATCATAGAATGGTTTGGGTTGGAAGGGACCTCAAAGCTCATCCAGTTCCAACCCCCAACCGCCTGCCATAGGCAGGGACACCTCCCACTAGAACAGGTCACTCAAGGCCTCATCCAGCCTGGCCTTGAACACCTCCAAGGAGGGAGCAGCCACAACCTCCCTGGGCAGCCTGTGCCAGTGTCTCACCAGCCTCACTGCAAAGAACTTCTTCCTAACATCCAGTTTCAATCTCCCCTCTGACAGTTTAAGCACATTACTCCTCATCCTGTCAATTACCAGACCTTGTCAATAGTCCCTCCTCAGCCTTCCTGTAGCCCACTCCAGATCCTGCAAGGCCACTCCAAGCTCTCCTGGAAGCCTTCTCCTCTCCAGGCTGCAGAGCCCCAACTCTCTCAGCCTGTGCTCAGAGCAGAGCTGCTGCAGCCCTCTCAGCATCTTGGTGGCCTCCTCTGCACTGCCTCCAACACTTCCATGTCCTGCTTGTGCTAGGGGCTCCAGAAATGCCCCCAGGACTGCAGGTGGGGTGTGAGGAGAGCAGAGCCAAGAGGCAGAATCCCCTCATCATCTGAACAGTTTCTTACTTGCTCCATGGCTGACAGCAAGGACTCTTAAATCACAAACAGCTCAAGGTGTTCTGTTGTTTTGCTTCTTTTCCAGGTCACTCCTCTCTTGCTCAGCAGAATCGTATTGAGGATATGCAAGTAAAATTAAAACTGCTGGAAGAGAGAATGAAGGAGGCAGAGAAATCAGCAGAATTAGCAGAAGCAGATGCCAGAGAAAAGGATAAGGAACTTGTTGAGACCCTGAAACGAATGAGAGACTACGAACTGGTAAGCAGTCTGTCAAGAGTGGACAGCATATTCTGGCAGATCTTTAGATCATTTGAATTGCCTTAGAATCATAGAATCAACCAGGTTGGAAGAGATCTCCAAGATCATCCAGTCCAACCTATCCCCCAGCCCTAGCCAGTCAACCAGACCTGGCTATCCAGGCTGAGGGGAGACCTCATTGCTGTCTGCAGCTACCTGTAGAGACTTTGTGGAGAGGCTGCTGCTGGGCTCTGCTCACAGGTAACTGGAGACAGAATAAGGGGGAATGGCCTCAAGCTGAGGCTGAGAAGCTTTAGTTTGGACATTAGGAAAAAAGTTTTTTCATGGAGAGAGTGGTCAGGGAGTGGAATGAGCTGCCCAGGGAGGATGGAGAGTCCTCCAGCTTGGATGTGTTTCAGGGTGGTTTGGATGTGGTGCTTAGGGAGATTGTTGAAGGTGAATCTTGTAGAGTAGGGTTCTAGGTTGGACTTGGTAATAACCCTGGATATGGTAAAGGGAGGTTGGGATGTGGTGTTTAGGGCTATGGTTTAAGGTGAATCTTGTAGAGTAGGGTTCTAGGTTGGACTTGGTGATCCTGAGGGGCTTTGCCAAGATGCATAGTTCTGTGATTCAGTAACTTACTAAGGATAGTGCAGAACAGAAGCTGAAAAAAACCTCTTTTCTCACCTGTTTAATGATGAAAGATTCATCATTTATTTTCTTACATCTCCTGTTGGTTGGTTTTGTTTGTTTGTTTTTTACTCTCCATTTGTTGTTTGTTTGCTTGTTTGTTTTTTTACAGGGAACCTATGGTTTGGAAGAGGCAGTTGCTGAAATCAAAGCTTTGAAAAAGCAAATCCAAATACAGGATCGTGAGATTGAAACCTTAGTTCAGGAAGTCAATAAACTGGACCTTAGAATCAATGATTTCCTTGATGAAAATGAAGAACTCAGGCAGCGGTTAGGTATGAGACATCCATTCTCTTTTCAGTTGTTTGTTGGCTAAGAACTGAAATAAAGTGGTGACATGGAAATCTGCTAGCCACTTGGAAAGAATTTTGGGTAGTCTGCTAACATTTGCAAGTGGTTTTTGGCTAGTTAGGACAAACTGCCTGACTAAAGGTGAATGGACATGATCAAATCTGGCTTACAGGTTGCACTGACTGAAGAAGTCATAGAATCAAGCATGTTGGAAGGGACCTCTGAGCTCAGCCAGCCCAACCTAGCACCCAGCCCTGCCCAACCAACCAGACCATGGCACTAAGTGCCCCAGCCAGGCTTGGCCTCAACACCTCCAGGCACAGCCACTCCACCACCTCCCTGGGCAGCCCATTCCAATGCCAATCACTCTCTCTGCCAACAACTTCCTCCTAACATCCAGCCTAGACCTGCCCTGGCACAGCTTGAAGCTGTGTCCCTTTCTTCTGTCACTGGCTGCCTGGCAGCAGAGCCCAACCCCACCTGGCTACAGCCTCCCTGCAGGCAGCTGCAGGCAGCAATGAGCTGTGCCCTGAGCCTCCTCTGCTGCAGGCTGCACCCCCCCAGCTCCCTCAGCCTCTCCTCACAGGGCTGTGCTCCAGGCCCCTCCCCAGCTTCATTGCCCTTCTCCAAACACCTTCCAGCATCTCAACATCTCTCTTGAATGGAGGAGCCCAGACCTGGAGATGAGGCCTTGAGTAGTGGAATCTAATTGAGAGAAGTCCCTACCTGTTGTGGGGAGGTTGGAGTAAATGATCTCTGAGGTCCCTTCCAGCCTAAGCCTTTCTAGGATGCTCACCTACATTCAACTGCCAACATTATGTTTTAATTCATAGATTCATGAAATAGTTTGGTTTGGAAGGGACCTTAGGCACCATCTAGTTCCATGGGCAAGGACACCTTCCTCTAGTTATGTTCTAATTTAAATTAGCAGCCTTCTACTAATTACAAACATCAATGTTCCTCTTTAATGGCTAACTGAACAGCCTATACTCTGTTTTAGGTCTTGAGCCAAAGACAATGATCGATTTAAATGAATTCAGGAACAGCAAAACACTGAAGCAGCAGCAATACAGAGCTGAAAACCAGATTCTTTTGCAAGAGGCAAGTGACCAATCCAATTTCTGCCCTGGAGCACACAAGTGTGTTTGAACAAAATGAAACCCTGCTCTGTGACTAATTCTTTGCAGATTGAAAGACTGGAAGAGGAGAGAATTGAGCTGAAAAAGCAGGTGCGGAGGTTGGCTCAGGAGAAAGGGAGCAAAGCTGCAGCAACAGGTAGGATTTTTTCCTTCTCAGAGCTTGCTTACTTGAGTAAGTATCACATAGTCTTAGGTTTCAATTACAAGGCTAAATACATTTCATTCAATCTGTAGGAAGAAGTGAGCAGCTTTGTATTTCTATAGTCTGACAGCCCAGTAGCTTTTTGACTTGGGGTGGCTTTTAATGCATCACTGAGAGTTGTCATTGACTTGTGGTTCTCAGGTGCAGCATGATCTTGCCATCATGCCCAGTAAATCTGTATCATCCTTTCCCACTCAGTCTAATAGGTGTGTTTCAAAAACATGCCCATTTCAATCTCTGCCTCCCAGGGAAGTGCTCAAAAGGAAAGGTTTGCAGCTCCTTCCTTTGTGGGTAGAAAAGTGGAGCTTAGATATCCTAAATGGAACATATTCCCTTGCTTGCAGACCAGTTAAATAATGAATTATTGCTTGAACATTTACTTGCAATTAGGACTGAGTGGTGGTGATGTGCAGACAGCTGATGGCTTGACTGAGGAGAAGGAAGTGAATAAGAAGTTGGATTTCTGCAACAGACCTGATATTGCTGAAGTAAAAGCAAAGGTAGGTTCATAAAGGCAGGTGCTGTGGGTGCTTCATACCTCAGGCCACATCTTCCCAGGGTGGTTTGTGCATCTTCTCTCCTCTCAGCCAGCTGAGGGCTGCCAACAACTGATGTGGCTCTGTCTGTGCTGCAGCTCACTCCTCAAAGTCACTTGAAGCAAAGAAATGCCCACACAACTCTGAATGGCCTGCAGGACCTGCCCTGCCTGCCAGCCCTCCTGCCTGCAAGCAGGGCAAAGAAGCTGCTCCTTTTCCATGTGCAGCTCTGCTTTGCCTGCCCTGGGACAGGAAACACAAGATGAGTCTGTCTTCTGTCTGCAGCTGCCTTAAAACCTCAGGGAGCTGGGGAATCTCCTCTGGAGAGGTTGGCTTCTCCCTGCACCATGGCTGCACCCCAGATACTGGTGTGTGACCCACATAAGCAGCAGGAATAAACCTTTCAGAGCCCAAGGAGTGAGGAAACAACCTGGTTGTTTGAGGCCCAAAGGGAGATGAGATGCTCCCTGCTTTCTCTCTTGAGAACTTGGGGAAGGACAGAAGTGAACAAAGCCAGCAGCTCTGGGCATTTTCCTTTGGCCAGGAACATCCCAGAACAGAGTGATAAGGCCTCAAATTGCACCAGGAGAGGTTTAAGTTGGACTTTAGAAGAAATTTCTTCACTGAAAGGGTTCTCAAAGACTGGAAGTGATTGAATCCCCATCCTTGAAGGCCTTTAAAGGAGGCAGAGATACAGTGATGAGAGACATGGGTTAGCACCAGGTGGGGTAGTGTTGGAGAACAGTTGGATTGGGTGACCTTAAAGGTATTGTCCAACCAAAATGATCCTGTGACAAAGCAAGTCCACAAACTTAATGTATTTCTCTTCCAAACTAAAACCAGTGTGCTTTTTTCTTGCTGTGAAAACGAGATTCTCTGTTGCATTCTGTAGAACACTTCAGTTTGCTTTAGGTACTGTGGAATTTCCCTGGTGGATATGTATGGATTAGCAAGATTTGCAAGCATTTGTGCTTACATAACCATGGATTAGAAAGAGTTGCAAACATCTCTTCTCCTTTAACCATGTGCTGACAAGGTTTGCCAGCATCTCTTCTCCTTTAACCATGGGCTGGCAAGGTTTGCCAGCATCTCTTCTCCTTTAACCATGGGCTGGCAAGGTTTGCCAGCATCGCTTCTCCTTTAACCATGGGCTGGCAAGGTTTGCCAGCATCTCTTCTCCTTTAACCATGGGCTGGCAAGGTTTGCCAGCATCTCTTCTCCTTTAACCATGGGCTAGCAAGGTTTGCCAGCATCTCTTCTCCTTTAACCATGTGCTGACAAGGTTTGCCAGCATCTCTTCTCCTTTAACCATGGGCTAGCAAGGTTTGCCAGCATCACTTCTCCTTTAACCATGGGCTGGCAAGATTTGCCAGCATCTCTTCTCCTTTAACCATGTGCTGGCAAGGTTTGCCAGCATCTCTCCTCCTTTAACCATGTGCTGGCAAGGTTTGCCAGCATCTCTCCTCCTTTAACCATGTGCTGGCAAGGTTTGCCAGCATCTCTCCTCCTTTAACCATGTGCTGGCAAGGTTTGCCAGCATCTCTTCTCCTTTAACCATGGGCTGGCAAGGTTTGCAAGCATCTCTTCTCCTTTAACCATGTGCTGGCAAGGTTTGCAAGCATCTCTTCTCCTTTAACCATGGGCTGGCAAGGTTTGCCAGCATCTCCTCTCCTTTAACCATGGGCTGGCAAGGTTTGCAAGCATCTCTTCTCATTCAACCACAGAGTCTTGATGCAAAAATCTAATATGAAAGTTCCTGCCTTACCATTTTTGTGGTTTCTTTGTTTCTTTCTTTAGAATGAATACCTTGCAAATGAATTAAGTGTGAGAGAAAGAGATTTGGAGAAGAACAGGATTGTCATAGCCAAATTCCAATCTAAATGTGAGTAGCAACCTGTTTTAAAACTGGGCAATATTATCCTTGCAGATAACTTGTGCTCTGTTAGCTGTTCTGTGCTCACTATCATTTCCTTGTTGCACCCAAGCATTTCCAAGGTAGACACATTTCTGCATGTGTGAAAAGCAGGCAGACTACTGAAGTGAAAAGGGTGGAAGGGAACATTGAAAACTGGAAGATGTAACAAAGTTGAATGTGTTCCCATGAAGCATTTCATTATTGGTTTAGAGAGGAATAACAGCAGGCACCAGTACAGACTAGAGGTTGTCCTGCTGGAAAGTAACTCCATGGAGAAAGACCTTGGAGTGCTGGTGGGCAAGAAGTTCTCCATGGGACAGCAGTGTGCACTTGTGGCCAAGAGTGTCAATGGTATCCTGGGCTACGTGGGGAAAAATGTGTCCAGCAGGTTAAGAGAGGTTCTCCTCCTCTGCTCAGCTCTGATGAGACCACACCTGGAATAGTGTGTCCAGTTCTGGACTCCCCAGTTCAAGACAGACAGGGATCTGCTGGAGGGAGTCCAGTGGAGGTTATGAGGATGCTGCAGGGACTGGAACATCTGTGTGATGAGGAAAGGCTGAGAGCCCTGGGGCTGGTTAGCCTGGAGAAGGCTGAGAGGGGATCTTATTAAGGTCTACAAATATCTGAAAGGTGAGTGTCAAGAAGGGGCCAGGCTCCTTTTGGTGGTGTCCTGTGATAGGATCAGGGCAAGCAGAATCTAGAAAGTTCCACTTCAGCATGAGGAGAAACTTCTTTACTGTGAGGGTGTTGGAGCCCTGGGGCAGGCTGCCCAGAGAGGTTGTGGAGTCTCCTTCTCCAGAGAGTTTCAAGACCCACCTGAATGCACTCCTGTGTGACCCTGCTTTGGCAGGGAGGTTGGACTGGATCATCACCAGAAGTCCCTTCTAACCCCTACCATTCTGTGCTGGTTTTCATGGGATTTCTCCAGGGAAACACACTCTGGATATTCTTAGCAGCTCTCCCTTTAAGTTCCTAATTGTCTACATATGATAGGAACATTCTTTTTATATATCAAATCAAGAATTGTTATAACAAAATATCCTGAGATGTCTTAATGTCAAGATAATAATTGATTCTTTCAGTGCTTTTAGACACATTCCCCATTTCTATTCCAGTAAAAGAGCTGTCAGAAGAGAACAAACACCTTGAACAAGGCATGAAAGAAATACTGCAAGCTGTGAAGGAAATGCAAAAGGATCCTGGTGTGAAGGGAGGAGAAACAGCATTAACTATCCCCAGTCTGGATCGTTTGGTTCATGTGAGCTTTCAGTTCCAAATACTATTTAGCTTTCTAGGATTTACAACCTCTTTTTTTTCCCCCTCCCCTCTTCAATTATGAGCTCATTGCATAATGAAATTGTAGCTTCCTTTTGGTTTCTTACTTCCAAGTAAGAGTCCATAATGTCAGATAACCTCTTTCAAAATGCTTTACTTCAAGAAGTAAAAACCAGAGGTAGCCAAAAAGATTTATTCTTTTCTATATACAACAAATCTTCAGCTGCATAATATAAAATGCTTTGGTAAGTTTATTGTGCCCAGCTATAATGGTTAGGTAAAGTTTCTCTTGCTGTTATGGAACTATGCAAAATGATTAATCTGTCTGAATTTTGATTGGTTGGACTGGATGATCTTGGAGGTCTCTTCCAACCTGGTTCATTCTATGATGTCCAGGTGAAGATTGTTGCTAGCTGTGAACATGGTTTATTACAGTGAATACCACCAGAAAACTTACTGACAGTAAATAGCCCCAGAAAACTTATTTACAAGGCTCAAAACACACAGTTTGGATACTTAGACACACAGGGAAGAGGCAAAATAGAACACTAAGCAAATGCAAACATTATACTGGAAGAGAAGGTGCTTGTGGTCAGTACATCACTTGCAGTTAATTCTGCTGCTTAGCTGCTAGATGGACACAGGAATCATAGAATCAGAGTCATAGAATCTGTCAGGGTTGGAAGGGACCACAAGGAGCAGCCAGTTCCAGTTCATAGAATCAACCAGGTTGGAAGAGACCTCCAAGCTCATCCAGTCCAACCTAGCACCCAGCCCTAGCCAGTCAACCAGACCATAGCACTAAGTGCCTCATCCAGTCTTCTCTTGAACACCTCCAAGGACGGTGCTTCCACCACCTCCCAAGCCTGTGAGTGAAGTAGACATCATCATCATTTCCTTTCCACAGCCTGTAATCTAATTCTTCCCACCAAAACATTCTAGCTGGGCTCAAACTAGCACAATGTTCCTGCTTAACTCGAGGCAGTGGAGTTCCCAGGCAGTTCAAGATGCAATGAGGTAGCACCAGCGGCAGCAGCTGCACCACCATGCTACCTGCTCATCCCTTTTTATCAGTGCAGCCTGAGACTCATGGGCCTTTGGACATAGATTAGCCAATCAGAATGGCACTTTGCCAAGCTTGACTGTATTAGGTGAAGCCAGGGCTTTTGTTTGCCTTTCCTGCAATTGTTTCCCCCAGCACAGAAGGAGGGGGAGCAGGGGAATGTGTCTGGACAAGCCAGAGTCCTTAGACTCACTGGCTACAGGTTCTTTGTCCTCTTACCTATGGTTACTTCTCCCCACAGCAGAAAGTGGGAAGAACAGGAAAAGATGCCTGGGCAAGCCAGGACATGGATAAGCCTATTTGGGCCTACCATGACACTTGCCTGGCTTTTATCTGTAGGAAGTGTTTCAGAGAAAACTCCTTATTCAAACATCTTGTCTAAACCCAGAGTTTTCAGAGCAAAAAGAAAAGGAAAGTAACCATTTAAATCTCTGCCTAGGGCAAACACACCATCAGGAAATGGGGAAGTAGATGGAAGGACATGAAGACTTCATGCTTCTTGCTGATTTCAGTACTCTAAACTTGAGGGCTCCAGTTGATTATGAAAAATAAAGCTTTTCTACCCTTTCCCTCTCTTTTCCTAGGCCATGGAATCAAAGAATTCAGAGGGGATGTGTGATGTAGGTGTCCACTTGAAAGCTCAGGTGGACCAACTTACAGGACGAAATGAAGAGCTGAGACAAGAACTGAAGGAGGCTCAAAAGGAAGCAGCCAATTTCTCTAACCAGTTGGCAAGTGCAAATGAAAAGGTAGCAGATTTATTTGATGCCTCCAAAGTGGCTGCTCTGAGAATTCTGAGCAAAACCACACAATCTGTAAGATGCTGAATGTAACTTTGGTTACTTTGGAATGCAAAGCCAATGACATCCTGGCCTGGCTAAGGAATAGGGTAGCCAGCAGGACCCAGGAAGTCCTTCTGCCCAGCAGTGTGCCCAGGTGGGCAGCAGAGCCAATGGCATCCTGGGCTGGCTTAGGAGCAGTGTGGGCAGCAGGACAAGGGAGGTTCTTGTGCCCCTGTGCTCAGCACTGCTCAGGCCACCCCTGCAGTGCTGTGTCCAGTTCTGGGCTCCTCCATTGCAGAGAGATGTTGAGGTGCTGGAAGGTGTTTGGAGAAGGGCAGCAAGGCTGGGGAGGGGCCTGGAGCACAGCCCTGTGAGGAGAGGCTGAGGGAGCTGGGGGTGTGCAGCCTGCAGAGAGGAGGCTCAGGGCAGAGCTCATTGCTGCCTGCAGCTGCCTGCAGGGAGGCTGTGCTCTGCTGCCAGGCACCCAGCAACAGAACAAGGGGACAGAGTCTGGAGTTGTGCCAGGGGAGGTCTAGGCTGGATGTTAGGAGGAAGTTGTTGGCAGAGAGAGTGATTGTCATTGGAATGAGCTACTTCTTTATGGCTTTTGTTTTCTCTTCTTTAGATTGCACAACTGAACAATGAAGTGAGCTCCTTACGACAGTCAGCAAGTGCCAGTGTTGTCTTGCAAGCAGTGACTCTGCCAGAGGGAATGGCTCCTTCTAGTGCTCATGTGATTAATTCTCTGAATGAATACTTAATCCATCTTGTACAGGTAACTCGTTTACTCCTTCATGTCATGGAGGTTTGCAATACACACCTAATTCTTTCCAAATCCAGTGCCATGCCAACTCGGAGAGCTCTTCAAAACCTTTCCATGTTTCAGATCTTTCCATGTTTCAGATCTTTCCATGTTTCAGATCTTTCCATGTTTCAAACCTGTCTCATGTTTAAAATCTTTCCATGTTTCAAATCTTTACATGTTTCAAATCTGTTTCATGCTTAAAGTCTTTCCATGTTTGAGATCTTTCCATGTTTGAGATCTTTCCATGTTTGAGATCTTTCCATGTTTGAGATCTTTCCATGTTTGAGATCTTTCCCTGTTTAAATTCTTTCTCTGTTTCAAATCTTTCCCTGTTTCAAATCTTTCCCTGTTTCAAATCTTTCCCTGTTTCAAATCTTTCCCTGTTTAAAGTCTTTCCCTGTTTAAAATCTTTCCCTGTTTCAAATCTTTCCCTGTTTAAATTATTTCCCTGTTTAAATTATTTCCCTGTTTAAATTATTTCCCTGTTTAAATTATTTCCCTGTTCCAAGTCTTTCCCTGTTTAAAGTCTTTCCCTGTTTCAAATCTTTCCCTGTTTAAATTCTTTCCCTGTTCCAAATTCTTTCCCTGTTTAAATTCTTTCCCTGTTCCAAATTCTTTCCCTGTTTAAATTCTTTCCCTGTTTAAATTCTTTCCCTGTTCAAATTCTTTCCCTGTTTAAAGTCTTTCCCTGTTTAAAATCTTTCCCTGTTTAAATTATTTCCCTGTTTAAATTATTTCCCTGTTCCAAATCTTTCCCTGTTTAAAGTCTTTCCCTGTTTCAAATCTTTCCCTGTTTAAATTCTTTCCCTGTTTAAATTCTTTCCCTGTTTAAATTCTTTCCCTGTTTAAATTCTTTCCCTGTTTCAAGTCTTTCCGTTTCAAATCTTTCCCTGTTTCAAATCTTTCCCTGTTTCAAATCTTTCCCTGTTTCAAATCTTTCCCTGTTTCAAATCTTTCCCTGTTTCAAATCTTTCCCTGTTTCAAATCTTTCCCTGTTTCAAATCTTTCCCTGTTCCAAGTCTTTCCCTGTTTCAAATCTTTCCCTGTTTCAAATCTTTCCCTGTTTCAAGTCTTTCCCTGTTTCCAATCTGCATGAACATTGTTATTTGGAACATCATTCTTAGGAACTGGAAAGTAAAGAGCAGTTACTGAAGCAATTAGAAGATGCAGTGGAAGGCTACAAGAGGAAATTTGCGGTGATTCGTCATCAGCAGGGCTTGCTGTATAAAGAATATCAAAGGTATTGTTGTCTCCTCTGAGTTGTGGAAGTCCAACCATCTGAATGGTTAGGAATTTTGACTGCAAGCTTTGCTGCTCTTTGGTTAGTGTCATAAAAACTGCTGCTCTTGGATATCTGTTCCATCTAGCATAGAATCAGAGAGTGGTAGAGGTTGGAAGGGACCTCGAAAGGTCTCCAGCCCCACTGCTAGAGCAGGAGCACCCAGAGCAGATCACACAAGAACACATCCAGGTGGGGCTGGAATATCTGCAGAGAGGGAGACTCCACAAACCTCCCTGGGCAGCCTGTGCCAGGGCACTGTCACCCTCACAGGGAAAAAAGTCCTCCTCAGGTTCACATGGAACCTCCTATGCCTCAGCTTCCACCCAGTGCCCCTTGTGCTGGCACTGGGCATCACCCAGCAGAGCCTGGCTGCAGCCTCCTGGCACTCACCCTGCACATATTGATAACCATTGCTGAGGTCACCTCTCAGGCTCCTCTTCTCCCAGCAGCACAGCCCCAGCTCCCTCAGGCTCTCCTCATGAAGATGTTCAACTGCCTTAAATGGTGGAGTTGCCACCCCTGGAGGTGTTGAAGCCAAGCCTAGATGAGGCACTTAGTGCTATAGTCTGGGTGCTTGGCCAGGGCTGGGTGCTAGGTTGGGCTGGCTGAGCTTGGAGCTCTCTTCCAACCTGCTTTATTCTATGATTCTATGATCTTTGTGACTCTGCACTGGACTCTTTCCAGCAGTTCTGTGTCCTTCTTGAACTAGAGGACTCAGAACTGGACACAATACTCCAGTTGAGGCCTCACCAGGGCAGAGTAGAGGGGCAGGAGAACCTCCTTCAACCTACTAACCACAGCCCTTCTAACCCACCCCAGAATGGCATTGGTCTTCCTAGCCACAAGAGCATGCTGCTGGCCCATGGCCATCCTGCCATCCACCAGGACTCCCAAGTCCTTTTCCCCTTCACTGCTCTCCAGCAGGCCAGTCCTCAACCTATACTGATACATAGAGTGGATCATAGAGTGGCAGGGGTTGGAAGGGACCTTGAGAGTCCAGTGCAACTCCCCTGCCAAAGCAGGATCAGCTAGGGCAGGACTCACAGGAACACATCCAGGTGGGTTCTGAATGCCGTTGGCCTTCTGGGCTACAAGTGCTCATATCCAGCTTCTCATCCAGCAACATCCCCAACTCCTTTTCTGAAGGGCTGATCTCAATCTCATCATCCCTCAGCCTGCATTGGTATCAAGGAATGCCCCAACCTAGATGCAAGACCTTGCACTTGGCCTTACTCCCTCATTCTATAAGAAAATGTTTAATTACTGTGTTTTAGCCAAAAGGAAAGCTGGCAGAAAGAATCAGAAGAGATGAAGGAGGAGAAAAAGAAGCTGGAAGAGCAGAAAGAACAGGATGCTACCAAACTGAAGGCATATTCTGTAAGTAATTCTGTTGCTTTCATGTTTGAGAAAGGCTTTTAAGACAGAGAACAGAAGGCCTTATAAAATGGTATAAATTGCCAGCTGGGGGATAAGTTGAAGGGAGAAAGTTGTGACTGGAATCAGATCAGAAGGGAGTTAATCATTGGTGTCTTAGGGAGTGTGACTAACAGTTTGTGTGTACACAGAGCTACATGGCAGTGTGGAATTTGGATGAGGGTCAGGTGAACCTTTTCACATGAAGCATCTCTCTGAATGAATTACTGTCAATGATCAATGAAAATGTGTTGTTTGCTTTCAAAATCTTAATAAGAGCAGGCTTCTTTGATCAGAAAAGCCAAATCTCTACCTTTGACACAAGTAGGTGTGCCTTGTGCCCAGGTGGGCAGCAGAGCCAATGGCATCCTGGGCTGGCTCAGGAGCAGTGTGGGCAGCAGGAGCAGGGAGGTTCTTGTGCCCCTGTGCTCAGCACTGCTCAGGCCACCCCTGCAGTGCTGTGTCCAGTTCTGGGCTCCTCCATTGCAGAGAGATGTTGAGGTGCTGGAAGGTGTTTGGAGAAGGGCAGCAAGGCTGGGGAGGGGCCTGGAGCACAGCCCTGTGAGGAGAGGCTGAGGGAGCTGGGGGTGTGCAGCCTGCAGCAGAGGAGGCTCAGGGCAGAGCTCATTGCTGCCTGCAGCTGCCTGCAGGGAGGCTGTAGCCAGGTGGGGTTGGGCTCTGCTGCCAGGCAGCCAGCGACAGAACAAGGGGACACAGGCTCAAGCTGTGCCAGGGCAGGCTCAGACTGGATGTTAGGAGGAAGTTGTTGTCAGAGAGAGTGATTGGCATTGGAATGGGCTGCCCAGGGAGGTGGTGGAGTGGCTGTACCTGGAGGTGTTGAAGCCAAACCTGGATGAGGCACTTAGTGCCATGGTCTGGTTGACTGGACCCTCCAAGAGCTCTACATCTGCTTCTAGCTTGGTGTCATCTGCAAACTTACTGATGCTGGACTCAATCCCCTGGTCCAGATCATCAATAAAGATATTGAACAGGATCAGGCCCAGCACTGCTCCCTGGGGCACACCACCAGTGCCAGCTGCCAACTGGATGTGGCACCATTCACCACCACTCTCTGGGCCCAGCCCTCCAGCCAGTTCTTGACCCACATCAGAGTGAGTCTGTTTTGAGTGTGTGGGTGTGTCCTGTTAGCAAAAAGAGATCATTTCAGAGAGACAGAGGGAGGTTTGACATCCAGATTAACCCAGGTGGAATAAAGCTTGGCTGCAGAGTTGAGTGGCACATTTTTCTCTCCAAGCTTCTTAGCAAGGAAAATCTCTTTCACAGCATTTACTCAGTGCACTTCAGCTGGATCCTGATGAAACAAAAAAAGCCCTGGCAGAAAATAACAGGAAGATAACTGTTCTCCAAGTTAATGAGAGGTCCCTAACGAGGAGGTACACCACAGTGCTTGAAGCAGAACGACATCTCAGGAAGGAAAATGAGCAACTCAAGGCTGAGATAACACAGATGGAGGCTGCAGTTATGGGCAGGATTGGAAACCTGCAACGATTCAAGGTAGAGTTTGTAGCAGAAAGGTGACACCTTTTCATGTCTGCAGCTTGGCAGTCAATGCATTTGGCTCTTTTCTTGCAAGCAGTACTCACTTATTCAGGTTGGTACTCAAATGCTCTTGGAAATGTTCTCTAAATCCTCTCTGAATAAGCATCTCAAAGACTGGCTTCACTTTTGGGCCCTTAAATACAAGACAGACATTTTGAGCCTTGAATACTTGCTTTAGTTTTGGGCTCCTCACCCCAAGAAGGACATTTTGAGGCTTGAATATTGCCTTCAGTTTTGAGCCTCTCACTCCAAGAAGGACATTTGAGGCCTGAATATTGCCTGCAGTTTTGAGCCTCTCACTCCAAGAAGGGTATTTTGGGGCTTGAATACTGGGCTCAGTTTTGGGCTTTTCACTCCCAAGAAGGACATTTTGAGGCTTGAATACTAGGCTGAGTTTTAGGCTTTTCACTACAAGAAAGACCTTGAGAGCCTGAAGCCTGTCCAGAGAAGGGCAACAAAACTGATGAAGTGTCTGGAGAACAGGGATGGAGTGGAACAGATGAAGGAACTGAAGGTGTTTAGTCTGGAGAAGGGGAGGCTAAGGGGAGATCTTACTGCTCTCTACAAGAGAGGTAGGTATAGGCTGGATGTTAGGAGGAAGTTCTTCACAGAGAGAGTGATTTCCCATTGGAATGGGCTGCCCAGGGAGGTGGTGGAGGCACCATCCCTGGGGGTCTTCAAGAAAAGCCTGGATGAGGCACTTAGTGCCATGGTCTAGTTGATTGGATAGGGCTGGGTGCTAGGTTGGACTGGATGATCTTGGAGGTCTCTTCCAACCTGGTTGATTCTATGATTCTAACTTCCTGAAAGGAGATTGGAGCCAGGTGGGGGGTTGGTTTCTTTCCTATTGCAACTGATATGTGAAGAGGAAATAGCATCAGATTACACCAGGGGAGGTTTAGGTGGACATTAAGAGTCTAGAGGAGGCCACAAACATGATGCAAGGACTGAAGCATCTCTTCTATGAGGATAGGCTGAGGGAGCTGGAGCTGTTCAGCCTGGAGAAGAGAATACTTCAGAGAGACCTTCTAGCTGCCTTCTAATTCCTGAAGGGATCCTACAGGAAGGCTGGAGAGGGACTTTTCATAAGCATGACAAGGGGGAGAGGTTTGAAGCTGAGAGAGAGTAGGGTTAGACTGGACCTTAGGAAGACATTCATCAGTGTGAGGGTAGTGGGGCTATGGAGCAGGTTACCCAGGGAGGTTGTGGATGCCACCTGCCTGGGTGTACTCAAGACCAGGTTGGATGAGGCCTTGAGCAGCCAAGTCTGATTGAGAGATGTCCCAGCCCATGGCAGGAGGATTGGGTAGATAATCTCTCAGGTCCCTTCCAACCTAAGCCATTCTGTGATTCTATGAATTAGCACCTAATGTTGATGAATTAGCACCTGATGTTGATGAATTTGCACCTGATGTGGATTATTTTCACAGGAAATGGCCAGCTTTAAGATTGCAGCTCTACAAAAAGCTTTGGATGGCAGTGTCCCCCTGGCTGAGCTAGAACTGGCTAATAAGCAGTACAATGCCCTGACTGCCAAATACAGAGACATGCTGCAGAAAGACAACTTGCTGGTCCAAAGGACAACAAACATGGATCATGTAGAGGTAATACTTGTGTTGGTTGAACCCTAACAACTTGACAACTTAGTGGTCCAAAGGAGAACAAACATGGATCATGTAGAGGTAATTTTTGTGTTGGTTGAACTCTCACAACTTGGCAACTTAGTGGTCCAAAGGAGAACAAACATGGATCATGCAGAGGGAATTTTTGTGTTGGTTGAACCCTAAGGAAAGAAAAAACCTTTCTGTGATTCATTTAATGGAAAGAGAGAAGCTAAATCCCAGGGCTGGAACTGCTTTCCTTTCATTTAATTTTCCTTTCCTTTCCTTTTCCTTTCCTTTCCTTTTCCTTTTTCCTTTTCCTTTTTCCTTTTCCTTTTCCTTTTCCCTTTCCTTTTCCCTTTCCTTTTCCCTTTCCTTTTCCCTTTCCTTTTCCCTTTCCTTTTCCCTTTCCTTTTCCCTTTCCTTTTCCCTTTCCTTTTCCCTTTCCTTTTCCCTTTCCTTTTCCCTTTCCTTTTCCCTTTCCTTTTCCCTTTCCTTTTCCCTTTCCTTTTCCCTTTCCTTTTCCCTTTCCTTTTCCCTTTCCTTTTCCCTTTCCTTTTCCCTTTCCTTTTCCCTTTCCTTTTCCCTTTCCTTTTCCCTTTCCTTTTCCCTTTCCTTTTCCCTTTCCTTTTCCCTTTCCTTTTCCCTTTCCTTTTCCCTTTCCTTTTCCCTTTCCTTTCCTTTTCCTTTCCTTTCCTTTCATTTTCCTTTCCTTTCCTTTCTGAGCACTGGAGCACAGTCAGGGATGAAAATTCATGGTAACCTTTAAGACAACCAGAAAGAAAGACAGACAGAAAGGCAAGAGTAGCATTTTTACACTGAAGAGGAAGCTTTTTGCCCTTCTCTTGCTTTGTATGTAGGTTATGGATTGTGCAGAGGGAAATATCATTGAAATGTTAACCATAAATGTTCATTTAAAGCATCAGATCTGTTACAGTCCAACAGTTTATTGTTCTGCTTTTGTCATGCAGCGTGAGAATGAGTCCTTGAGGTCACAAATCAATGCATTGAACAAGGAACTGGAGATCACAAAGGAGAAGCTTCACACTGTGGAACAGGCTTGGGAGCAGATGGCCAAACTGGGCAAGTGTCAACATGAAGGGAAGGACTATTGACAAGGTCTTGTGATGATAGGACAAGGAGGAATGGGTTTAAACTGGCAGAGGGGAGATGCAAACTAGATGTTAGGAAAGGGTTCTTTGAGGTGAGGATGAGGACACTGGTTGCCCAAGGAGGTGGGGAGACATAGATTGCCCAGGGAGGTTGTGGAGCACAGAAGCACAGAATGTGATCTTTGGTCACATCCTCCACAACCTCCCTGGAGGTCTTCAGGACCAGGTTGGATGAGGCCTTGAGCAACCTGTTCCAGTGGGAGGTGTCCCTGCCTATGGCAGGGGATTGGAACTGGCTGAGCTTTGAGGTCCCTTCCAACCTAAACCATTCTGTGATTCTTTGATATTTTACTCAAGTGAGATACTTTTCTGATGTAGAGTCATAGAATCAGTCAGGGATGGAAGGGACCACAAGGAGCAGCCAGTTCCAACCCCCCTGCCATGCCCAGGGACACCCTACCCTAGAGCAGGCTGCACACAGCCTCAGCCAGCCTGGCCTCAAACACCTCCAGCCATGGGGCCTCAACCACCTCCCTGGGCAACCCATTCCAGCCTCTCACCACTCTCATGCTGAGCAACTTCCAGCCTCACTCTCCCCACCTCCAGCTTTGCTCCATTCCCCCCATTCCTGCCACTCCCTCACAGCCTCAGAAGTCCCTCCCCAGCTCTTTTGTAGCCCCCTTCAGATCCTGGAAGGCCACAAGAAGGTCCCCTGGGAGCCTCCTCTGCTCCAGCCTGCACAGCCCCAACTCTTTCAGTCTGTGCTCACAGCAGAGCTGCTGCAGCCTCTGAGCATCCTCCTGGCCCTGCTCTGGACACTCTCCAGCATCTCCACAGCCCTCTTGTCCCAGGGGCTCCAGAGCTGGATGCAGTACTCCAGGTGGGGTCTCAGCAGAGCAGAGTAGAGGGGAAGAATCCCCTCCCTGGCCACACTGCTGGTATGTGTAATAAGGCAAGATAAGCACACCTCCAGTCTGAGATCACAGAATGGGTCAGTTTGGAAGCTCCAGCACTGGAATGAGCTGTCCAGGGAGGTGGAGGAGTCCCCCACCCTGGCTGTGTTTCAGGGTGGTTTAGATGTGGTGCTCAGGGCTATGCTTTAAGGTGAATCTTGTAGAGTATGGTTCTAGGATGGACTTGGTGGTCCTGAGGGGCTTTGCCAACCTGCCTGGTTCTGTGATTCTGTGACCTCAGAGATCATCTACTCTGACCTCCCTGCCCTGGGCAGGGACAACTCTCATCTAGACTCAGCTGCTCAAGGCCTCATCCAGCCTGGCTTTGAACACCTACAGGGAAGAGCCATTCACAGCCTCCCTGGGCAACCTACTCCATAGTCTCACCACCCTTGTAGTGAAGAACTTCTTCCTCAGATCCAGTCTGAACCTAATCTCCTTCATCTTAAAAACATTCCCCCTTGTCCTGTCCCTGAACACCCTAATGAAAAGTTCCTCTGCAGCCTTCCTGTGGGACCTCTTCAGCTATTGGAAAGCAGCAAGAAAGTCTCCTTGGAGTCTTCTCTTCTCCAGGCTGAACAACAGTAGTAGAGGAGCTCTGATGAAGTCATCCAAGAAAGATAAAGCCAAACTCCTGTTCTGTTTCCTGATGCAAACACTTTTCACAGCCAACCAGCTTAGGTATTCCTTCATTGACATAGCTTTGTGTTTAATGTAGGGGATGACAATGCCATGGACAAGGCCACAAAGGCAATAACCAACAGTGAGATTTTATCCATATCTAAGAAGATCACAATGCTGGAAATGAAGGAGCTGAATGAAAGGCAGAGAGCAGAACATTCCCAACGCATGTATGAGCATCTAAGGAATACTGTGAAGCAGCTGGAAGAAAGGAATGTGGATTTGGAAACAAAGTTTGCTGAGGTAAATCAGTTGAGATTTCATTTGGCACATCTTCAAAGCCTGTGTTTGTGTGCTGCAGGCATGAAAACAGGGAGAAAGGAGATTGGGATCTCCCCCTTTGCTCTCCTGAGACCCCACCTGGAGTCCTGAGTGCAATTCTGGAGCCCCCAACACGAGCAGGACATGGAAGTGTTGGAGCCAGTGCAGAGGAGGCCACCAAGATGCTGAGAGGGCTGCAGCAGCTCTGCTCTGAGCACAGGCTGAGAGAGTTGGGGCTGTGCAGCCTGGAGAGGAGAAGGCTTCCAGGAGACCTTGGAGTGGCCTTGCAGGATCTGAAGGGGGCTCCAGGAGGGCTGGGGAGGGACTATTGACAAGGTCTGGTAATGGCAGGAGGAGGAGGAATGGGTTTGAAGTGACAGAGGGGAGATTGAAAGTGGATGTTAGGGAGAAGTTTTTTGCAGTGAGGATGGTGAGACACTGGCACAGGTTGAGGGTGCTGAGACACTGGCACAGGTTTCCCAGGGAGGTTGTGGAGCACAGAAGCACCCAATGTGATCAAAGATCACATTGGGTGCTTCTGTGCTCCACAACCTCCCTGGAGGTCTTCAGGACCAGGTTGGATGAGGCCTTGAGCAACCTGTTCCAGTGGGAGCTGTCCCTGCCTATGGGAGGGGGTTGGGACAGGCTGAGCTTTGAGGTCCCTTCCAACCCAAACCATTCTGTGGTTCTGAACAAAGCTACATATTTCTTATCATGACTTGAAAAGGGACTTTTGGAGGTGCTTTTTGCTTTGCAGGCTTGGGAGCAGTCATGTGCTTGACACCATTTGGTTTGGCTTTGCTTTTGTGGTTTATTGCTTTGTTCTGCTTTGGGTTTGGTTTTTTTTTAAGCTCACCAAAATCAACCTGGAGGCACAGAAAGTGGAACAAGAATTAAGAGATGAACTCTCCAAGAGTGTGAGTAAGGCAGTAAGTGATGCAGACAGACAGCAAATCGTGGAGCTGGAGAAGCATGAGATGGAGCTCAAGATTGAAGTGTCAAAGTAAGTGCTGAGAGGATAAATCTCTGGTGCAGCATGGTTGGAGGCATGCAAGGATTTAGGTTTTCCAGGCTCATGGGATACACTACTTAGCTATGACTGGCACCTAAAGCCATTGGCTCTCTTGGCCACCTGGGCATACTGCTGGCTCATGTACAGCCTACTATCTACCAGCACCCCCAGGTCTCTTTCTTCCTGCCTGCTCTCCAACCACTGTCTCCAGTCCTGACACTCCCTGCTAGCAAACCTGTCCCTAACTTGCAGGAAGATGTCCTGTGAAGAAGCTGAGAGGCAGTACAGAGGAATCATCATAACAATGACCACAAGCAATAGAGGAGAGTTGCTGGAAAGAGCAAAGGTGTCAAATGTTTTGTAAGGAGGAAACAAAATCAGCATCTTCTGTTATTCTCCTGAGGGTGACTCAGTACTCTTCTTTTCCCTGCAAGGTTAAGAGAACTGTCTGATGTAGCCAAAATGCAAGTTGAAGCTCTGGAAGCACAACAGCAGTACAGAGATAAGGAAGTGGAATCTCTTAGAATGCAAATTTTGGACTATCAGGTAACATTCTGCCTTTATTAAAACAGTTTTTGGGATTACTCTTTGGGTTTTTATGCCCTGAAATGAAAAAAAAAGTAATCTGACATTGAGTTAAAGGCCTACAAAAGCATTTCAGAAGGATCTTGGTCCTTGTGGTGGTAATACCCTTTGAAGAGTTTTAGATGACATTGTCATAGAATCAGGCAGGGTTGGAAGGGAGCACAAGGAGCAGCCAGTTCCAACCCCCCTGCCGTGCCCAGGGACACTCTACCCTAGAGCAGGCTGCACACAGCCTCAGCCAGCCTGGCCTCAAACACCTCCAGCCATGGGGCCTCAACCACCTCCCTGGGCAACCCATTCCAGCCTCTCACCACTCTCCTGCTCAGGAACTTCCTCCTCCCCTCTAGCCTCACTCTCCCCACCTCCAGCTTTGCTCCATTCCTCCCACTCCTGCCACTCCCTCACAGCCTCAAAAGTCCCTTCCCAGCTTTTTTGTAGGTCCCTTGTCCTGCTGCCCACACTGCTCCTGAGCCAGCCCAGGATGCCATTGGCTCTGCTGCCCACCTGGGCACACTGCTGCCTCCTCTGCAGCTCCTCTCTCCCAGCACCCCCAGCTCCCTCTCTGCCTGGCTGCTCTCAGCCACTCTGGCCCCAGCCTGCAGTGCTGCTTGGGGTTGTTGTGGCCAAAGTGCAGAACCCTGCCCTTGGCCTTGTTCAATCTCATCCCCTTGGCCTCTGCCCACCCATCCAGCCTGGCCAGCTCCCTCTGCAAGGGCTCTCCTACCCTCCAACAGCTCCACAGCTGCTCCTAGCTTGCTGTCACCTGCAAACTCACTGCTGCTGGACTCAATCCCCTGCTCCAGATCATCAATAAAGAAAAAAATCCACTTGTTCTGTTCATTTCTTCTCAGGCACAGTCAGATGAAAAAGCAACAATTGCAAAACTGCATCAACACATCTTAGCCCTTCAAGGTAGTGAAGCTGTTGCTGCAGGCAAGTTGGAGACACTTCAACTGAAACTCCAGAAGCTGGAGATCCATAACCTACGTTTAGAGCAGAAGCTGGATGAGAAGGAGCAAGCCTTATACTTTGCCAGACTGGAAGGAAGGAACAGAGCCAAACATCTCCAGCAGACAGTTCAGGCTTTGAGGAGACAGTTCAGTGGTGCTTTGCCTTTGGCACAGCAAGAAAAATTCTCTAAGACAATGATTCAGTTGCAGAATGACAAACTGAAGGTACTAGAAAAAGCTCAACGTGCCCAAGAGGAACGTCGGAAGGAGGAGAACAGAGCTTTGGAGCTGGAGTTGAAACTGAAAGGTTTGGAAGAGTTAATCAGTGCACTGAAGGATACAAGAGGAGCTCAAAAGGTTTGCTGCTTTACAGCTTGGAATTAGCTTTTCAGGGAGGGTGGTGAGACACTGGCACAGGTTGAGGGTGGTGAGACACTGGCAGAGGTTGCACAGGGAGGTTGTGGAGCACAGAAGCACCCAATGTGATCTTTGATCACATTGGGTGCTTCTGTGCTCCACAACCTCCCTGGAGATGTTCAAGGCCAGGTTGGATGAGGCCTTGAGCACCCTGGGCTAATGGGAGGTGTCCCTGCCTATAGCAAGGGGTTGAAAGCAGATGATCTTGGGTTGGAAGGGACCTTAAAGATCACCTAGGTCACAGAATCACAGAGTCAGTCAAGGATCATCTTAGTTCCAACCCCCCTGCCATGGCCAGGGATACCCTACCCTAGGGCAGGCTGCCCACAGACTCATCCAGCCTGGCCTGAAACACCTCCAGGGATCAGACTTCTATCACCTCCCTGGGCAACTCATTGCAAGGTCTCACTGCTCTCATGCTGAACAACTTCTTCCTCACATCCAGTCTGAATCTGCCCATTCCCAGCTCTGTTCCATTCCCCCCAGTCCCTATCACAACCTGACAGCCTAAAAAGTCCCTCCCCAGCTCTCTTGTAACCCTGTTTGTCATTCACTTTGAGGTGATTGAGTGGCATATGAAGATGGAGGAACTCCATCTGCAAGAGCTTAAACTCAACCGGGAGTTAGCGAAGCAGAAGGAAGAGGTGAAGTACTTGCAGAACATCATCTCTGAATATGAGTGCACCATCAATAACCTGGAGGAAGAAATGGTGCAGCAGAACAAGGTAGGTCTGTCTGCATGTTGGAAGGGCATCAGGGGCTTTGGTTGGGCAGTAGGACAAACTTCCCTGCCAAAGAGATTCTCAAAGGCTGAAACAGGAGTGGTCGAGTCACCGTTCCTGGAGGTATCTAAAAGCCACCTAGGTACAGTGCTCGAGGAGATGGTGTTTGGTAGCCCTCATAGGGTTAGGTAATGGTTGGACTTGCTGAGCTTATTGCTCTTCCTCACCCCTGGTGATTCTCTGAAGCAGCCTGTTCCTTATCACAGTATCACCAAGGTTGGAAGAGACCTCACAGATCATCAAGTCCAACCCTTTACCACAGAGCTCAAGGCCACACCATGGCACCAAGTGCCACGTCCAGTCCTGCCTTGAACAGCCCCAGGGACGGCGACTCCACCACCTCCCCGGGCAGCCCATTCCAGTGTCCAATGACTCTCTCAGGGAAGAACTTTCTCCTCACCTCCAGCCTAAATCTCCCCTGGCACAGCCTGAGGCTGTGTCCTCTTGTTCTGGTGCTGGCCACCTGAGAGAAGAGAGCAACCTCCTCCTGGCCACAACCTCCCCTCAGGTAGTTGTAGACAGCAATAAGGTCTCCCCTGAGCCTCCTCTTCTCCAGGCTAACCAATCCCAGCTCCCTCAGCCTCTCCTCATAGGGCTGTGCTCAAGGCCTCTCCCCAGCCTTGTTGTCCTTCTCTGGACACACTCAAGCATCTCAATGTCCCTCCTAAACTGGGGGGCCCAGAACTGAACACAGCACTCAAGGTGTGGTCTAACCAGTGCAGAGTACAGGGGCAGAATGACCTCCCTGCTCCTGCTGGCCACACCATTCCTGATGCAGGCCAGGATGCCACTGGCTCTCTTGGCCACCTGGGCACACTGCTGGCTCATGTTCAGGCGGGTATCAATCAGCACCCCCAGATCTCTTTCTGTTTGGCTGCTCTCAGCCACTCCGACCCCAGCCTGTATCTCTGCATGGGGTTGTTGTGGCCAAAGTTCCCTGCTTTGCAAGAGGAAAGTCCTTCCCAGTAAGTTTGCAACCTAGAGATTTGTATCTTAGCTCCATCATTCTTTTTAATGTCACATCTGAGTGTTTTTCACCTGGGGGATCTTGTTTTTTTAAGTTGCTTACCAAATTCCCATTCCCAAGAAATCCAGTGCCTTTTCCCAAACGTTTGTTGCAGTTCCATGAAGAAAGACAGCTGGCCTGGGACCAGAGGGAGGTGGAACTGCAGCGCCAGCTGGACCTGCGCGACCAGCAGCAACACGAAATGCTCAGTACAGCTCTGAAGGTACCTCCACTGCACTCACCAAAGATAAGCTCAGCAGCAGCCTTTGCAGAGCTGGCAGCTCACAGGAGTTTTTCTCTGCAGTTAGAAGAGGCTACAGGATCAGATCCAGACCCGAGTCTGCCACTCTCCCAACAGCTTGAGATGGCTTTGAGGAAGGTTCAGGAGCATCTTCGGACAATCCTGGAAACCAGAGCAACCTGCAGATTGCTGGAAGAGGTAACTCAACCTGTCACTTCACACAGAGACTGTCACTTCACACAGAGGGACAGAGCTCGTGCTTCCCTGCACCTCACAAGCCCTGTGAGGAGAGGCTGAGCGAGCTGGGGGTGTGCAGCCTGCAGCAGAGGAGGCTCAGGGCAGAGCTCATTGCTGCCTGCAGCTGCCTGAAGGGAGGCTGTAGCCAGGTGGGGTTTGAAACATAGAAACATAGAATCAGCCAGGGTTGGAAGGGACCATCTAGTTCCAAGCCCTAGGGACACCCTACCATAGATCATTGGTCTCTTCTGCCAGGCAAGCAGCAACAGAAGAAGGGGACACAGCCTCAAGCTGTGCCAGGGGAGGTCTAGGCTGGATGTTAGGAGGAAGTTCTAGAGTGAGGAGGAAGAGAGTTCTGAGTTCTAGGAGGAAGAGAGGGTGATTGGCACTGGAATGGGCTGCCCAGGGAGGTGGTGGAGTCACTGTCCCTGGAGGTGTTGAAGCTAAGCCTGGCTGGGGCACTTAGTGCCATGGTCTGGTTGTTTGGCCAGGGCTGGGTGCTAGGTTGGACTGGGTGAGCTTGGAGCTCTCCTCCAACCTGCTTGTTTGTATGATTCCATGATTCAGGGGGTTTATGTAACAACTACCCTTTTATAGCTGTCACTCAGGTGTGTCCAGTCCTTTAGGAATATTTAACACAGCTAAAATGTCAACAATAGAATCACAGTTTGCTGTTGACTCCAAGCTGTGTGGTGCTGTGGACTCACTTGAGGGCAGGGATCTGTCTACAAGGATCTTGACAGGCCTGAGAAGTGAACCAGTGCCAACTGCACGAGGTTCAACAAATCAAAGTGCAGGTTTTTTGAGCAGCCTGTTCTAGTGCAAAGTGTCCCTGCCTATGGCAGGGGGTTGGAACTGGATGATCCTTGAGGTCCCTTCCAACCTAAACCATTCCTGCATTTGGGTCAGGCCTATCCCAAGCACAAATCCAGGCTGGGTGTAGCGTGGGTTGAGAGTAGCTATGAAGAAAGAGATTTGGGTGTATTGATTGGGGAGAAGCTCAACAGGAGCCAGCAGAGCCCTCATACAACCCAGCAGGCAGCTGGGTGCTGGGCTGCAGCCAGTGGAGTGTGGGCAGCAGGGCAAGAGAGGGGATTCTGCCCCTTGACTCTGCTCTGCTGAGATCTCACCTCCAGTCCTGCCTCCAGTGCTGCTGTCCCCAGCATAAGAAGGACACAGAAGCTGGTGGAGTGAGCCCACAGGAGGCCACAAAGATGATCCAAGAGCTGGAGCAGCTCTGCTATGAGGACAGGCTGGAGGTGTTCAGCCTGGAGAGGACTCTGTGGCAACCCTGGAGCTGCCTTCCAACACCTGAGGAGATCCTGCAGGAAGGCTGCAGAGGGACTTTTCATGAGGGTGTTTAGTGACAGACCAAAAGGGAATGGTTTGAAGCTGAGAGAGAGCAGGTTTAGACTGGATCTTAGGAAGGTCTTCAGTGTGAGGGTGGTGGGACACTGGAATAGGCTGCCTGGGGAGGTTGTGGATTTGTGTCTGTTAGTCCTCTTAGCTACATTTCTGTAATGGGCAATGATATGTTCTTAAGAACAACTTTTTTTGCAGTGTTTCGATCCTGAAAATGCAACACTTCACCCTTTTTGTTGCAGAAACTGAAAGAAAAGGAAACTGCTCTGTGGAAAGCTGAACAAAACGTTTTAGCCAGGGACAGAGTTATCAATGAACTAAGGCTTCAAATACCTGTGACATCAGAAAGAGAAAAAGTCCTGGCTGAGCTGGGGGAACCAGAAGGTGATGCAGAGTACCAGCATGCCATGAAAAATGCTCACCAAGCCGTTGCAAGTCTGCAAGCAAGACTGAATCAGAAGGATGAAGTGCTAAAGAAATACCAACGTTTGCTTGCCAAAGCAAGAGAGGTGCTGAGGTCTTTCTGCACACTTTTTCACTTGGATTTGTTGCTGCTTTATTTCATTGCCCCTCCCTGGATGTGTTCAAGGCCAGGTTGGATGAGGCCTTGAGCAACCTGAGCTCGTGGGAAGTGTCCCTGCCCATGGCAGGGGGTTGGAATTGATTCCAACTAAAAATCATAGAATCATGGAATCAAGCAGGTTGGAAGAGACCTTCCAAGCTCATCCAGTCCAACCTAGCACCCAGCCCTAGCCAGTCAACCAGACCATGGCATCCAGGTGTGGAGCCCCTGGGACAAGAGGGCTGTTGAGATGCTGGAGAGTGTCCAGAGCAGGGCCAGGAGGATGCTCAGAGGCTGCAGCAGCTCTGCTGTGAGCACAGCCTGAAAGAGTTGGGGCTGTGCAGGCTGGAGCAGAGGAGGTTCCCAGGGGACCTTCTTGTGGCTTGCCAGGATCTGAAGTGGGCTACAGAAAAGCTGGGGAGGGACTTTTGAGGCTGTGAGGGAGTGGCAGGAGTGGGGGGAATGGAGCAAAGCTGGAGGTGGGGAGAGTGAGGCTGGAGGTGAGGAGGAAGTTCCTGAGCAGGAGAGTGGTGAGAGGCTGGAATGGGTTGCCCAGGGAGGTGGTTGAGGCCCCATGGCTGGAGGTGTTTGAGGCCAGGCTGGCTGAGGCTGTGTGCAGCCTGCTCTAGGGTAGGGTGTCCCTGGGCATGGCAGGGGGGTTGGAACTGGCTGCTCCTTGTGGTCCCTTCCAACCCTGCCTGATTCTATGGTTCTTCATGAGGAGGAAGTTGTATGGGTCTGTGGGGATTTTTTTGGTGTTAAATATATATTTATAAAGAAAAAATCAATCATTGATGGTATCAAAAGAAAATTATTTGAAAATCTGCTGGAATTGGAGGAAAACTTAGCTGAAAACTGCAGTGGCAGGTTGGGATTTTTCCCCCCTTGGTGTTAAAAAGGATTAAAAGTTAAAACAGAGCAATCATTGCTTGTAGCAAGAAGAAAAGAAGTGGGGGAAAAATCCTGAGCAACCAACATGAAGTTCTTGTGGTTTTTTGGGCCCTTAGAAGTGTGCAGCACTAAAGTTCTAATTGTTCATTTTGAATTAACAGGAACAAGAGGAAATGAGCAAGAAGCATGAGGAAGACCTGAGTGTTCTACACCAAAAGTTAAATTTGCATGCTGACAACTCCCTGCATGCATTCAAAGAGGTGAGCTTTGGGTAGTTGTGAGGTTAGTGAACTTGCTCCCCTAATTCTGGCTGTGAAAAAGAGGTTTGCAGTCCAAGGGAAGTAATAAATGGTGGAAGGAAAGGGAACTGGGTGGTTGCTGCAGCGTTTCTGTACCTCTTCTGCCAGGCAAGCAGCAACAGAACAAGGGGACACAGCCTCAAGTTGTGCCAGGGCAGGTCTAGGCTGGATGTTAGGAGGAAGCTGTTGGCAGAGAGAGTGATTGGCATTGGAATGGGCTGCCCAGGGAGGTGGTGGAGTCTCTGTGCCTGGAGGTGTTGAAGCCAAGCCTGGCTGGGGCACTTAGTGCCATGGTCTGGTTGGTTGGGCAGGGCTGGGTGCTAGGTTGGACTGGCTGAGCTTGGAGCTCTCTTCCAACCTGCTTGATTCTATGTTGACTGGACAGGGCTGGGTGCTCAGTTGGACTAGATGAGCTTGGAGCTCTCTTCCAACCTGCTTGACTCTTATGATTCTGTGTTGACTGGACAGGGCTGGGTGCTAGGTTGGACTGGATGAGCTTGGAGCTCTCTTCCAACCTGCTTGATTCTATGATTCTGTGTTGACTGGACAGGGCTGGGTGCTGGGTTGCACTGGATAAGCTTGGAGGTCTCTTCCAAGCTGGTTGATTCTATGATGATTCTGATTCACTCTGGAGAGAATTCACAAGACTAAGGGTTAGAACTCAAGTGTAAAATGATTTGGAGCTAAAGCTGGGGCTCACTCTGCATGAGCATTTTTAGTCTAGGGAGGCTTCTAGGAGGGAGAGGAAGATTTTGGGGTTTGTTTCTGGCATAACAACCTTGTTCTTGGCATTCCAGCTGTGGTTATGTTAAACTAAAGCATTTCAACCCATTTTTTCTCTTGATATGTTATGAGAGGGTGGAAGCTGGACTGAGCCTGGTTACTCTGTGGTACACCAAGCTCCTTTCAGAGAATCACAGAACTGTTTGGGCTGGAAAAGGCCTCTAAGATCATTGAGTCCAACCCTCAACTCAACACCACCATGGCCACTAAACAGTGTCCCAGAGTGCCATGGCCACATGTTTCTTGAGCACTTCCAGGGATGGGGACTCCACCACCTCCCTGGGCAGCCTCTTCCAATCCCTGACCATTTTGCAGCAAGGACATTTTCCTCATCTCCAGCCTAATCTTCTCCTGGCACAATTTCAGGTCATTTCCTCTCCTTCTATCACCTGAGACTAGGCAGAAGAGCCCAACCCTCACCTCCTCTCAGGGAGCTGTCAAGAGCAACGAGGTCTCCTTCAGCCTTCTCTTTTCCAAACTAAACACCCCCAGCTCCCTCAGCTGCTCCTCCCCAACCCTGTTATCCAGACCCTTCCCCAGCTTGGTTGCACTTCTCTGGGCTCAGGCAGCCCTTTCAATGCCCTTCTTGGACTGAGAGGCCCAAAACTGAACCCAGTACTCAAGGTGCAGCCTCACCAGGGATACAATCACTGCCCTGGTCCTGCTGGCCACACTATCCCTGATTCAGGCCAGGGTGTATGGAAGCTCTTGCTGCTTGGTTATAGACAAGGCTGAGTTTGAAGTACTTCAGTTGTGCTTACCTTTGGATTTAAAGCTTCAGATGTTTTCACATGCATTTATTCTGCTCTGCAGGAGTTAGTGCAAAAGGCTTCTTTAGCACTGTCCAACAGGCAGCACCTGCTGCGCTTAGCTGAGATGGAGCAGACCGTAGCAGAGCAGGACAGTTCTCTGGCTGCACTCGTTGGGAAACTGAAGAAGGCTTCAGCTGATTTGGAGAAGCAGAAAGAAATCAACGTACAGAAAGTCAAAGAGTTTGAGCTCATCAAAGCCCGGTAAGTTTGCAGACTGCCCCTGCTTCCCCCCACCTCCTTTCCCCACTCGTTCTTGTCTTGTCTGTTTTCTCTGGGGTTTTCTCCTATTTTTTCCCTTCCTCTCTCTTCTTGCCCCCCTTCCCTTGCCCCCCTTCCCTTGCCCCCCTTCCCTTGCCCCCCTTCCCTTCCCTCTTCTCTCTCTTCCCTTCCCTCTTCTCTCTCTTCCCTTCCCTCTTCTCTCTCTTCCCTTCCCTCTTCCTCTCTCTCTTCCCTTCCCTCTTCCTCTCTCTCTTCCCTTCCCTCTTCCTCTCTCTCTTCCCTTCCCTCTTCCTCTCTCTCTTCCCTTCCCTCTTCCTCTCTCTCTTCCCTTCCCTCTTCCTCTCTCTCTTCCCTTCCCTCTTCCTCTCTCTCTTCCCTTCCCTCTTCCTCTCTCTCTTCCCTTCCCTCTTCCTCTCTCTCTTCCCTTCCCTCTTCCCCTCCCTCTTTATCCTTCCTCTTCCCCATCCATTTGGAGTTCCTGCTTAACCAGTTTAAACTCCTGCACACCAAAGCCTTGTTCAAAAGAAGAAGGCTACGATGCTTTCCTTACCTCTAGGGCCCAGGGAGTAGTCAGCACCAAACTCCAATCTTATTTCCCTTATCTTCCTGAGCAATCATTGTACTCAATGGAAGCTTCCTTCCTTGAGCCAGCCTTTTTTTCCCTGCTCTTTCCACATCTCTTTGTCACTTGCTTTAACAGTAACCAAAAAGTACAACATCCTGGCCTTGTTTATTGGGAATTCCCAGGCTAATTGCAGCAGCTCACCCCATGTATGCTCCTTTCTCTTCAATTAGCCTTCAGCAAAAGCATGCAGTTGATGTGGAACAACTGAAAGAGGAAGCAAATGAATCGAGAAACCTTTTAGCTCAGCTGGAGAAGGAATTAGCAAATGTAAAAGCTGAGCTAGAAGTCCAGAAAGAAGCAAATAACAGAGCACCCACAGCAACACTCAAGAACCTGGTGGAACAGCTGAAGAAGCAGTTAGCAATAAAAGAGAAGCAGCAGAAGGTTGGTCAAGAGAAATCACTCCCTGGGCCACAGGAATTGGAAAGGTTGTTTGGTGTTTGTGCATTTTAAGTGTACTGCAGCAGGAGGTAGAAGCATGGACTTGAAGGGTGGAGCTCCTCTGAGGTGAGGACAGGCTGAGGGAGCTGGGGGTGTTCAGCCTGGAGAAGAGAAGACTCCAGGGAGACCTTAGAGCTGCCTGCCAACAGCTGAAGGGATCCTCCAGGAAGGCTGCAGAGGGACTTTTCATAAGAGCATCTAGAGACTGGGCAAGGGGGAAAGGTTTGAAGCTGAGGGAGAGCTCAAGCAGATTTAGACTGGATCTTAGGAAGCTCTTCAGTGAGCTCATAGAGATCATTTCCAACCCACACAGTGCTGTGATTCTATCTAGCTGGCCTGTGGCCTTGGTAAGTGAGAACCATAGAATCAGTCAGGGTTGGAAGAGACCACAAGGATCAGCCAGTTCCAAGCCCCCTGCCATGCCCAGGGACACCTCACACTAGATCAAGCTGCCCACAGCCTCATCCAGCCTGGCCTTAAACACCTGCAGGGATTAGGCTTCCACCACCTCTCTGGGCAACACATTCCAGGCTCTCACCACTCTCATGCTGAACAGCTTCTTCCTAATATCCAGGCTAAATCTCTCCATTTCCAGCCTTGTTCTATTCTCCACAATCCTATCACTCCCTGACAGCCTAAAAAGTCCCTCCCCAGCATTCTTAAGAAGTTCTTGAGTGTGAGGGTGATGAGACTGGAGTAAGTTGCCCAGGGAGGTTGTAGATGCCTAATCTGGTTGAGAGTTGTCCCTGCCCATGGCAAAGGCATTGGAACACCTCTGCTGTGAGCACAGACTGAAAGAGTTGGGGCTGTGCAGGCTGCAGCAGAGGAGGCTCCCAGGGGACCTTCTTGTGGCCTTCCACGATCTGAAGGGGGCTACAAAAAAGCTGGGGAGGGACTTTTGAGGCTATCAGGGAGTGGCAGGAGTGGGGGGAATGGAGCAAAGCTGGAGGTGGGGAGAGTCAGCCTGGATGTTAGGAACAAGTTGTTGAGCAGGAGAGTGGTGAGAGGCTGGACTGGGTTGCCCAGGGAGGTGGTTGAGGCCCCATGGCTGGAGGTGTTTCAGGCCAGGCTGGCTGAGGCTGTGTGCAGCCTGCTCTAGGGTAGGGTGTCGCTGGGCATGGCAGGGGGTTGGAACTGGCTGCTCCTTGTGCTCCCTTCCAACCCTGACTGATTCTGTGAAGCAGATGATCTTTAAGGTCCCTTCCAACCCCACCCATTCTCTGGCTGTACTAAAGCAGCACTGCTTTTTGTTGGCTGGCAGTGTTCCCTCACACCTGTCACTTCATCACTTAGGAGCTTTTGAATGTCTTCTCTTTCAGGCTTTGAGTAAAGCCATTCTGGAGCTCCGAGCAGAGCTGACTGCTAATGCAGAACAGCAAATCATTTCTGCTGCATCACAGAAAGAGACACAGATGAATGTCCAGGAGCTTGTTGACAGACAAACCAAGGAGCTTATGGTGAGTTTCAGGGGAATACCAGGACAGTGCTGTGTTGTTGAAAGTCTTAGAATCATAGAATCCAGCAGGTTGGAAGAGAGCTCCAAGCTCAGCCAGTCCAACCTAGCACCCAGCCCTGCCCAACCAACCAGACCATGGCACTAAGTGCCTCATCCAGGCTTTGACTTTGAAGGTCTGCTGCTTTTTATGTGTTTGCTCTCTCCTAGACACAGATAGAGGAGTTAAATAATCAGGTTACAAAACTGACAGACAACCTGAAAATAAGTAAAACCAGGGAAAGTTCATTGGCTGATGAAAAGGATGAGCTGAACCAAGAGCTTCAGAGGAAACAAAAAGCATTTGCTAAAGTGGTGAGAGAAAAGAATGAGATGGACAAAGAAAATGAAGACCTGAAGAAACAGATCAAGAGGCTCAACAACAGCATTCAGGTAGGAGTGGTGTTGGAAACTAGCTTTGATCCTGGTTGAGTTACTCCACAGATGTGCTGGGCTTTGGGGCAAAAGTGGAGTACTTTTGGCAGGCATTGAGGCTTAGAATTGATTATTAAGCTTCATTTTTTTGCCCATCAGCTGCTTTCTATGGGAGCTGCTACCTTCTGCTGCTGGAAACATGCCACAAACTAAAGCAAGAGACTGAAAAATAGTTCCTCCTTTAAAATCAGCTTGGAAAGAGGCAGAGGATTTGAATTGCCACTTTCAGAGTTCTTTGAAAGATGGAAGTTTGGTTTGGTGGTGTTTTCTTTTACCCTGCCTGTCCTTGTAACCTCTTTTAGAAGGAAATGATTTGGAGTAGAATTGTCTCGTGTCTTGATTTTATCATTTCAGCTGTTTGCTGCTCGTTGTTCAGTTGAAAATGCAAGCTGTAATCTAAGACTTAATTGTAACTCTGACTATAAATGCAAATGCAGGCTTCAGGAGTGAGCCACTGACAGCTGCATGAGGTTCAACAACTCGAAGCACAAGATCCTGCATCTGGGTTAGGCTGATCCCAGACACTAATCCAAGCTGGGTGCAGAGTGGGTTGAGAGCAGCTCTGAAGAAAGAGACTTGGGGCTGTTGGTTGAGGAGAAGCTCCCCAGGAGCCAGCAGTGCCCTCATGCAGCCCGGTAGGCAGCCGTGTGCTGGGCTGCAGCCAGAGGAGTGTGGGCAGCAGGGCAAGAGTGGAATCACTGAATCACAGAATGGTACAGGTTGGAAGGGACCTCAAAGCTCAGCCAGTTCCAACCTCCTGCCGTAGGCAGGGACACCTCCCACTAGAACAGGCTGCTCAAGGCCTCATTCAACCTGGCCTTGAGCACATTCTGTGCTTCTGTGCTCCACAACCTCCCTGGGCAGCCTGTGCCAGTGTCTTACCACCCTCAACCTGTCCCAGTGTCTCACAACCTGGGCAGCCTGTGCCAGTGTCTCACCACCCTCAGTGGAAAGAGGGTGTTGATTTTGCCCCTAGACTCTGCTCTTCTGAGACTCCACCTCCAATCCTGCCCCCAGTTCTGGTGTCCCCAACATAAAAGTAACACAGAGCTGCTAGAGTGAGTCCAGAGAAAGGCCTCAAAGATGATCCAAGGGCTGGAGCACCTCTGCTATGAGGAGAGTCTGAGGGTGCTGGGGGTGATCAGCCTGGAGAAGAGAAGACACTGTGGAGACCTTGGAGTTGTCTGCCAGTACCTAAAGGGATCCTACAAGAAGGCTGCAGAGGGACTTTGCATAAGAGTGCCTAGAGATGGGACAAAGGGGAATGGTTTGAAGCTGAGAGAGTAGATTTGGGCTGGATTTTAGGAAGAAGTTTTTCAGTACAAGTGTGATGAGACTCTGGAATAGATGGCCAGAGTAGGTGTGGCAGAGGCCAATGGGATGAGATTGAACAAGGCCAAGTGCAGGGTTCTACACTTTGGCCACAACAACCCCAAGCAGCACTACAGGCTGGGGCCAGAGTGGCTGAGAGCAGCCAGGCAGAGAGGGAGCTGGGGGTGCTGGGAGAGAGGAGCTGCAGAGGAGGCAGCAGTGTGCCCAAGTGGGCAGCAGAGCCAATGGCATCCTGGGCTGGCTCAGGAGCAGTGTGGGCAGCAGGAGCAGGGAGGTTCTTGTGCCCCTGTGCTCAGCACTGCTCAGGCCACCCCTGGAGTGCTGTGTCCAGGTCTGGGCTCCTCCATTGCAGAGAGCTGTTGAGGTGCTGGAAGGTGTTTGGAGAAGGGCAGCAAGGCTGGGGAGGGGCCTGGAGCACAGCCCTGTGAGGAGAGGCTGAGGGAGCTGGGGGTGTGCAGCCTGCAGCAGAGGAGGCTCAGGGCAGAGCTCATTGCTGCCTGCAGCTGCCTGCAGGGAGGCTGTAGCCAGGTGGGGTTGGGCTCTGCTGCCAGGCAAGCAGCAATAGAACAAGGGGGACACAGCCTCAAGTTGTGCCAGGGCAGGTCTAGGCTGGATGTTGTTAGGAAGTTGTTGTCAGAGAGAGTGATTGGCATTGGAATGGGCTGCCCAGGGAGGTGGTGGACTCCTCGCCCCTGGAGGTGTTGAAGCAAGCCTGGATAGGACACTCAGTGCCAAGGTCTGGTTGATTGGGCAGGGCTGGGTGCTAGGTTGTGCTGGCTGAGCTTGGAGCTCTCTTCCCACCTGCTGGAATCTACAGTTCTATGATTCTATGGAAGGCTTCTCTCAGAGAGTGTTCAAGGCCAGGCTGGATGAAGTGTTGAGCAGTGAGGTCTAGTTGAGAGGTGCTGCTCATGAGAGGGAGGTTGGAGCAGATAATCTCCAAAGGTCCTTTCCAAGCTGAGCTGTTCTATGATTCTATCAATCTAAGTAACTATAAATACAGATGTAGATATAGATTTTAAAGCTAATAAATTGATACATTAATAAATACAGTACTGAGATGTATTTCTAAGGCAATTTTTACCTTGTCATTTAGATTGTAAATGAATTCTGCCAGCTGGGATTCAAGGCCTTGGGTTTTGAGTGGAGGAAAAATAGGTAGCTGTAATGCTTGTTAAACTTTTAGTGCTTATGAAACTTTGAGGTGATCACAAGTTTGTCAATTTTGTTTTGCAGAGCAAAGCTGAGGATCAAAATCTCATAGAAGGGCTTCAAAAGAAAGTTAAAAAGTTGGAAAGTGAACTTGAGAAGTGTGAAGAAACAGGAAGAAAAGGTGTGAGAGAAGACAAGGTGGGAAATACTGAGCCTGTGGCTTTCAAAGACATCATCAGCCTTGATCTGGGCACTTTAACTGTCCCTTTTGCCATCAAAATAACAACTCTACTCAATCCCAGCAGCTCCTTGATCTGGGCAGCTTAGCTCACCCTACTGCCATCAAAATAACAACTCTACTCAATCCCAGCAGCTCCTTGGTCTGGGCAGCTTAGCTCTCCCTATTGCCATCAGAATAACAACCCTACTCAATCCCAGCAGCTCCTTGATCTGGGCAGCTTAGCTCACCCTACTGCCATCAAAATAACAACCCTACTCAATCCCAGCAGCTCCTTGATCTGGGCAGCTTAGCTCTCCCTATTGCCATCAGAATAACAACCCTGCTCAATCCCAGCAGCTCCTTGATCTGGGCAGCTTAGCTCTCCCTATTGCCATCAGAATAACAACCCTACTCAATCCCAGCAGCTCCTTGATCTGGGCAGCTTAGCACACCCTACTGCCATCAGAATAACCTCCCTACTCAATCCCAGCAGCTCCTTGATCTGGGCAGCTTAGCTCACCCTACTGCCATCAGAGTAACAACCCTACTCAATCCCAGCAGCTCCTTGATCTGGGCAGCTTAGCTCTCCCTATTGCCATCAGAATAACAACCCTACTCAATCCCAGCAGCTCCTTGATCTGGGCAGCTTAGCTCTCCCTATTGCCATCAAAATAACCTCCCTACTCAATCCCAGCAGCTACATGCTCAGGACACTTTAACTCTCCCTATTGCCATCAAAATAACCTCCCTACTCAATCCCACCAGCTACACGATCAGGACACTTTAACTCTCCCTATTGCCATCAAAATAACCTCCCTACTCAATCCCAGCAGCTCCATGCTCAGGACACTTTAACTCTCCCTATTGCCATCAAAATAACAACCCTACTCAATCCCAGCAGCTCCACCAGCACCCCCAGCAGCTCCACCACAAGGGAAGCAATTTAATGTCTCCACAGTTGTGGTTTTCCATTCTCTTCATTACAGCTCTGTTGTTTATTCTGCTGAAAGGGGGGAAAAAAGAAGTTAATACATAATTTCTGTGCTTCACAGGCTTCCAAAGAGGAAATAATTCGATGGGAAGAGGGTAAAAGATGGCAAGTGAGGATGGAAGGCTTGAGGAACAGGCTGAAGGAGAAGGAGAAAGAAGCAGATGCTTTAGCCAAGCAGTTGAATACATTGAAGGAACTTTATAGCAAGTAAGTTGGTTTGAATGGTTGGTTCAGAGTCAGAGAATAGTAGAGGTTAGAAGGAACCTCTGGAGATCATCCAGCCCAAAACCCCTGTTAAGGCAGGTCACACATAAGCACATCCAGGTAGGTTTGGAATGTTCTCCAGATACAGAGATTCCACCACCTCTCTGGGCAGCCTATTGCTGGGCTCCATCACCCTTGAATTAAAGTAGCTCCTTCTCATGTTTAGATGGAACTTGTGATGGTCAAGTTTGTGCCCATTGCCCCTTGACCTGTCACTGGGCACCACTGAACACAGCCTGGTCCCATCCTCCTGACCCCCACCCTTGAAGTATTGCTCAGCATTGATGAGATCTCCCTCAGGCTGCTCTTCTCTGGACTGTACAGCCTCAATTCTCTCAGCCTTTCCTCATCAGACAGATGATGATGGATGCCATGAGGGAACTCCAGATCAGTTTGCATGTAATACATTTGTTGTGTTTCTGAGAGTGATGTCTATAATTAGACACTGAGATGAGTTAATTTTCAAACATCAAACTACTTCTCCAGAATCCTTTCCCTTATAGAAGCCAACAACCTGCAGGAGACCTGCAAGAAAACTGGAGAAGGACATTTTACAGGGGCTTGTAGTGATAGGACAAGAGGGAATGGATTGAAGCTAGAAGAGGGAGGATTGATACTGTAAATTAGGAAGAAGGGCCAGGAGGATGCTCAGAGGCTGCAGCAGCTCTGCTGTGAGCACAGACTGAAAGAGTTGGGGCTGTGCAGGCTGCAGCAGAGGAGGCTCCCAGGTGACCACCTTGTGGCCTTCCAGGATCTGAAGTGGGCTACAAAAAAACTGGGGAAGGACTTTTGAGGCTGTGAGGGAGTGGCAGGAGTGGGGGGAATGGAGCAAAGGTGGAGGTGGGGAGAGTGAGGCTGGAGGTGAGGAGGAAGCTGTTGAGCATGAGAATGGTGAAAGCCTGGAATGAGTTGCCCTGGGAGGTGACTGAGGTCCCATGGCTGGAGGTGTTTGAGGCCAGACTGGCTGAGGCTGTGTGCAGCCTGCTCTAGGGTAGGGTGTCCCTGGGCATGGCAGGGGGTTGGAACTGGCTGCTCCTTGTGCTCCCTTCCAACCCTGCCTGATTCTGTGATTAAGTAATTCTTTCTAGTGCGGGTGGTGAGACACTGGCACAGGTTGCCCAGGGACGTTGTGGCTGCTCCTTCCCTGGAGGTGTTCAAGGCCAGACTGGATGAGCCCTTGAGCAACCTGGGCAGGTGGGAGCTGTCCCTGCTAATGGCAGAGGTTTGGAATTAGATGATTTTGAAGGTCTCTTCCATCTGTTCAGCCCAGAGAAAAGAAGGTTCTGGGAAGACCTTAGAGAGGCCTTCCAGTACCTGAAAAGGTCTAAAAGCTGAGGAAGGACTTTTTACAAGGGTGTAGTGATAGGACAAGAGAGGATGGATTGAAGCTGGAAGAGAGGAGATTGAGGCTGGAGATTGGGAAGAGATTCTTTCCATTGAGGGTGGTGAGACACTGGCACAGGCTGCCCAGGGAAGTTGTGGCTGCTCCCTCCCTGGAGGTGTTAAAGGCCAGGTTGGATGAGCCCTTGAACAACCTGGGCTGGTGGGAGCTGTCTCTGCCTATGGCAGGGGGATTGGAACTGGCTGATCTTTAATGTCCCTTCCAACCTAACCCATCCTATGAATCTATCAATTTATGCTTTGAAAGTGCTTCCAAATGGCTTTTTTTTTTCCTCAGCAGGTCTTGCATGAGTTTCACACAAAACTTAGGCAATCCCAACAAGTGGTTTATGAGATGCATGATGCTGACTTCATGGCATTGTTTATTCAAGGATTTGTATTCCATTTGGGTTGGTTGCTGTTGGGTTTATTTCAGGCAAAGCTCTGCTGGGTTGCAAGTTTAACCTTGTGAAAGTCAGAGAATCATAGAATGGATTCAGTTGAAAGGTTGAGTGAGCAAATAGCAAATGTGGATTCTTTGAGAGTGGAAAGAGCCTCCTAAAGAAAGCAGAGGTTAAATGTAAGTTAATTTCTTGTGTTTAATGTGGATTTTAATGGAAATGTTTATTGTTTCCTGGATGTTGCAGGAGTGAAAAAGAGAAGGTTGCTCTGCAGAAGAAACTGAAGGCTCCTGGTGTCACTGTTGACCGTGTGGTTGGAATAAGAGCCTCAGAGACTGAAAAGGAACTGGAAGAGCTGAGGAAAAGGAACCTAGAGTTAGAAAATGAAGTTGCCCACATGAGGTGAGAGGCATTTGGAGTGAATCTGTACAATGATCTGAGGAAAGAGGTAGGCTCTGGTAGCACAACTGAGTCAAGCAGGGGGAAAAAAAAGAAATCCAGGGATTCCTAAATTCCTTCTTCAAGTCTCTGACAAAGTTAAATCTCCTTGGGAGCAGTAATTCATGGGCAGAGAATGACAGAAACTCAGGGGCTGGAAGGGACCTCCAAAGCTCATCCAGTCCTGCCAGAGCAGGATGACCTAGAGCAGATCACACAGGAATACATTCAAGCAGGTTTGGAGTGTCTCCAGAAAGGTTGAGAGGATCACAGGTTGGCTGGCTCACAGGTTGAGAGGATCACAGGTTGGCTGGCTCACAGGTTGAGAGATTCACAGGTTGGCAGGCTCACAGGTTGGCAGGCTCACAGGTTGAGAGATTCACAGGTTGGCAGGCTCACAGGTTGAGAGGCTCACAGGTTGAGAGATTCACAGGTTGGCAGGCTCACAGGTTGAGAGGCTCACAGGTTGAGAGGCTCACAGGTTGAGAGGCTCACAGGTTGGCAGGCTCACAGGTTGGCAGGCTCACAGGTTGGCAGGCTCACAGGTTGAGAGGCTCACAGGTTGAGGCTCACAGGTTGAGGCTCACAGGTTGCTAGCATGGTTTGGATTGGAAGGGACCTTTGAAGATCATCTCTAGCTGATGTAAGCCTACCATGGATTTGGAGCAGCTGACTCAGTAATCCAGAGGTTCAGTTTCCTTTGCCTTGCAGGATCTTTTCCTGCACTAACAGGCACTGCTTTCTTTTGACTCCAGTCACTCTTTTCCTCTTCTTTTTTTGAGGTAGAAGCCAGCAAGCAATCCCAAGGGATTCTGTTGTAGAAGAATTGCATTTCAGAACTCAGTACCTGCAGGAAAAGCTTCATGTGCTAGAGAGACAACGCTCAAGAGAGATCTGTTCTAGAGCCTCGGTGAGTTCATGGCACAGCCACATTGGGTTGGAAGGGACATTAAAATCATCCAGTTCCAACTCCCCTGCCATAAGCAGGGACACCTCCCCCTAGCCTGTGTTCCTCAAGGCCCTCTCCAACCCAGCCTTACAGTCATGGAGTTGTTTCACTTGGAAGATCATTGGGTCTGACCACCAACCCAACACCACCATGGCCATTAAGCTGTGTCTTGAAGGGCAATGTCTACAAGTTTCTTCAACACCTCCAGGGAGGGAGCTTCCACAGCCTCCCTGGGCAACCTGGGCCAGTCTCTCACCACCCTCACTGCAAAGAATTTCTTCCTAATCTCCAGGCTCAGTCTCCCCTCTTGCAGCTTCAATCCATTCCCCCTCATCCTGTCACTCCAAGGCCTCATAAAAAAATCCTTCCCCAGCTTTCCTGTAGCCCACTTCAGGCACTGGAATGCTGCTATTAGGTCTTCCCTGGAGTCTTCTCTAGGCTGAACACCACCAGCTCCCTCAGCCTGTCCTCACATGAGATTGCTCAGGACCCCCTCAAGCCTGACCTTAAATGGCTCCAGGGAGGGAGCATCCCCAACCTCCCTGGGCAACCTGTGCCAGTGTCTCACCACCCTCACTGGAAAGAATTTCCTCCCAATCTCCAGGCTCAATCTCCCCTCTTTCAGCTTCAATCCATTCCCCCTCATCCTATCACTACAAGCCCTTGTCAAAGCTCCCTCCCCAGCTCCTCTGTAGCCCCCTTCAGGTAGTAAAAGTCTGCTGTAAGGTCTCCCTGGAGCCTTCTCTTCTCCAGGCTAAACAGCACCAGCTCCCTCGGCCTGTCCCCACGGGGGAGGTGCTCCAGCCTCTGACCATCTTTACCCTCCTCTGGACCCTCTCCAGCAGCTCCACATCCTTCTTGTGTTTGTTTTATTCTTACAAGATCCATTATATTGCAAAACCTGCATTATTAGCTTCCTTTAGTCCTTCAATAACTACATTTAAGAGTGCATTCTAGGTTTCTTTATTTCTTGGTTTGTTTCACTGTCTCTGCTTTGCTCCCTTTGGTTTGCTGTCTCCTGCTTCTTTTGCTTTGCTTCTTCCTGTTCCTTTTGGTTTGCTTCCTCCTGCTCCCTTTGGTTTGCTTTTCTCCTGCTCCCTTTGGTTTGCTTTTCTCCTGCTCCCTTTGGTTTGCTTCCTCCTGCTCCCTTTGGTTTGCTTTTCTCCTGCTCCCTTTGGTTTGCTTTTCTCCTGCTCCCTTTGGTTTGCTTCCTCCAGCTCCCTTTGGTTTGCTTCCTCCAGCTCCCTTTGGTTTGCTTCCTCCAGCTCCCTTTGGTTTGCTTCCTCCAGCTCCCTTTGGTTTGCTTCCTCCAGCTCCCTTTGGTTTGCTTTTCTCCTGCTTTCCTTGTATTGTTTTACCATCTTCTGCTTCTCTTTCATGCTCCATTCTGTCTTCCACCTGAATCAGAGCACCTGTGACCAAACTGAACTGCCCAAGGCTCTTCCTAGCAGTGTCACTAAACAAAAGTATTTGAAATTCCTTCAAAAGAAACCTCTTTCAAACAGAGATGGAATCAAACCTCAAAACAACCCCAGCACCCCCAATGGCAGTGAAATAGGTGAGGAAGCAGACATCAGACAAAACCAAGTCCATGAAGCTGCTGTGGATGCAGGCACAGAGGTGTCCCCTGAAGCTAGTGAGATGTGCAAGGACACATCTGGGGAAGGATTGGAAACCAAAAGTAGAGCTGAAGCTGATGAAGAGAACTGCAGTGAAAAAGAAGGAAACACAACCCAACCTGACAATGGAAAACTCAGTGAGGAATTTGAAGAGAAGGAGAAGAAGCAAGAAATACTCAGGCAGTCAAATGTTGATGAAGAAGAAAGCCTGGAGCTGCCTGATGCTGACAGGATCAGCTGCAACCAGCCTGATTCAGAGGAACCTTCTAATCAAGCTGCTGCTGAAGCATCAAAAATGAATGTGAATGGTGAAATGAATCCACACACTGCAGAGGATAAACATCAGGCTCACCAGAGTGCTACAGAGGGGGATGAAACGACCCCAGAACTGGGTGAAATGCCCAAGGTTTGATGCTGTAGCAGTCCTTTAGCATATCTGTTGTGTAAATGGTGTAGGAATAGAATAGTTTGGTCTTGAGACTGCAGTGATGGTTTCCTGTGCAAGGATACTGAAGGTAGTGATCCATAAAGCTGAGCTGATGCTGGGTGCTTAGGAAGTGTTTCAGCTCCCTCAAGGCCTCATTCAGCCTGGCCTTGAACACCTCCAGGGAGGTTGTGGAGCACAGAACATCAAAGATCACATTCTGTGCTTCTGTGCTCCACAGCCTCCCTGGGCAACCTGTGCCAGTGTCTCAGCACCCTCAACCTGTGCCAGTGTCTCACCACCCTCCCTGCAAAGAAAGCTTTCATTAGGTGGTTCTAATCATAGCATCATTAAGGTTGGAAAAGACCTCTAAGATCATCAAGTCCAACCTTCCACTCAGCACCTCCATGGCCACTAGGTCATGTCCCAGGTGCCACATCTACTCAGTTTCTGAACACCTCAGGGATGGTGACTCCACCACCTCCTTGGGCAGCCTGTTCCCAATGCTCTCTTGCAGGAGAGAAAATTCCTCCTCATACTGTAGGGTTTTTAATGTGACATTTTTAGACTTTGAGATTTATTTCTCCCTTGGTTTATTTAGTTCCACCCAATTTGATCTCCTTTATTTCAGTTTGATCTATTTACTCCTACCCAGCTTGATTTAGTTGATTCCTTTCTACCTAGTTTGATTTATTCAGGTCTACTTAATTTGATCTATTTAATTGAGTTTGATTTACTTGATTTATTTACTCCTACCTAGGTTGATTTAGTTGATTTCTTTCTTTCTACCTGGATTGATCTATTCAATTCTACCTAATTTGATCTATTTGAGTTTGATTTATTTACTCCTACCTAAGTTGATTTAATTGATTTCTTTCTTTGTACCTTCTTTGTTGTATTCAGTTCTACCTAATTTAATCTATTCATTTCAGTTTGATTCAGTTGATTTATTTACTTCTACCTAGGTTGATTTAGTTGATTTCTTTCTTTCTACCTAGTTTGATTTATTTAGTTCTACCTAATTTGATCTATTTGAGTTTGATTTATTTAGTTTATTTACTCCTACCTGGGTTGATTTCTTTCTTTCTACCTTCTTTGATTTATTCAATTCTACCTAATTTGATCTATTCCTTTCAGTTTGATTTATTTACTTCTACCTAGGTTGATTTAATTGATTACTTTCTTTCTACCTTCTTTGATTTATTCAATTCTACCTAATTTGATCCATTCCTTTCAGTTTGATTTATTTACTTCTACCTAGGTTGATTTAATTGATTTCTTTCTACCTTCTTTGAACTATTCAATTCTACCTAATTTGATCTATTCATTTCAGTTTGATTTAGTTGGTTTCTGTACTCCTACCTAGGTTGATTTAGCTGATTTCTTTCTTTCTACCTAGCTTGATTTAGTTGTTTCTACTCTACTTTGAGAGTCAATTTTGGTTGGGCAATTTTTATTGTTCTTTTGACTACTTCATACTCATTTCCAAACTTCCATTTAAGGTTAAGCAAGCTTAGAAGATGCTGAGAGGGGAAGGTCAGAGCAGCTGAGATCAAAATTGAGTGATACTTCTGTTCCCCATTTGATTTCTCTCAAAGCTCCTAATACTCTACTGCTTTTTGCCATCCACAGCTGATGCAGTGATCACCACTTAGTGATATTTTTTTCCCCTCTTGTTTTCTCAAGGCATCAGGGACAGCCTCAGATGATCAACACAGAAGAGACCAAGAGCTTCTCAAGGAAAATTTAAGGTTGTCATCTGAAAACATTGAGCTGAGGTTCCAGCTTGAGCAGGCCAATAAAGATTTGCCAAGGCTGAAGGTAGGTAACATCTTTTTCACCTTTAATCCCTTCTTTGACTCTGACAGAGGTTTGGGGGTTGGTGGCAAAGTTCTGGGAGTCCTTTCTGTCAGCTTTTCATGGTTGTGTGGAAGCTCAGAAGACAGAATGGCTGCTAAGGGGGATGAAGGATGTCAGTGTGATGGGAAATTGCTTTCTCTTTCCATCTGCCAAAGGAAACTCCCTGTAATTTTGTTGCTGCTAGCCTCAACTTAAAATGTGTTTTGTGCTTTTGGGACCAAGTAGGTGATTTTGTTGCTCTTAACCTCAACTTGAAATCTGTTTTCTGTTTTTAGGATCAAGTAGGTGACTTAAAAGAAATGTGTGAACTTCTCAAAAAGGAGAAAGCAGATGTTGAGCAAAAGCTGGGAAGCATCAGAGGGGTGAGTGTTGTAACAGCACTTCAAACCCAGGCTGGGTGGGGAATGGCTGCAGAGCAGCCCTGAGGGAAAGTATCTGGAGGTCTGGGTGGATGAAAAGCTCAACATGAGCTGGAGAGCAGCCCTGAGGGAAAATGCCTGAGGGTCTGGGTTGATGAAAAGCTCCACAGGAACCTGCAGTGTGAGTGCAGCCCAGACACAACCCTATGCTGGGCTGCAGCAAGAGCAGTGTGGGCACAGGGCAAGGGAGGGGATTCTGCCCCTTGGCTCTGCTCTCCTCACACCCCACCTGCAGTCCTGGGGGCAATTCTGGAGCCCCCAGCACAAGCAGGACATGGAAGTGTTTGAGGCAGTGCAGAGGAGGCCACCAAGATGCTGAGGGCTGCAGCAGCTCTGCTCTGAGCACAGGCTGAGAGAGTTGGGGCTCTGCAGCCTGGAGGCTTCCAGACCTTGGAGTGGCCTTGCAGGATCTGAAGTCCTGGTCCCATCCCTGGGCACCACAGAAAGAGGCCTGGTCCCATCCCTCTGACCCCCACCCTTTAAGTATTGATCAGCACTGATGAGATCCCTCTCAGGCTGCTCTTTTTGAGACTAACCAGCCCCAGCTCCATCCTGTCCAGATCTCATTGGATGGCAGCAAAGCCTGAGGGGATGTCAGCTACTCCTCTCAGTTTGGTGTCATCAGCCTTGGGACAGGAGGAAGATTTACTCCTGCTTTAAAATCCAGCTCTTCTGTCTCTGGAATCCAGCAGAAGCCTGGATGCTGCAAAAGGTCTTTGCCTCCCTTAAGCAAGGGTTCAAGTGACAAAAACCTCTAACACCTCTTTTATAAATGGCAGTGGGAACATGAGTGATAAATCAGCTTTGGAGTGTCTCAGAATAGTAACATGAACTGTTTCATGTTCTTTTTCTCCCCCTGCCTCTGTCTCTAGGCTGGTAGAAGTGGGAAGACAGTCCCAGAATTGGAAAAAACAATTGGTTTGATGAAAAAGGTTGTAGAAAAAGTCCAAAGAGAGAATGAAGATCTGAAAAAAGCTCCAGCTGTGGTTTCAAACGAGAAATTAGTTGGTCTGGAACAGGAAAATGAGAGGCTAAAGGTAAGGATTTATGGCCAGTGACTATGGAGCAGCCAGCCTGGTGCTGACATGGGTTGGCACAAAAGAGTTTGAATAATACCTAATGAGAGATGTTGAGGTACTGGAAGGTGTCCAGAGAAGGGCAGCAAGGCTGGGGAGGGGCCTGGAGCACAGCCCTGTGAGGAGAGGCTGAGGGAGCTGGGGGTGTGCAGCCTGCAGCAGAGGAGGCTCAGGGCAGAGCCCATTGCTGTCTGCAGCTCCCTTCAGGGAGGCTGTAGCCAGGTGGGGTTGGGCTCTGCTGCCAGGCAGCCAGCAGCAGAACAAGGGGACCCAGCCTCAAGCTGTGCCAGGGCAGGTCTAGGCTGGATGTTAGGAGGTAGTTGTTGGCAGAGAGAGTGATTGGCATTGGAATGGGCTGCCCAGGGAGGTGGTGGAGTCGCCATCCCTGGAGGTGTTGAAGCCAAGCCTGGCTGGGGCACTTAGTGCCATGGTGTGGTTGGTTGGGCAGGGCTGGGTGCTAGTTTGGACTGGCTGTGCTCCAGGCCCCTTCCCAGCCTTGCTGCCCTTCTCCAAACACCTTCCAGCACCTCAGCATCTCTCTGCAATGGAGGAGCTCAGAACTGGATACAGCACTGCAGGGGTGGCCTGAGCAGTGCTGAGCACAGGGGCAGAAGAACCTCCCTTGTGCTGCTGCCCACACTGCTCCTGAGCCAGCCCAGGATGCCATTGGCTCTGCTGCCCACCTGGGCACTGCTGCCTCCTCTTCATCCTCCTCTCTCCCAGCACCCCCAGCTCCCTCTCTGCCTGGCTGCTCTCAGCCACTCTGTCCCCAGCCTGTAGTACTGCTTGGGGTTGTTGTGGCCAAAGTGCAGAACCCTGCACTTAGCCTTGTTCAATCTCATCCCATTGGCCTCTGCCCACCCCTCCAGCCTGTCAAAGTCCCACTGCAGGGCTCTGCTACCCTCCAGCAGCTCCACAGCTGCTCCTAGCTTGGTGTCATCTGCAAACTCACTGCTGCTGGACTCAGTTCCCAGTGAGGAACTGTTCGCTCTGCTGGGCTGCTGTCGCTGTGCTGTGCTTTCCAAATGGCAGTTTGAGTTTTGATCCTGAGCAATGCAGAGAGGTTTTAACCAACTGTTTGCTATTTAGTCTGAGCTGAAAAAAATGAAACTTGACCTGGGGGAGCAGCTGAGTGTGAGGCATGAATCTCAAACCAAAGGAATGGAAAAAGTCATGGCTGAGAACGAGAGGCTGCGGAAAGAGCTGAGAAAGGTATGGGCCTTGTCCTGCATCCCTTCATTCCCTGCAGCTGCTGCAATGTGTCCTCTTCTCCTTGGTTCTTTTTGCCTTCTTTCTAAGAGTGGTTGATCTGGAATGGACACTTCTAAGCACTGATACTGCTACAATAGGATGTTTCATTCTGTGTGGAGAGAAGGTGTCCAAGGAGCAGCCCGAGAGGAAATCTGGAAGCTGTAGCATGAGAGATCTGTAGGGTTGTTAACAGTGTATGGGGAGAGGACATCCAGTCATAGAATCAAAGACTGGCTCAGGTTGGAAGGGACCTCAGAGATCAGCTACTCCAACCTTCCTGCCATCTGCCTGTCTCATCTAGGCTTGGTTCCTCAAGGCCTCATCCAGCCTGGCCTGAGGAAAAGGCCCAGGGGGTCTGGGGTGATGCAAAGCTCCACAGGAGCTGCAGTGTGAGTGCAGCCCAGACACAACCCTGTGCTGGGCTGCAGCAAGAGCAGTGTGGGCACAGGGCAAGAGAGGGGATTCTGCCCCTTGGCTCTGCTCTCCTCACACCCCACCTGCAGTCCTGGGTGCAGCTCTGGAGCCTCCAGCACAAGCAGGACATGGAAGTGTTGGAGGCAGTGCAGAGGAGGCCACCAAGATGCTGAGAGGGCTGCAGCAGCTCTGCTCTGAGCACAGGCTGAGAGAGTTGGGGCTGTGCAGCCTGGAGAGGAGAAGGCTTGGAGGAGACTTTGGAGTGGCCTCGCAGGATCTGAAGGGGTCTCCAGGAGGGCTGGGGAGGGACTACTGACAAGGTCTGGTAATGACAGGACAAGGAGTAATGGACTTTAACTGGCAGAGGGGAGATTGAAACTGGATGTTAGGAAGTACTTTGCAGTGAGGGTGGTGAGACCCTGGCACAGGGAGGTTGTGGCTGCTCCCTCCCTGGAGGTGTTCAAGGCCAGGTTGGATGAAGCCTTGAGCAACCTGTTCCAGTGGGAGGTGTCCCTGCCCGTGGCAGGGGGTTGGAACTGGCTGATCCTTGAGGCTACTTCCAACCTAAACCATTCCATGGTTTCTGTGATTCCAGTCAGGAAGCATCCACAACCACCATGGACAACCTATTCCAGAGTCTCATCACCCTCATAGTGAAGAACTTCCTGAGATGCAGTCTAACCCTGCTCTCCCTCAGCTTAAAACCATTCCCCCTTGTCCTATCCCTAGACACTCTCATGACAAGTCCTCTACAGCCCTCCTGCAGGATCTCTTCAGGTACTGGCAGGCAGCTGTAAGGTCCCCATTGAGTCTTCTCCAGGCTGAACACCTGCAGCTCCCTCAGACTCTCCTCATAGTGGAGGTGCTCCAGCCTTTGGGTGATCCTTGTGGCCTCCTCTGGAGTCACTCCAGCAGCTCTGTGTCCTTCTGCTGCTGGGGACACCAGAACTGGAGGCAGCATTGGAGGTGAGGTCTCAGCAGAGCAGAGTCAAGGGGCAGAATCCCCTCTCTCGCCCTGTTGCCCACACTCCTCTGGCTGCAGCCTTAGGTAACGTCCAAGGGGCTGCACTGGAGGAAATCTGCAAGTTGTGGTATGCCTCTTGGGTGCTCTGTGTTCCTTTCAGTCAGCACTGATCTATCTCACCATCATTTCAGGCAGCCTTCTGCTTCATCTGAGGTTAAGTGTTCCCTCCACAGAGAGAGTGATTGGCATTGCAATGGGCTGCCTAGGGAGGTGGTGCAGTGCCCATCCCTGGAGGTGTTGAAGCCAAGCCTGGCTGGGGCACTTAGTGCCATGGTCTGGTTGGTTGGGCAGGGCTGGGTGCTAGGTTGGGCTGGCTGAGCTTGGAGCTCTCTTCCAACCTGCTGGATTCTATGATTCTTTGTGCCTTTATTTTTACTGATCCATAGGAAGCTGACAGTGGAGAGAAGCTGCGAATAGCAAAGAGTAACCTAGAGATGGTAAATGAGAAGCTAACTCTGCAACTGGAGGAGACCCTGAAGAGGCTGAACTTGGCTGAGAGGCAACTTGAAGGAGCTGACAGCAGAAGTTGGAAGTCCATTGTCACAAGGTAGGAATGGAGGATCACAGAGTTATAGAATGGCTTAGGCTGGAAGGCACCTTCAGAGATCATCTACTCCAAGTTCATCTACCTCATCCAGTTCTGGAGCCCCTGGGACAAGAGGGCTGTGGAGATGCTGGAGAGTGTCCAGAGCAGGGCCAGGAGGATGCTCAGAGGCTGCAGCAGCTCTGCTGTGAGCACAGACTGAAAGAGTTGGGGCTGTGCAGGCTGGAGCAGAGGAGGCTCCCAGGTGACCTTCTTGTGGCCTGCCAGGATCTGAAGGGGGCTACAAAAAAGCTGTGAGGGAGTGGCAGGACTGGGGGGGACATCAATCTCAAGATCTGCGAAAGTCTTAAGTTTTGCTGTCTACAACTCCCTGCAGGGAGGCTGTAGCCAGGTGGGGTTGGGCTCTGCTGCCAGGCAGCCAGGGACAGAACAAGGGGACACAGCCTCAAGCTGTGCCAGGACAGGCCTAGGCTGGATGTGAGGAGGAAGTTGTTGTCAGAGAGAGTGATTGGCATTGGAATGGGCTGCCCAGAGAGGTGGTGGAGTCACCATCCCTGGAGGTGTTGAAGCCAAGCCTGGCTGGGGCACTTAGTGCCATGATCTGGTTGGTTGGGCAGGGCTGGGTGCTAGGTTGGACTGGATGAGCTTGGAGCTCTCTCCCAACCTGGTGGATTCTGTGATTCTGTGATGCTATGAACTTTGCTTTGATGTTTTTTTTCCTAAATCCAACTCCTAGCAAGGTGCAGGAAACGAAGATGAAGGAAATGGAAATGGATATTGTTAAAAAGACTCAAAGCATTTCTGACCTTAAAAGGCTGCTTCAGGAAGCAACAAAACGTCAACAGGATGCTGAGAAAAACTTAGAAGAGCTAAGAAAGCAGGTGAGGGAGATTTAGCCAATGAGAAAAGTGTACTCAGGTGACTCTAAGAATAGATTACTTCAGATTCACTTTTTTTCCTCATGTTTCTATGTTTGGAAGAAGTTGTTCAGCATGAGGGTGGTGAGAGCCTGGAAAGGGTTGCCCATGGAGGTAGTGGAAGCCTCATCCCTGGAGGTGTTTAAGGCCAGGCTGGATGAGGCTGTGGGCAGCCTGCTCTAGTGTGAGGTGTCGCTGAGCATGGCAGGGGGGTTGGAAATAGATGATCCTTGTGGTCCCCTGTAACCCTGACTGATTTTGTGATTCAATCTGCAGCCAGACAGAAAGTGACATGGGAGTGCTAGTAGAGAGTAGCTGAACTTGAGGCAGCAGTGCCCAGGTGGGCAGCAGAGCCAATGGCATCCTGGGCTGGCTCAGGAGCAGTGTGGGCAGCAGGACAAGGGAGGTTCTTGTGCCCCTGTGCTCAGCACTGCTCAGGCCACCCCTGCAGTGCTGTGTCCAGTTCTGGGCTCCTCAGTTCAAGAAAGCTGTTGCAGTACTGGAAGGTGTCCACAGGAGGGCGACAAAGCTGGGGAGGGGCCTGGAGCACAGCCCTGTGAGGAGAGGCTGAGGGAGCTGGGGGGGTGCAGCCTGCAGCAGAGGAGGCTCAGGGCAGAGCTCATTGCTGCCTGCAGCTGCCTGCAGGGAGGCTGTAGTCAGGTGGGGTTGGGCTCTGCTGCCAGGCACCCAGCAACAGAAGAAGGGGACCCAGGCTCAAGCTGTGGCAGGGGAGGTCTAGGCTGGATGTTAAGAGGAAGCTGTTGTCAGAGAGAGTGATTGGCATTGGAATGGGCTGCCCAGGGAGGTGGTGGAGTGACCATGCCTGGAGGTGTTCAGGAAGAGTCTGGATGCAGGACCTTGCCCTTGGTCTTGCTGAACCTCCTGAGGTTGGCTTGTGCCCACCTCTGCAGCCTGTTCAGGTCCCTCTGGATGGATCCCTGCCCTCCAGCCTGGCTGCTGCACTACACTGCTTGGTGTCATTGAGTGAGGCTGCACTCAATGGCTCTGTCCCTGGCACCATGTTCAGCTGTGAAGGCTCAGCAGAGGAGCACTTGCCTGTGCTCTGTGATAACCTGGGTTTCATCCTTGCTATTAGTTCCATTCATTTTCCTAAACCCTGAATCTAAACCAACTCCACCTGAACTGCTTCCTCCATAGAACCATTTTCAAGAGTAATAAGATCTCATTTTTCCTTTTCAGATTAAGCTTCTCAAACACCCTCCTGAAGAGTCAAGCACAGATAAAAGCCTCCTCAAGGAGCTTAATCTTTTAAGGTAACCTCTTTTCAATAAACAAACAGCTCAGCCACTAGACCTGCAAAAAGAAAGATCAGGAGCTGGCCACTGCTGCTCTCAGGTCTGTATTTTGTGTTTTAAAATGCTGATCTGAAAGGATTTTGTTTTCCAGGTTAAATAATCAGCAGCTACAGAAAGAAAAAGCAGAGCTTGCTCAGCAGCTGGAGGATCAGAAGCACCACCTGCAGACATCTACAACTGAAGGGCCTGCTGCTGGTAACCATTTTCAGTACCTCACCCTCTGCTTTTTTGTTTGGTATGTGATGGAGAAAATGTTAAACCCAGAGAATTAGTTGGACTTTATCAGTGCCAAAGTAATGTGACAAAACCTAGAGTGGTAGGGGTTGGAAGGGACCTCTGGAGGTCATCCAGTCCAGCCCCCCGACCCTGCCCAGGCAGGGTCACCTGGAAAGGTCACACAGGAACACATCCAGGTGGGTTTGGAATGTCAGGGCAGAATAGAGGGGCAGGAGAATCTTCCTTGACTTTCTGGCCACACTCCTCTTAATGCACCTCAGGAGATCATCTGCCCTCTTGGCCAGTCTTCTCCTTCAGGGCTCTCATCACACAGCTCTTCCAGTCCCTTCAGTATCCTTGGAGCCTCCATTGGTCTCTCCAGTAGTTCCTGTCCTTCTTCAGCTGGGGAGCCCAGAACTAGACACAGTCCTCCAGATGTGGCAAAAAGCAGCAGGCAGGAGGGTTTCAGTCAGTGACTGACATCTTACAAGCAGTCTTTGGGGTTTATAAAGCAAAGGGAGCCTCAACTGCAGGTGTCCATAGAAAGAGAAACCTTCTCTAGCTCACCAACACTCTTCTGTACAAAGCTTGTGTGAGCACTCAAAAATCCAAGGCCTTTGCTTCCACTTTGCATTGGGTGCATCCAAAGAGTGCATTCAACAGGTGGAGGGAGGTTCTCCTCCCCCTCCACTCTGCCCTGCTGAGGCCACATCTGGAGTATTGTGTCCAGTTCTGGGCTGCTCATTTCAAAAAGGACAAGACCTTGTTGGAGAGGGTACAGAAAAGAGCAGCAAAGATGCTGAGGGGATTGGAACATCTCTGAGATGATGAAAGGCTGAGAGAATTGAGGCCATTTAGTCTGGAAAAGAGCAGCCTGAGGGAGATCTCATCAATGCTGTGCCCATCTCTGCAGCCTGCCCAGGTTCCTTTGGCTGGATCCCTGCCCTCCAGCCTGTCTGCTGCACCACACAGCTTGGTGTGGGCAGCAACCTTGCTGAGGCTGCTCTCAATGCCTCTGTGCATGTCACCCATAAAGATGTTGAACAAGACTGGTCCCAGGACTGCTCCCTGAGGGACTCCACTTGTCCCTGGCCTACACTTGGCCATGGAGCCATTGACAGCCACTCTTTGGGTGTGGCCATCAAGCCAGTTCTGTATCCATCCAGTGGCCCACCCATCAAACCCATGTGTCACCAGCTTCAGGTTCCTTCCAACCTAACCCAATCTACAGTTCTATGATTGCTTCTCATTACCTTCATTTTCCCAGCCAATTGTCATTAATCTTTATTTTTCTGCAGGAGTTAATGGAATTGTTGAGAAGATGCAAAAAGACAAATTAATGACAGAAGTAGCTGAGCTGCAGGCATGCCTGAAAGCCTCAGAGTTGGAAAACCAGAAATTAAAGGTGAGTTGCAAGGATGACTGCAGGCAAGAGAAGGAGCAAAATGAGAGTCAGGCAGAAAGAAAGTCAGTTTGTAAACAGCATCTTCCTGAAGCCTGCTTTGTTGTTAGTTGATGGAGGAGGTTTTTCTGTCCCTAGGGAATGTGCTCAGCATTTAGCCTCTTAAAATAGGCCAAAAAATAAAGCCCAAACCAAAGCTTTTCTTGCTGTTTATTTCCCCAGTTCTGACTTAAGTCTTTCCTTCTCTGTCCCAGGAAGAAAGCAAAAAGCTGAGAGAAGAACTGGACAACCTTGACCCTTCCTTTTTTGAAGAGATTGAAGATTTGAAGTACAACTACAATGAGGAATTGAAAAAAAACATTCTCTTGGAAGAGAGGTTAAAGAAACTTTCTGAAGAGCTTAGCACTCGAGTGGAGAGTCCAAGCAGTGCTTCTGCTGATCAGGCAAGTGTGTAGTGTCCTCAGGGCTGAGAGAGAAAATGAGTACTGGAGCAGTCCACATATTGTGGTTTGCTTTTTCTCTTTCAGTGATGCAAATCTATTCAAGTCACAAGAGTTTGGCACCTACCTAAGAGGGCAGGATTGCATTAGCTCCCCCTTAGATTAGGGTCAGGCATTTATAGACACCAATCCAAATGAAAGTGACTTTTACCTCGCTCAACTCTTGTTTTAATTCAGAAGAGTCATTTGAGTCATACACAGGTGCCAAGTGAAGGTAAAACTTAGAGCATAGCACATTTGAAGAGGTTTAGGATAAATATGCAAAGGTCCAGATCAACTAAGAACAGGTAATTTGGTCCTGCTTAAGGATGGGGCTGTGGGTCAGGCTGCTGGCTGGCTGTTCTCACACCCCTGCTCCACTTTTACCTCAACTTTGGAAGACCTAAGAACAAAGAACTGTTTAAAAAGTGAGATTGTTTCAGCCAGGCTAAAGGTATTTTGTTGTAGATAAATTATTCTTTGTTGTCTATATTTTACAGAGCTGACTGTCCACTTTTATAGCACAGATAAAATAAAGACAAAACAATCCTGCAGTCTCCCCTTGTTTCCCCCTTGGTGAACTTCCCTGATTGAGCTGCAGTCTGAAAAGCAATTAATAAGCTGAGCCATGCTTCTAATTACTAAGGATCACCAAAGATACTTCCTATTATTTACTCTTTTGACTTGATAGTAGAGCTGTAGCTCAGTTAAGTTTCCAAGTCCTAGCACAATCCAACCTGGTTGATTCTATGATTCTATAATGCTGCAGCTTAAATAATAACAGGGGAAAAGTTTTCCCCACCAAAAGAAATTGTTAGAAACTAATTAAAATAAATCATCAAGTTTCAGGACTGCTTCTGGTCCTCACCTGAAAGATTCAGACTGCATCTGGTTGGAAGGGACCCTCAAAGGTGATCTTGTCCAGCCCCAGATCATAACTGAACCCTACAGAGAGCAGTGTTACAATAATCCTATCTAGAGAGTGCAGGATATGAACTTGAAGTTGATTGCATTCATCAGCTGAAATAGTAAGACAGCAGGAAGTTGTTGAGCATGAGAGTGGTGAGAGCCTGGAATGGGTTGCCCATTGCAGTGCTCCACCACCTTCATGGGGCAGAATTTGTTCCTAACATCCAATCTAAACTTCCTCTCCTCTAACTTCAAACCACTGCCCTCATCCTGTCCCTGCAGGCCTTTGCAAACAGTCCCTCTGCAGCCTTCTTGTAGCCCCCTTCAGGTACGGGCAGGCTGCTATTAGGTCTCTCTGGAGCCTTCTCTTCTCCAGGCTGAACAACCCCAGCTGCCTCAGCCTGTCCTTGTAGCAGAGGTGCTCCAACCCTCTGATCATCTTTACGACCCAATCCATCAGGTCCGTGTCCTTCTTGTGCTGAGGCTCCAGAGCTGGACACAGCAGTGCAGGTGAGGACTGCTCAGAGCAAAGCAGAGGGGCAGGATCCCCTCTCTCCATTTCTAGCCCCTCTGCTTTCAATGCAGCCCAGGCTGCCTTTGGCCTTCTGTGCCACAGGTGCCCACCGCTGGCTCATGCCCAGGGGCTTCATTCAGTGCCCCTGCCCTGCAGCAGAATGAATTATACCTACCTCAGAATGGGTTGTCAGTGCACTTGGTTCTTCTGTCTGTTAGCCCAGAGAATTGCAGATCAGTTGTAAATAATTGCTCTTTTATGTAACCATATTAATGTCCATTATTTAGCCATCCTTCCGGGGGGGGGTTGTGGCTGTACCTATCGAGTAAATAAGAGATCTAAGGTGGTAGGGATTAAATCACCAAGGGGAACATTAAATAACTGAGGAAATGAGCCAGAATTAAAAAGGCAGAAATAGGAAACTAAGTACATTAAGTAACTCTCCTTTGGGCCAGAGCTACAGTAGGTGGCTGCTGGCAGCAACCCACTGGAGTTTAATCTCCACAAGTTCTTCGCTGATCGCTCTGACATTGCACTTAGCCCACTTAAAAGGAAATAAACCTTGGGAGTGTGTTTTATGGGGAAGATCATCAATTCCAGAGCTGGCAGAGCAAATCCTATCTTTAAAGGGCCTTCCTATGATGCAATCCTGGAGGAGTAGTGACATAAGCAATCCCTGTACCTGGGGGAGAGCCGCACCCTGCAGCAGTGACAGAGACAAGCACACACCTTCGTGTTGCCACTTGCAGACCAAGCTCATTGCAAAGCACTCTGCAGGCCTCCCTGTGATGAGTTCATTAACCTGAAAGAGTAAAAAAGAAAGGAGGTTTATTACACTCTCCCAAGTTTTCTTGCAGATCTATGTTTGTAGGGAAGAGGCAGACTGAAGACTCAAAGGGTTCTCCAAAACTCTTGGTGATGGGTGAGGGAATGATCAGTTAGTCTAGGCTTGGGTCTACACTCCCAGCACTTTGAGTGGATGACTCCTGCCCAAAGCAAGGGTGCTGAGGCTCTGCCTGATTTGGAAGGTGATGCTGCATAGCAGAAAGAGCTGAAAATCTCTGCTGCCTCTCAACCCACTCAGGAAAGCAGGAATACTTCTGCATCATGGAACAGTCTGGTTTGAAAGGGACCTCAAAAGCTCATCCAGTCCAATCTCTTCTGCAGTCAGCAGGAACATCCTCAACTAGATCAGGTTGCCCAGAGCCCTGTCCAGCCTCACCTTGAATATCTCCAGGGATGGGACCTCAACCACCTCCCAGCTGTAAGAATTGTATTGCCATTTGGCTGAATTTATTCCTGTGTGGCAGCTGCCAGCCTGGAAGTTTAAGCCAAGTAAAGACAACCTGCTATGGGTTTGGCTTCCTGTCGTCCTCCCAGGCCCTTGTGTAGACCTTGTGAGCATCTATATTAGGTAGCAAGTCATAAAAATGAGACCTGCTGCAAAGCCTGTAGCTAATGGGTGTGTTCAGAAGGTCTGCACTGGGGCACAAACCTTTGGTTTCTGGTGGTTTTGCAGCATGCTCAGCTCACAGAATCACAGAATGCATCAGGTTGGAAGGTACTCTCAAAGGTCATCTTGTCCAAGCCCCCTGCAGTCAGCAGGGAACATCTCCAGCTACAGCAGGCTGCCCAGGGACACATCAAGTCTGACCTTGAATGTCTGCAGGGATGCAGCTTCAACCACATCCCTAGGACAGCCTGTTCCAGTGTCTCACCACCCTCCTTGTAAGGAGTTTTCTCCTGATGTCCAACCTAAATCTCCCCTGCTCCAGTTTCAAATCATTGCTCCTGGAGTACTGCATCCAGCTCTGGAGCCCCTGGGACAAGAGGGCTGTGGAGGTGCTGGAGAATGTCCAGAGCAGGGCCAGGAGGATGCTCAGAGGCTGCAGCAGCTCTGCTGTGAGCACAGACTGAAAGAGTTGGGGCTGTGCAGGCTGGAGCAGAGGAGGCTCCCAGGTGACCACCTTGTGGCCTGCCAGCATCTGAAGTGGGCTACAAAAAAACTGGGGAAGGACTTTTGAGGCTGTGAGGGAGTGGCAGGAGTGGGAGGAATGGAGCAAAGCTGGAGGTGGGGAGAGTCAGCCTGGATGTTAGGAAGAAGTTGTTGAGCAGGAGAGTGGTGAGAGGCTGGAATGGGTTGCCCAGGGAGGTGGTTGAGGCCCCATGGCTGGAGGTGTTTGAGGCCAGGCTGGCTGAGGCTGTGTGCAGCCTGCTCTAGGGTAGGGTGTCCCTGGGCATGGCAGGGGCTTGGAACTGGCTGCTCCTTGTGGTCCCCTCCAACCCTGACTGGTTCTGTGATTCTCCTTTTCCTACCCCCCAGGCCTTTCTGAACAGTCCCTCCCCAGCATTCCTGTAGGTCTCCTGCAGGCATGTCCAGCTCTGGTAACTAATGGTCTTCTGCAGAACCTGGATCAGGGCTGCTACTGAAAATGTCTAAAGGAAAGATGAGGAATGGCTCTTTTATATCCCCAAGCTCAAAAAAAAAAACTCTTCCAAGATGCATCCAGCAGGGAGTTTGTGCCTCTGACTTACTGAAATTCTGAGTTCTAGGCAACTTGGCTTTTTCTTCTCCTCACTGCTTCAGTGTTTGAAGGGGACCTACAGGAAGGCTGGGGAAGAACTGCTTAGAAGGGCTTGTGGTGAAAGGACAAGGGGCAATGCTTTGCAACTGGAGCAGGGAGGATTTAGGTTAGACACCAGGAAATTCTGCTCCATGAGGGTGGTGAAAGATCCCAGAGATGTGGTTGAGGCCTCATCAAGATCAGACTGGATGTGGCCCTGGGCAGCCTGGAGATGCCTCTGCTGACTGCAGGAGGTTGGACAAGATGACTTTTGAAGGTCCCTTCCAACCCAGTGCAATCTGTGACTATTATTTGTGCTGTAAGAGGTAGCCAAAGTTGCCATCCCAAGGCCATTTCCATTCTCTGACCATTTCTTCATCTGCATTAGTCACCAGAAGCCCTGCCTGCTGATGAAACAGCTCTATTACAGTGGAAGCAGGCAGAAGCACCAAACCTGTTTTTCCTGGTGCCTCTCTGTAAAATCTGAGCAACTCAAGAAGCTCCCTTTGATCTGTGAGTCTTTAATTAAAAAGTCACTTTGCATATCCACTCCTTCAGTGAGCTTTCAGTGGGTGCTGCAGGTCTGTAATGCAGACCACAGCCACATTCTCGTTTTAGTGATCCAGATTAAGCTGGTGTCAAATGGTGCCATTGTAATGCCATTTCCAAGCAAGAGCACATTGAAGAGAGGTGATTCTGCCTCTGCTCTGCTCTTCTGAGACCTCACCTGGAGTGGGCTACAAGCTGTGGGGAGGGGCACTTTTTACAAGGGCTTGTAGTGATAGAATCATAGAATCAAGCAGGTAGGAAGAGACCTCCAAGCTCATCCAGCCCAACCTAGCACCCAGCCTTGGCCAGTCAACCAGACCATGATGACACCAAGCTGTGTGGTGCAGCAGCCAGGCTGGAGGGCAGGGATCCATCCAGAGGGACCTGGACAGGCTGCAGAGGTGGGCACAAGCCAACCTCAGGAGGTTGAGCAGGACCAAGTGCAAGGTCCTGCAGCTGGGTCAGGGCAATGCCAAGGCACAACTCCAAGCTGGGCAGTGCCAGGCTGGAGAGCAGCCCTGAGGAGAGGCACTTGGGGGTGCTGCTGAAGGGGAAGCTCAACAGGAGCCAGCAGTATGCACTTGCAGCCCAGAAAGCCAAGCAGAGCCTGGGCTGCAGCAGCAGCAGTGTGGCCAGCAGGGCCAGGGAGGGGATTCTCCCCTCTCTGCTCTGCTGAGACCCCGCCTGGAGTCCTGCATCCAGTTCTGGAGCCCCTGGGACAAGAGGGCTGTGGAGATGCTGGAGAGTGTCCAGAGCAGGGCCAGGAGGATGCTCAGAGGCTGCAGCAGCTCTGCTGTGAGCACAGCCTGAAAGAGTTGGGGCTGTGCAGGCTGGAGCAGAGGAGGCTCCCAGGGGACCTTCTTGTGGCCTTCCAGGATCTGAAGGGGGCTACAAAAGAGCTGGGGAGGGACTTTTGAGGCTGTGAGGGAGTGGCAGGAGTGGGGGGAATGGAGCCAAGCTGGAGGTGGGGAGAGTCAGCCTGGATGTTAGGAACAAGTTGTTGAGCAGGAGAGTGGTGAGAGGCTGGGATGGGTTGCCCAGGGAGGTGGTTGAGGCCCCATCCTTTCCTACCCTGAGTGATTCTATGATTCTATATGTTATGAGGTGGAGATCCCTGAGACAGAAAAGAGGCTGCCTGAGCACAAGAGCTAAAGGTCCAATCAATACTCTTGCAAACTTAATACCTCAGACACATCAAGAGCAAGGCACGGAGACATCAAGAACAGGACACATCAGAAGTGCTGTTGCTTTGTTACCAGCAGAGGAAAGTGGATCCCACACTTTGAGCAGATAACAAAGCAGGCATCATTGCCCTCAGTGCCTATACCTTTGTCTATGGAGCTCCAAAAACACCACACTGGGAGTCTCTGCAGCACTTTTAACCTTCACCAGGCAGGGAATCTCAGTTCTGCAGTCCTGGTGGCACCTGACCAACTTGGTGGCCAAGATCAGGAAGAAATTGCATAAATGGCTTTTTTTTCCCCCTCACCTCCCCCATGTGTCAATGTTCTTAAAGGAATCCAAGCAGAGGTGCAGAGTAAGCAGTTCTTGCCCTCAGCACATCAAATTTGTCCACATTTTAGGCAGAGCTGGTTTCATGCCTTGTGAAGAGCTTTTCAGTGAGTGCATTGATGCTCCCAGCCAAAGTTAGTGAGTCAAACATATGTGAGCAGAGGGTTTCCAGTAGGGTAAACCTTAAAAGGATAGCCCAAAGCAGTTAATTCACCTTGTGTTGTGCTAGACAGAAAGGGGGGGGGAGCTGTAGAGGCTGTGTGGAAAACCTTGCTGGCAGATGATCAGAGTAATCAGGACCACCAGATGGTATAGCCAAAAAGCAGCAGGGGCTTATTGCTTAACAGCTACTCCATTCTGAGCTGACCCAGGGGGTTGTGAATTCAGGCATTCAGAGCCAGCTGTTCAGGTGCTGCAGAATTCTAAGCACCTCTGCTAAGCTCCAGCCATCCAGGCCAGCTGCCTGCTCCCCTTACCTCTTTCCTCACAAAGCCTCAGAGGGTGGCTGAGATTGGGAAGGGACCTGAGAGATCAACTTCCCTGCCATGCACAGGGACACCTCTCAGCTAAACTCAGCTGCTCAGGGCTTCATCCAACCCAGCCTTCAAAACTCCCAAGGAGTTTTGCTTATCCTCCTTGAGCAACCTACTCCAGAGTCTCACCACCCTCAGACTGAAAAACTTCTTCCTAAGATCCAGTTTAGATCTACTCTCCCTCAGCTTCAAACCATTTCCTTTTGTCCTGTCTGTAGACACCTTCATAAAAAGTCCCTCTGCAGCCTTCCTGCAGGATCCCTTCAGCTGTTGGCAGGCAGCTCTAAGGTCCCCCTGGAGCCTTCTCTTCTCCAGGCTGAATACCTCAGCTCCCTCAGCCTGTCCTCAGAGCAGAACTCCTCCAGCCCTTGGATCATCTTTGTGGCCTACTCTAGACTCACTCCAGCAGCTCAGTGTCCTTCTTCTGGTGAGTACACCAGCACTGGAGGCAGGATTGGAGATGAGGTCTTAGCAGAGCAGAACCCAGGGGCAGAATCCTCTCTCTTGCCCTGCTGCCCACACTCCTCTGGCTGCAGCCCAGCACGCAGCTGCCCGCAGGGCTGCATGAGGGCACTGCAGACTCCTGTTGAGCTTCTCCTCAATCAACAGCCCCAAGACTCTTTCTTCAGCAGTGCTTTCAACCCATTCTGCACCCAGCCTGGATTTTTTCCACAGGTGAGCCGTTGGATGTGAGCAAGAAGCTGGAAGTGATGGGTGAGTGACCAACATCGTTTTACACAACAGGAGCTAGACAGGAAGCAAGCAGAGTGCAGTGCTTGTGATCACACCTGCAAGGGCGAGTCAGCTCACTAAACATAACTCCATTGGTTTAGTGTTTGTTTTCAAGAGCATGACTGCAGTGCCCTTTAGAGAGCTGGAAGTGGTTTGACCCCAACCTGTGGTTCTGCACTGAGGATTTAGTGCCACTTGCTGAACGAGATGCTCTGGGTGCAAGTGATGTTTGCTGGCGCAATGTGTTGTGACTCTTATCGCTCACCTTGAAAGAGGAGACCAAAAATGCTTTGATAAATGGTTTGAAACATTGCCCAGTTTCACTGGCTTTGTTCTTCTAAGTGTTTGCACCTCTTGCTTCAGCTGCAAAGCTGTTTCATCATGCCCTGAAACAATGCTTTGCAGGGAGCTGCAGTGTAAGAAGCTGTAAAGTGGAGCGTGTTGGATGATCTCAGAGGTCTCTTCCAAGCTGGTTGATTCTATGGTTCTGTGTTGGCCTACCCAGCCCACAGAGTGTTCATCTGTGAAGATCAACACTCCCTTTTTCAGCAGAACAACACATTGACATAGCACAGCCTCACCTTTCCTTCCCAGAGATGTGTTTGGTGTGCTGTCTCAGGTGTTCTTTCCTTTGGTATGCAGACTGGCAGAGGAAAGCTTTCCTAGTCCTGTTCTTTTCTGATGGCAGTGGTTTCACAGTTGGAACCTGGAGCACCACTCTTAACCTCCTCTCAGGCCTGGTTTCTCCTGGATCTCACCTTTTTGTATGCCAGTACCTTCTGGTGCCATTTACAGTTATTAACCCCCTCAGTGAGCTCTCTCTAGCTACAGCTGCCACGTTCACAAGTGCCTGAGGGAAACCAGTCTCATATCTAGCAAGGAGCTGCAACTTATCTCCAAGCTCCTGTAACGTGCTGACAGCCACAGACTTACTCAACACGTTCACTGGTGAGTCCTTACCAGCCTGTGGGATCAAAGATGTTTGGGCTGGAGTCCTTCATAGTGGTTTTCCATAAGGAATGACACTTGTTGCAAAACCAGATATTTTTCCTGTTGTATCATCACTGAAGAAACCACCTTCATGCCTTTGTGTGTGCTCACCTGTCCAGATGACACTCCTGCCTTCAGCAGGGCTGAGCAGGGAAAAACAAAGCTGCAGACTTAAGTGAGAGTAATAACAGTTAAAGAGCACAGAAAAGAGGTCCGTTAGCTCTGCTGCCTCATCTGTGGACAGGCTGGCAGTGCCCTTGTCCTGTCCATGGACACTCTTGTACAAAAGTCCCTCTCCAGCCTTCCTGTGGGATCCTTTCAGCTATTGGAAGGCAGTTATAAGGTCCCCCCAGAGCCTTCTCTAGGCTGAGCACCTCCAGTTCCCTCAGCCTGTCCTCATTGCATTGGTGCTTCAGCCCTTGGATCATCTTTGTGACCCCTCTGGCCTCACTCCAGCAGCTCTGTGTCCTCCTCCTGCTGGGGACAGCAGAATTGGATGCAGTTTTTGAGGTGGGGTGTCAGCAGAGCAGAGTTAAGGGGGAGAATCCCCTCTCTTGATCTGTTGGCCACACTCCTTCTGATGCATCCCAGGATAGGGTTGGCCATCTGGGCCCAACCCAGCAATATGCTGTTGTTCAGTCTGTGCCAAAACAGCAGAAGAAGGGTGTGTGGCATCCTTTAACTAACTGCTCAAGGTTTGTATGATAGATATATTAAGCTCATCAAATGCTGGCAGCAGAAATGAACATTAGGTGCTGCACCTCAAGGAGCTGTGGCTAGGTACAGGACACTGTCACCTTTCCACTCTGTCCATGCTGCATGGCAGGGTGCCAGTTCTGCTCTTGTGCCTCTCTCATCTCTCTCATTCTGCCTTGGCCACATCTGCCTTTGGGACTCCTTTTTGTGTCTTGGCCTGAAAAATTAGTTGTCAGAAACTTCCCTGCTTCCAGGGCTGCATATCACAGAAATATCAGCAGTGGATTACATTCTGCATGTGGATCTCCTCTCTTCAAAGCGAGTTTAAGGATGTCAGGAGGCAATAAACACTGATTTGGGTATTTCACAGCATGCATAGAATTGTGGAATCAACCAGGCTGGAAGAGAGCTCCAAGATCATCCAGTCCAACCTAGCACCCAGCCTTAGCCAGTCAACCAGACCATGGCACTAAGTGCCTTATCCAGTCTTCTTCCTCCACATCCAGCCTTTAGGCCTGATGTTAAGCCTCCAGTCATAAAAACTGACTACAGTGGATTTTTTAGAGCTGAATAAGGACTTTGAGTTTGGCCTCAAGCTAGGAGAAAGTATTATAGAATCATAGAATGGTTTAGGCTGGAAAGGACCTCAAGGATCATCCAGTTCCAACCTCCTGCCATAGGCATCATAAACACATAAATAATGGCATCAGTCCCAGAAATACCAACAGAAACAAATGAAAACATCCCTCTCTTCAGCTCTTCTTGGCCACTCCCTAGTTTTTCCTCCCTCTCTTCCCAGGATTAAACTGCACATCATTCCTTGACACTTAAACACAGCTTGAAAAGAAAACACAAAAGAAAACATAACCTAATCTGAAAGAAGAAGAAAGGGCAAAGGAATCATGGAATCTTTCCAGTGAGGGTGGTGAGACACTGGCACAGGTTGCCCAGGGAGGTTGTGGCTGCTTCCACCCTAGAGGTGTTTAAGGCCAGGTTGGATGGGGTCTTGTGCAACCTGCTGTAGTGAGGGGTTTCTCTGCCTACAACAGGAGCTGGATGATCCTTGAGGTCTTTTCCAACCTAGACCATTCTATTCTATCCTAATCCTTATCCTGAAGTTCCTAACTTCTTTTGCTAGGAAAACAGTGCAGTGGGAGCTGCCTCCTTGGAAGAAAAAGCAGAGGTGAGTCTCTGTGTTGTCTTTCACAAAAGGGTTTCAAGCCCTGCTGCTTAGTGACCAGATGTTTTGGACTGCATTCAGCCCTTCCCTTATCTCCCCACCCACTGCCTGCCTTTTTTTTCCAAGAGGCTGGTTGAGAGAAAAAAAAAAGGGAGGAAAAAAGCCACTGTGAGAAAAAGGGAAAAAAAACAAACCCAAACCAGTATTTTTCTGCACCTAAAAATGGTGCTCACATGCCTGTTCTGGCCTGTTTGATGCTGTCTTCTCATCGTGCTGCCTAGCACAGCATGAAATTGGAAACTGCAGCAGCATTTGTGAATAGGAGGTGCAGTAAATGCTAGAGCAGCTGGCTGGAAACAGCAGAAGGACAAAAAGGGCTGAGCTGGTAAGGGCAAGCTACAGGATGGAGCTCAGTGTCTGATGAACACAGCTAAGAGAGCACTCCTGGATGCAGCAACAGCGCTGCAAGTGCAGCATCACCTTAAACTGTGGAGACACATTTGTTAACAGCAGATCCAGAGGGGTGGTTCTGCCCCTCTGCTCGGCTCTGGGAAGAGCTCACTTCAGGTAAGTGATGCACCCAACACAAGAAGGATGTGGAACTGCTGGAGAGGATTCAGGAGAGGCCACAAAGATGAGCAGAGCTGGAGAACCTTTGATATGGCGACAGGCTGAAAGAGTTGGGGCTGTTCAGACTGGAGAAGACTCCAGGGAGACATTATAACTCCATTTCAACATCTGGAGGTGACCTACAGGAAGGCTGGGGAGGAACTTTTTAGAAGGGCCTGTGGTGAAAAGACAAGGAGCAATGGTTTGAAACTGGGGCAGGGTGGATTTAGGATGGACATCAGGAGGAAGTTCTGCACAATGAGGATGCTGAAATGCAGGAACAGGCTGCCCACAGATGTGCCCCATCCCTGGAGATATTCAAGATCAGACTCAGTGTGGCTCTGGGCAGCCTGATCTAGTTGGAGATGTTCCTGCTGATTGCAGGAGGGTTGAACAAGTTGACCTCTGAGGGTCCCTTGAGGGTCCCTTCCAATCCAATGCTGTCTGTGACCATTATTTGTGCTCTGGTTGCCAAAGTTGCCATCCTGAAGCCATCTCTTCCTCTCCCTTGGAGTACCACAGCAATTACAGAACCGTTTCAGTTGGAAAAGGCTTCTAAGATCATCAAGGCCAACCACTGACCTAACATCACCATGACCATTAAACCATGTCCCCAAGTGCCATGTGCACACACTTATTGAACACCTCCAGGGAGAGTGACTCCCTAGAGCAACCTGAAGGGATGTTGCAGAGAGGTTGCTGCCTCTCCTCACAGGTACTTGGAGACACAAGAAGGGGGAATGGCCTCAAGCTAGCCTGGGGAGGTTTAGGTTGGACATTAGGAAAAGGTTTTTCATGGAGTGGTCAGGGAGTGGAAGGAGCTGCCCAGGGAGGTGGTGGAGTCCCCCAGCCTGGCTGTGTTTCAGGGTGGTTTGGATGTGGTGCTTAGGGCTATGGGTTAAGGTGAAGCTTGTAGAGTAGGGTTGTAGGTTGGACTGGGTGATCATGAGGGGCTTTGCCAGCCTGCATGGGTCTGTGCTGTAGGAAATCTCTCGTTGTCACCTTCCTTTGGAAGTAACAGCCGTGAGAAGTGCAAGAACTAAGAGCGACAGCAGCAGTAGAGAGAGGGACAACAAAGGTGGCTCATGTCAGTGGCCTGGGGACAGCAGGACCACATGGTCACAGCGTTTCCAGAGCATGCTCACAGGCGCACGACCACGGCGAGAGCAGACTGCCAGGCAGCCTCAGCAGGAGGGCTCACCCACTACACATCCCCCAGGCTACCCACAGCCCCTTAGGCTGCCCTCAGCCCCGCTCAGGCTGCCCTCAGGCTGCCCACAGCCCCTTAGGCTGCCCTCAGCCCCGCTCAGGCTGCCCTCAGGCTGCCCTCAGCCCCGCTCAGGCTGCCCTCAGGCTCCCCACAGCCGCGCTCAGGCTGCCCTCAGGCTGCGCTCAGGCTCCCCACAGCCCCGCTCAGGCTGCCCTCAGCCGCGCTCAGGCTGCCCACAGCCCCGCTCAGGCTGCCCACAGCCCCGCTCAGGCTGCCCTCAGCCGCGCTCAGGCTGCCCTCAGCCGCGCTCAGGCTGCTCTCAGGCTGCGCTCAGGCTCCCACCGCCGCCAGCCTCCCCTCAGCGCCTCCCGCCCGCACTCGCGCCGGCGTGTGACGCGTGCGCGCCGGAAGGGCACCGCGCGTGGAGGCCTCTCGGCCCCCCCTTCCTCCCCACCACCACCGGCGGAGTCCTCCAGGCTTCCCGGCGTGCCCCGCGCGCACCATAGAGCGGAGGCCCGGCCCCGCCGCTCCGCGCCGCTCTGCCTCGCTCTCTCTGTCGCTGCCTCTCCCCGTGCGTGCAGGCGGCGCGGCCGCGGCGACATGGCGGGCGTGGGGCAGGCGGGCGGCGCTGCCGCCGCCGAGGAGGAGGAGAAGCACCTGAACGGAGAGCTGCCGCCGGAGCCTGAAGACAAGGAGGGCGCGGAAGGCGGCGCAGCGGGGCTTGGCGCGGAGGATGGCGCTAAGAAGAAGCGCAAGAAGAAGAAGAAGGGCAAAGCGGGGCCCGCGGGTAGGGGCAGGGGCAGGGCCGCGCCGGTACCCGCCGCTGACAGGCCGTGCCGGGTGGCCTGAGGGGGCCGGGACCCGGTAGCCCGGGCCGTGTAGGGGAGGCAGGGGGAGGCTGTGGGTGGTTAAAGGGTCCTGGCGTGTGGAGCGCGTGGAAGGCGATGGGCGCCGCCGGGGCCGCTGTCCCGGCCCGGTCCGTCCCGGCCCTGTGCGCTCAGAGAGATCCCCTCGACGAGGAGGGGGCTGGCGACTGCCGGGAGGGTGCTGCTGCCATTCAGCACCAGGGAAGCAGGGGCTGGGGAAGTCCTGTCTGCTCGGATAAGCACAGGACTTCGAAGCCACCCCTTCCCTCATCCCCCATCCTGTGCCCTGAGGGGGGAAAGGCGTAAGCCTGCCGCTGTAAGAGTCATCCCGCATGATGGAGCCTCTGTACCCCTTCCAAGTTCTCCGAGAGAGACGGAGCAAGTCTGGGCAGATAGTGTAAAGGCAACTAAGGTTTAGGTTTGTTTAGCAGGCTAGCAGTTAAGGACGGTCGTGCAGTGCGTTTGTAATTATCTATTTCATGCCCCTATTATCTCACAAGAGCAGGCAGCTCCTGTGGCAAGAAGATGTAGTTTGAGCAGAAAAATAGTGAGAAGTGTCTGATTAGTGCTGCCTTTACACACAAGTGTCAGTAACAGTTGACCTCACGCTGTAATGCCCTACAAGCTTATATATTGGGTCTGTTTTAACAGGGAGAAGGCATGATGTGCTCTGGTGTCCGTGGGGTGGGTGCAGTGTGATATCAGTGTAAAGTTCTGCAGGCTGTTTTTTAGTGTTGTGAAGCTGTCATTTGACTCTAAAGCTTACTTTGCTTTTACAAGCAGGACAAGAAACAGATAAAGAAATGGAAGGTGCTCTTGATGACGTAGCAAAACAATTGGATAAGCAAGCACTGGAGGAGAAAGAAAAAGATGATGATGATGAAGGCAAGTGTAATGTTGTCTTCTAACGTTTCCAGTTTCAGCTTCTTCCTAGACTCCTATTTTGACAAACCTTTGCAGATGCCTTTGGGGGGTTTGGTGGTGGTGGTGATGGTTTTATCTGGGAGAGCTGAGATGCAACTGTATGCTAATTTAGCTGTCATGCATGTATATATAGATATATATAATAACAAAGATAAGTTTGTTAAAACCTGGTGTTTTCAAGGCTCTTATTACTGCAAGGCAACATTTAGTTAAGGTGAATCAAGCTATAAATCATGACCATGGCTGGTATAAAATTTTCCAAGTGATGTTCTCTTCTTCTTGGCTTAGAATTGAAAAAAAAAGCCTGCAGAAAAGAAATTAAAAGAAGGTTTTAGTTAATAGAAGGTGATGGAGTCTTTGCCAGTGACTTGAAAGCTGCTCATTTAGAACTCTGATTTTTTTAATTACAGCTGGACTGGGGAGAGATTAATGCACAAGCAGAGCACACACTTTGAATGTTACTTGAGCTGTGCAGCTGATGTTCTGAGCAAGTGCCTCATACTGAATCCCAGGCTGGCTGTATCTTTTCTGTAGGAGTATCAGGGGTGGAAAAATGCTTTGTTTTGATGAGTGGATCTTAACAAAAATGAACATTCAGGAAAATACATTTCTCAAGTCAGTAATTGAGTTTCCTTCTTGGGAAATCACATTTAAAGGAGACTTGGCACTCAAAAATGGGTATTGCTGTTCTGCTTAGAAATCCTTCTTAGTTGACTGTTGGTGGAATTCATCAGTCCAGCATTTAGTTTAATAAATTAGATACAGAAGTTAAAACAATAGAAGTGTACTGGGATGTAAAATTGCAAATTAATTGATCATGTCCAGAGAAGGGCTACTGGGATGAGCAGAGGGCTGGAGCACCTCTGCTATGAGGACAGACTGAAAGAGTTGGGGCTGTGCAAGCTGCAGAAGAGGAGGCTTCCAGGTGACCTTCTTGTGTCCTTCCAGCATTTGAAGGGGGCTACAAAAAAGCTGGAGAGAGACTTTTGAGGCTGTGAGGGAGTGGCAGGAGTGGGGGGAATGGAGCAAAGCTGGAGGTGGGGAGAGTGAGGCTGGAGGTGAGGAGGAAGTTGTTTAGCAGGAGAGTGGTGAGAGGCTGGAATGGATTGCCCAGGGTTGAGGCCGCATCCCTGGAGGTGTTTGAGGCCAGGCTGGCTGAGGCTGTGTGCAGCCTGCTCCATGGTAGAGTGTCCCTGGGCATGGCAGGGGGTTGGAACTGGCTGCTCCTTGTGATCCCTTCCAACCCTGACTGGTTCTATGATCTTTGAACATCATTAATCTATACAGAGCATCCAGTTTATGCAGTTACCTTCTGTAGAAGGATTTTTTGGATGGATAATTTGGTTTACCATATATTTCAGGCTATGGAGTTGAAAGCTGTTCATACAATGTGTGCTTTGCCATGGTTGCAACTAAGTATTGAGGAGGATAGTGAAGACTTCTTATTCACAAAGTGATTGGCATTGAAATGTGCTGCCCAGGGAGGTGGTGGAGTCGCCATTCCTGGAGGTGTTCTAGAAAAGCCTGGATGAGGCACTTAGTGCCATGGTCTGGTTGATTGGCCAGGGCTGGGTGCTAGGTTGGGCTGGATGAGCTTGGAGCTCTCTTCCAACCTGTTTGATTCTATTCTGTGATTCTGTTATATTCTATGAATGAAAAACGTTCTCTGAGCATTATTGAAATAGTTACAGTTCTGTCTCAGGAGAAATAATATTGTTAGTTGCAGATCAGGAGCTTGTTTATGCTTTTGATAGTGTTAAGAATGAGTACTGCAGTATTAGAAAGTGTTTAAAAGGTGCTGTCTGTTAAATAATGATCCTTTTCCCACATATGAGACTTTTATGTGGTTTTAGAACAACAACAATATTTTTGAGTGGGAAAAAAATGCTGCTTCAAGTTTTTTGAAGACAATTGTTTGTTCTTGCTTGTGCAGCTCCTCACTACTTGTTTCTCTTAATTGTAGTTCCATTGATGTGGCTTGAGACGTGGTGCTACATTAGATTAAAAGCCACTAGAGTATCTACCCCTCCCCCTTGTGAATGGCCTCAGATATGAACCTCTATACCTTTTAAAATCTAGGAAAGATTGGGAAGTGCTCTTGAGATTTCCATTGCAGTGTTAAAAGATGCTGATGGATAGCATTTTTTGTGTTCTATTAAGCTAAGTTATTAAACAGCTGTGCCAAAATGGCATAAATTGGGCTCCAGTTTTGCAAAGCTCTTCAGTTGCTTTCACTAGCAGCTAAATAACCTGAAGACAAACAAGGTATTGGTCAGCTGCAGTGGTTATGTTTCTGGCAGCACAGTTAGTCTGCAGCAATCTTCAAGGACAAGAAGGCATAGGCTGGGTTAGTTGGGCTTGCAGTTGGCAGACTCACGTGCAGTGATGTATGAAAACACCACAATAAGCAGACAGCAGCAGTGACAACCTTTAAATGCTGTACTTCTTTTGCACTTTATGCCTGATGTTTAAAAACACCACAATAAGCAGGCAGCAGCAGTGACAACCTTTAAATGCTGTACTTCTTTTGCACTTCAGGCCTGATGTTTAAAAACAAGTAACAAAAAAACCCCACAGAGTGAAGGAAACTGGAGTCAAATCCAATTCATTTATTTTTGGGTGAATGGGTTGGGCACAGCTCAAGGTCAAGAGAATGTGTCAAAGTGACCACATCTTAAAGAAACCTATAGCACTGTTAAGGATTTTTGGCTGCCTGTGAAATTGGGATTGATGTAGAATCTGGTTAACTGGACTAGACTGTAGTTACACTGGTAGTACAAGTTCTACTTGTAGTTTACCATTTAAAATAAGACAGATAATGCCAGAATGAGCTGGGGGCAGGGAGGAGGTGACACATTACTGAGATTTGCTCCAGCAGTCACCACCACATAAAAATGTGGATGACACTGACCATCGTGAGAAGCTTGGAGTTCTGTGTCTGGAGCAAGTGGTCAGTGGTTTAACTTGTTTTGGCTTTTAAATCAATGAGCAAATATAAATGCATTCCAAGTGACAAGTGCATTGACTTGGATTCTATCAAGTTCTTTCCATTTTGCTATTAGTTTTTGATCAAAACTAAACATTCCAAGTGCACGTGGTTAGTACTTGCCCAGTTTGAAATGAGCTTGTGGTAAGATCTAGAAGGTTTAGTTAGATGGCATCACATTAGGTAAATCCTTGATTGTAGATGAAGTAGCCAAGCTTCAGATGTAGCCAGACATGAAGTTGTTAACTCCCCAATGTGACTGTAATATGCTGTGGCCAGTCCTTGGTGCTTACATGCTGCATGCTCAATGAAAACCTCCCACTGCTACCTCCCACGCTCAGGGCTGGTTGTGACTTTCCCTTTTGTCCCCAGATTAAATTCATCCTGACCTAAGTGCTGTCACCTTTGCTTGTTTGGGTTTTTTCCTCTTTCCAGATGTTCCTTTAGCTGAAAGATCAAAAGATGAGTTTGAAGCAGAAGTTCCTAGCTTTTTGTTAGCTGTTGTGTCTAATACGCTTCTCTCTGACACCCTCCCCAAGCCCCAGACATCTTTTTGGGTGAATTGGCAACAAGGGAATTTGAAGTAGAGCTTTCTGAAAATTCTTTCTTTGAGTTGCCCTTTTTTTTCCCTTCTTTCCCTGATGATGTTCAAGTTAACAGCTTTGGAAAATATTTTCTTTAAGTCAGTGTTTGGTGGAAGGATTGAGAATGTTAATGGCTTGGTGGCAGCTTCTAGCTGTCATAGAATCAAGCAGGTTGGAAGAGACCTCCAAGCTCAGCCAGTCCAAACTAGCACCCAGCCCTAGCCAGTCAACTAGACAATGGAATCATAGAATCAACCAGGTTGGAAGAGACCTCCAAGCTCATCCAGTCCAACCTAGCACCCAGTCCTACCCAGTCAACTAGACCATGGCACTAAGTGCCCCCATCCAGGCTTTTCTTAGTTCATTAAATTCTGCTCTGAAGGAAATGTTTCCAGATTGTCTTATGTCTCATACAAAATTCTTTGGCTTTTTAAGGCTGTTTTATATTCAGCTGAGCACTTTCTTTCCTGTAGATGGAGAGGGTGAAGGAGATGGAGCAACAGGGAAAAAGAAGAAGAAGAAGAAAAAGAAGAAAGGACGTAGGTATCAAGCACAAAAATAAAGACAGGCTAAGTGAATGTTGTTTTAACCATGGGTAAGAGCTGTCCTTGGCAATTGAAGCAAACCTGGGGATGCAGCTTGGGTTTGTAGGCTAAGTCTGTCTGGGGTTCTTTTCTTTCTGCTATCCCTGAATGTCACATTGACCCAAATAAAGTCATATGAGGGCATTGTGATACAATGTGATCTTGGTCAAAGCCCAAATTCTAGTCAGAGGATCCTGCTCCATCAGTTGTCCACTCAGAAGCAGTAGACAAGTGATGCTTTCTCACAGAACACCAGGCTGGAAGGGACCTCAAGGATCATCTGGTCCAACCTTTCCAGGTGATAGTGCAGTTGAAATGAGATTGCCCAGCACCCTGTCAAGCTGAGTTTTACAACTGGCCAGTGCAGGGAATGCACAGCTTCTCTCAGGAGGCTCTTCCAGTGTCTGAGTGTTCTCATTGTGAAAACTTTGCTTCTGGATTCCAGTTGGAATCTTGTGTCTGCTGGTAGTGCTCATCTCCCCAAGCTAAGCTATAGGCTTGGGGCAGTGTGGCTGGAGAGCTGCCTGGCAGAAAGGGATCTGGGGGTGGTAATAGACAGGCGGCTATGGATGAGCCAGCAGTGTGCCCAGGCAGCCAAGAGGGCCATGCTGTGGCCAGAAGGAGCAGGAAGCTGATTGTGCCCTTGGACTTTGCTCTGGTGAGGCCACGCTGAGTGCTGTGTTCAGTTCTGGGCACTACAACACAGGGTAGATGTGGAGGTGCTGGAGTGGGTTCAGAGGAGGGCAAGGAAGCTGGGAGAGGGTCTGGAGAATAAATCTGATGAAGAGTGACTGAGGGAGCTGGGGATGGTTGGTGTGAAACAGAGGAAGCTGAGGGGAGACCTGATTGCTGCCTGCAGCTACCTGAAAGGATATTGTGGAGAGGCTGCTGCTGGGCTCTGCTCACAGGTGGTTGGAAACAGAACAAGGGGGATTGGCCTCGAGCTGAGGCTGGGGAGGTTTAGATTGGACATTAGGAAAAAGTTTTTCATGGAGAGAGTGGTTTGGGACTGGAATGAGCTGCCCAGGGAGGTGCTGGAGTTCCCCAGCCTGGCTGTATTTAAAGATGGTTTGGACGTGGTGCTTAGGGCTGTGGTTTAAGGTGAATCTTGTCAAGTAGAGTTCTAGGTTGGACTTGGTGATCCTGAGGGGATGTGGTGCTCAGGGCTATGGTTTAAGATGAAGCTTGTAGAGTTCTAGTTTGGACTTGGTGATAACCCTGGATGTGTTTCAGGGTGGTTTGAACTTGGTGTTTAGGACTATGGTTTAAGGTGAATCCTGTAGAGTAGGGTTCTAGGTTGGACTTGGTGATCCTGAGGGGCTTTGCCAACCTGCATGGGTCTGTGATTCTTTGATTCTGTAAATAACTTGTGCTGTTTAACTTCTGTGCTTGAAGATAAGATGCTTAGCATTTGCACTGTGCCACATGTAAGACTTTCTTTGCTTGTACTCAACAGCTAAAGTCCAGACAGATCCACCTTCTATTCCAATATGTGATCTATTTCCTAGCAACGTGTTCCCAAAGGGAGAAGAATGTGAATATCCACCAACACAAGATGGGTGAGTTCTTAAAGCTTAAAAAATAAATGGTAGCATCTGGATGTGCTGAACTGCAGAGCTGTTAACGTGCAACTAAATGGACTGAGTGACTTTTACTGTGCTTCTCCCTCCCACCACCTCAACCACCCTCCCTCCCCTCTGGGTTTATTTTAATTGGATCATCTTAGAATCATAGAAGCAAGCAGGTTGGAAGAGACCTCCAAGCTCAGCCAGTTCAACCTAGCACCCAGCTCTGTCCAGTCAACTAGGCCATGGCACTAAGTACCTCACCCAGTCTGTTCTTGAACACCTCCAGGCACGGTGACTCCACCACCAACCTGGGCAGTGCCCTCATGCAGTGCAGCAGGCAGATGTGTGCTGGGCTGTATCCAAGTGTGTGGCCAGCAGGGCAAGAGAGGGGATTCTGCCCCTTGACCTCACCTCCAGTACTGCCTCCTCAGCATAAGAAGGACACAGAGCTGTTGGAAAGAGTCTAGAGGAGGCCACGGAGATGATCCAAGGGCTGGAGCACTTCTGCTATGAGGAGAGTCTGAGGGAGAAGAGAAGGTTCCAGGGGGGGCCTCAGAGCTGCCTTCCAATGCCTGAAGGGATCCTGCAGGAAGGCTGCAGAGGGACTTTATGTTCGTAAGGGTGCCTAGAGACAGCACAAGGGGGAATAGTTTGAAGCTGAGGGAGAGTAGAATTAGACTGGATCTTAGGAGGAAGTTCTTCAGTATGAGGGTGGTGGGAGTCTGGAACAGGCTGCCCTCCTTGCTGGAGGTGTTCAAGGCCAGGCAGGATGAAGTCTTGAGCAGAGCAGGGAGGTTGGAGTAGATAGTCTCTGAGGTCCCTTCCATCCTGAGCCATTCTATGATGCTTGTATTTTCCTAGGGTACAATTTCCTTATGCTTTGTTAGGAACTAAAATATACAAACTTAGGACTGAGTTTCCTGATAGCTTTTCCTTCATTAAGTGTTTTGGAAGGTCCTGCTTTATTTCAGGGGCTGTAGTGAGCTGTATGTGGAATTAGTTTGAATTAGATAATCTGACTGAAAAGATGAACTATTACTGCATTACAGTTCTGGAAACATTGTTTAGCTTTCAGTGACTTTTTTTTTTCCCATAATCAAACTACTTTGAAACATTTATTGGTTGTTTAAAGTCAATGCCTGTTCCTCAGAGAGTGCCAGCAACATAGTAAAAAGTCTAGTACATCCTCTACGTTGTGTTCAGGTGTTCACAGGTAATATGGCTTCATGAGGAAGCTTCTGAGGAAGCCTTTTTCTTCTTCAGTTTGATCACAAGGTGTGAATTTTTTCCTCATCTGCAACCTTAACCCTCCCTGGCACAATTTCAGGCCATTTCCTCTCCTTCTATCACCCAGTACTGGAGAGGAGAGACTGACCCCCACCTCCCAGGTGGGACAAAGGTTTTGGAGCTGGAGGTGAATGGCTTAAGCTGACAAGTGCTAGGCAGCACACTAGGAAGCTGTCCTCAGAAAAGCTTGTTCGCTCATGGAGGTGTTAGGCTTGATATGTGCTGTGAGACCTTTATCTGAGGAACTGACCTTTCCCATGTCCTGAAGTGCTTAGGCCCAAGCAGTGTTTCTTGTCTCCTTTCCTGAGCTCCCAGGTGGCAGTGGTGCAGCTTTGGCAGCAAAATGCTTTGGGTCTGATACAGTGATTTTAAATCTAGAGGCCACTTTGTCCCCCAGCTGTCCTGTGTGCAATGACCATATGCTGCATTACAGCAGAGTGAGGAAAGCTTCCTGCCAGCTTCCAGGAGTTTGCACTTGAGTGTGTGAGTGATGACAGAGCAGCTGCCCAGACACTGTCAGCAGCTCTTGCTACCAGAGAGTGTTCCCTGCTGGAATCCAGAGCAGTCTGAAAAGGTCCTTGAGTCTCTTTTCCCTGCTGTTTTGATGCAGTACACCTTGCCCATGGCTTGTGCTGTGACTGCTGTGCTGGCAGTAATCCAGATGAGTAAGGGGGTTGCTGCTTCTTGCTTTTTCTTTGGGTTTTGATTGCATTTACCAGTGTTGAGGTAAATTCTGAGAGTGAGATACATCTGCAGCAGGGAAACTGCTCAGGGAATTAACCTTGCACATCTCCTTTGCACTTGATCTGAGAAGGAGCAGGAGGTTCAAGGAAAAGGGTCTCAAAATGGTCATCCTGAGAAAAATTGTGTAGAGTAGCTTCTCCTCCACTCTGTTCTAGGATTGCAGGCCTCTACCCACTGTAAAAACAGTTCAAGAGGCAGCAAAAATGCAGGGCATAGTCTCTTGGCTCACTCACACAGTTTTTGGCTGTGGAGTGGGCTCAGAGTAGAGCCAAGTTCCATGTCTGGGAAACGAATAAATAGCTACACCTGGGTTCCAGAAGTAGTTTTCAGTTGTTTGTTGTCACTTGACTTAAAGGTAGAAGGAACTTCTGAAGTTTGGAAACTGGTGCAGTTCAGTGTCCTTGGTCCATCTTCATGGATCCATAGAAAGGTTTGGGTTGGAAGGGACCTTAAAAATCATCTAGTTCCAAACCCCCTGCCATGGGCAAGGACACTTTTTCCACTAGGCCAAGCTGCTTAAGGCCTCATCCAGCCTGGCCTCGAACACATCCAGGCAGGAGGCATCCACAACCTCCCTGGGCAACCTGTGCCAGTGTCTCACCACCTTACTGCCAAGAACTTCCTTAAGATGATTGATTTTCTTTTTCCTGCAGTGCTACTGCCCTTCACAGGTGCCAGTCCTTAAAGGAGGTCGTAGCCAGGTGGGGTTGGGCTCTTCTCTGAGGCAACCAGCAAGAGAACAAGGCAGGACAGGCTCAAGTTGTGCCAGGGCAGGTCTAGGCTGGATGTTAGGAGGAAGTTGTTGGCAGAGAGAGAGATTGGCATTGGAATGGGCTGCCCAGGGAGGTGGTGGAGTTGCCATCCCTGGAGGTGTTGAAGCAAAGCCTGGATGGGGCACTTAGTGCCATGGTCTGGTTGACTGAATAGGGCTGGTTGCTAGGTTGGACTGAATGAGCTTGGAGGTCTCTTCAGCCTGGTTGATTCTGTGATTGAGTCTGTGATGCTGATAGATAGTATTATTATTATTAATCATAATAATCCTCTACTCTATTTACTCTGAAAATGTTACAAATCAGGATCTTTCCTCTTGCACAGGGGAATGTAGACCTGACTGGGTAGTAAACACTTGGCAAACTTTGGGCAGAAGTTGTGATGATGGTAACTTCTCCTTTCTTTTGCAGGAGAACTGCTGCTTGGAGAACAACCAGTGAAGAAAAGAAAGCACTGGACCAAGCCAGTGAGGAAATCTGGAATGATTTTCGGGAGGCTGCAGAAGCACACAGACAAGTGAGGAAATATGTTATGAGCTGGATAAAACCTGGAATGACAATGATAGAAATCTGGTGAGGACACAGAACTCTTCCAAGACCTCTGCTCTGCGTTTGCCTTCATTCTCTAGAAGGGGGACAGGTTTAGTCACACCTTTTGTGTGCTGCTTTCACTGTGTCACAGGCATTGGGGGGAGTTCTGTTGGAAGGACACAACCAATATCCCAAATTACTGCCTTTAAGTTTTTCCTTGTAACATACCCTTAGCTTATGCAGCCTTACAGGGCCTGGGATCATACCAAGCTGGATTTCAAACTGAGCTTTCAGTTCTGCTTACTTATTTTGAGCCCATGCTTGGCTTTAATGTTGAGTAGCTTTGGCTACTCTTGGACATAAGTTCTGCAGCGGTGCTGAGAGGAGCAGCAATAATATTCTGGCCTTCCAAATTGCCAGTGAAATGCTGTGTGGACAAGCAGTGCAGGTGCAGTGGGAACAGTGTGGCTGTGCAGTCAGTCCAGGACAGGACAAGTTTTGTTTGTGCTTAGTCTTCAGTGGCTGATGTTTCTGGAGAAACACAATGTTTGTTATTCTCAGCTGGTAAGACATAGCTGAGCAAATGGTTTAAGGTAAATCATGAGTGTGGTTAAGGTGAAGTTGAAAGCAGTCCTTGGCCTGAGCTGATTCTTCTGGCTTCCAACTATTCCTCTTTCTATCCCATTGTTTATCTAGAGTGAATGTCTGCTGTCCAAGTACTGCACTGATCCAGGATAGCTTAGCTTCCAAAATCCAGGTGCTTTCAGCCTGGTATGACTGAGGACTGCTGGCAAGAGTAGGATAGTAAGGAGGCTACTCAGAGCTGATCCTCAAGGTAACTCTACAAGGATCAGGGAAAGAAGCCATACACCACAGGGAAGTGGAAGAAAGAGAGAGAATCCCAGAGTTGTTTGGGTTGGAAAAGATCTCTAAGGTGATTGAGTCCAACCTGCAACCCACCACCACCACGGCCATTAAATAGTGTCCCTGAGTGCCATGGCCACAGGTTTCTTGAGCATCTCCAGGGATGGGGCCTCCACCACCTCCCTGGACAGCTTGTGCCAATCCTTGACCACCCTTGCAGCCAAGAAATTCTTCCTCATCTCCAACATAACCCTCCCCTGGCACAATTTGAGGCCATTCCCTCTCGTTCTCTCACCTGATACTAGGGAGAAGGGCCCAACAAATCTGCCATACTGAATGGCACAGTTTCAGTGTTACAGTTCTAGGCAGTAACTCTCTCAAAGCATGGCCTTTCTTCCAGAGGTACCTCAGGCTGCAGGCATTTGCCTGTTACAATGAGCTCTCTTCATTTCCCAGCTCACTCTGAGCGAGCAGCTTGCTTAAGCACAAGCAGAGGATGGTGCACTGCTGTGTGCTGCAGTTCACATCGTGCCCCTCTGCTGCAGGAGCAAGCCCTGGGGGGCTGTGTCTGTAGCTGCCCAAATAGCTAACAGCCTGGGAGTAGACAAAAAACAACTACAAATACTAGGCTCAGAAGGTTTAATCTTACCTCAGTGCTTAAATTCAAACAGCATTAGTATCCTGTTTTAATTAGAATTGCTTTTAATACATTAGAAGACTATACTATTACCTATTTTCCCCTCCTCTTTTGTCCCTCATCTCCCTTTGTCTCTTCTCTTTTTCTTTTCCCTCTCCTCTCTCTTCTTCTGCTTTTTCTTTGCCCTCTCCTCTTCTCCTTTTTCTTTGCCCACTCCTCTCTCTTCTTCTCCTCCTTTTTCTTTGCCCACTCCTCTCTTCTTCTCCTCCTTTTTCTTTGCCCCCTCCTCTCTCTTCTCCTCCTTTTTCTTTGCCCCCTCCTCTCTCTTCTTCTTCTCCTTTTTCTTTCCCCCTCCTCTCTCTTCTCCTTTTTCTTTGCCCCCTCCTCTCTCTTCTTCTTCTCCTTCTTTTTCTTTGCCCCCTCCTCTCTCTTCTTCTTCTCCTTTTTCTTTGCCCCCTCCTCTCTCTTCTTCTTCTCCTTTTTCTTTCCCCCTCCTCTCTCTTCTTCTTCTCCTTTTTCTTTCCCCCTCCTCTCTCTTCTTCTTCTCCTTTTTCTTTGCCCCCTCCTCTCTCTTCTTCTTCTCCTTTTTCTTTGCCCCCTCCTCTCTCTTCTTCGTCTCCTTTTTCTTTCCCCCTCCTCTCTCTTCTCCTTTTTCTTTGCCCTCTCCTTTCTCTTCTTCTCCTTTTTTCTTTGCCCCCTCCTCTCTCTTCTTCTTTTTTCTTTGCCCTCTTCTTTCTCTTCTTCTTCTTCTTCTCCTTTTTTCTTTACCCCCTCCTCTCTCTTCTTCTTCTCCTTTTTCTTTACCCCTTCCTCTCTCCTCTTCTTTTTCTTTGCCCCCTCCTCTCTCTTCATCTTTTTCTTTGCCCCCTCCTCTCTCTTCTTCTCCTTTTTTCTTTGCCCTCTCGTTTCTCTTCTTCTCCTCCTTTTTCTTTGCCCCACCTCTCTCCTCTTTTTCTTTGTCCCCTCCTCTTGCTTCTTCTTTCTCTTTGCCCCCTCCTCTCTCTCTGTGCTTTGTGTTTTTGTTACTCCTCCTCCTTTCCATGGCAGTAATTGTAAAGACTGCATTTCCTTTGCCTGTGGTGCTCAGGAAGAATGATTTCAGTGTAGCTGCTGCGAGGATGGATCTTGTAAATCGAGAATAACAACACCTCTGAAGTACTCACTTGTGCTGAAGAAAGAGTTCAAGAAACAAAACAAAGGGTTGGAGACTGACATATGTTTCCCAGCCCAGAGTCTCCTACTTACCAGACAAGGAATTAAAAGACTTCAAATGAAAATATTTGCTTGCTTTATTTTTTTATCCTGAGGTTTTGTTCTTGTCTTGATACATTCGAAGCCCCTCCTAAGAAACGTGAATGAAACTGTCCTGTTCTTTTTGCTCTTCTTTCTTCCTCTCTGCCTTTCAGTGAAAAACTAGAAGACTGCTCACGGAAGCTGATCAAGGAAAATGGTTTAAATGCAGGTCTTGCCTTCCCCACTGGCTGCTCCCTGAACAACTGTGCTGCCCACTACACTCCCAACGCCGGAGACCCAACGGTCCTGCAGTACGATGACGTCTGCAAGATAGATTTTGGGACACACATTAGTGGTTAGTTTGCATTTCTCCATTAAAGCTTTGAGAGCCTTCTGCAGTGCAAAGGCTCAATGAAGCTAATCCACTTCTGCTGCTTTCAGGTCATATTATTGACTGTGCTTTTACAGTCACATTCAATCCAAAATACGACAGGCTATTACAGGCTGTAAAGGATGCCACAAACACTGGAATTAAGGTATGGTTGTTAGCTGATGCTTATCAGGCCTTTCCCAGTAAGCTTTGCTGTTGTTTTCCAGATGATGTTTGCACTTTGTTTTCAGTGTGCTGGCATAGATGTACGCCTCTGTGATGTGGGAGAGGCCATACAAGAAGTTATGGAGTCCTATGAGGTTGAAATTGATGGCAAAACTTACCAAGGTAAGTTCATTTCTTTATCCAAGGGGAGCTGCTCTTAGAGTTTATGTGTGTGTGTTTGTACCAGTATTTCATTACACTATATGGCCTTGCATGAATGTGTTTCTGGCTGGCTTCTCATTCCTCTGGAGGGATGTTCTTAGCTTATCATAGAACTGTTGAAGTGGGAAGAGACCTTTGAGATCAAGTCCAACCACTCAACTAGAGCTCACAATCCCACCACTGCCACTAAACCATGTTCCCAAGCAACACATCCACCATCTTCAGAGAGGGTAGCTCCACCACCTGCAGAGAGGGTAGCTCCACCACCTCCCTGGGTGACCTGTTGCAATGCTCAACAACTCTTTCTGTGAAGAAATTTTTCCTAATATCCAGCCCTTGGCTGAACTTGAAGCCATAAATCCTTCCAAGTCTTCTGTCTTTGACAGATAAGATGAAGGCTAAACAGTTGGGTCAAAATGTGCAAGTATTTTGAGACCTGCTCTTTGGCTTTATTCAGAAAACTTTGTTGCTCTTGGACTTATTAATCCCCAGCATAAGAAGGACTTCAGACTGCAGGAGTGGGTCCAGAGGAGGCCACAAAGATGATGAGAGAGCTGGAGAAGCTCCTCTATGGGGATGGGCTGAGAGGGTTTGGGCTGTTGATCCTGGAGAAGGCTGCAAAGAGACCTTAGAGAAGCCTTCCAATACCTGAAGGGGGCTACAGGAGAGCTGGGGAGGGACTTCTAAAAAGGGCTTGCAGTGATAGGATGAGAGACAGTGGATTGAAGCTTGAGCTGGAGAGATTGAGACTGGATATTGGGAAGAAATTCTTTCCAGTGAGGATGGTGAGACACTGGCACAAGTTGCCCAGGGAGGTGCTCAAGGCCAGGCTGGATGAAGCCTTTAGCAGCCTTGGCTAGTAGGAGGTGACCCTGCCCATGGCAGGGGAGTTGGAACTGGATGATCTTTAAGATCCCTTCCAACCCAATCCATTCAATAATGAATGTTTGCTGTAGCCTACAAATCCAACTCCTGTCTTGGCTGGAGTTTGTACAGGATAGGTGCCTATTTAAGAGTAGTTCCTGTGGGATGTGGTGAGTCACTGTTGCACTTTCAGAATGAACTATCCAAGCCAATTGCTTGGAAGGGTTTAAGGTGTCAGGAGCTGGACTGTAACATTCCTGTTTCCTTCCCAAGTGAAACCAATCCGCAATCTGAACGGACACTCCATCGGGCCCTACAGGATACATGCTGGAAAGACAGTGCCCATTGTGAAAGGAGGAGAAGCCACAAGGATGGAGGTAAAGGAGCTTCTTGCTCTGAAGTTTCCCCCACTGACACTGCAGAAGTGTTTCCTGTGTAAGCATGAGGTGTGGTGTTTGTGATCCTGCTGGGTTCTAGCAGCAGAGGAAAAAAGCCCTGCTGGATGTTCCTGATGCTCCTCTCAAGGAGTGGTCACTCCCCAGCAAACAGCACAGGGAAACCCTTGAAATCTGAAGGGCTTCAGTGATGCTTGTGGACACTTAACGTATTTATTTCTCAGTGTGTACCTTAGTGACATGGAATGTTGCAGTGGGGAGCAGGGAAAGGGACAGGAATTCTGATTGTGGGGTGAGCTTGGGGGACCAGAGTTTTCCTGCAAGGTGTTTGGCCTTGCCAGGCACTCACACTTCCCTTGTTCACTCTGCTTGCTAGTTCCTGAGGAACATTGCTGCAGTCTTGTAGCTGTGCAGACTTCCAAGGCCTGTCTGGGTGTGTTCCTCTGTGATCTGTGTTAAGATAGAATCAACCAGGTTGGTAGAGACCTCTAAGATCATCCAGTCCAACCTATCCCCCAGCCCTATCCAGTCAACTAGACCATGGCACTAAGTGCCTCATGGTCTGCGTGGGAAGGGATCTCTGAAGGTTGTCTACTCCAACCCCCCTTGCAGTCAGCAGGGGCATCCTCAACTAGATCAGGCTGCCCAGAGCCCTGTCCAGCCTGATTTGGAATGTCTCCAGGGACGGGGCCACAGCTACCTCCCTGGGCAACCTGTTCCAGTGTTCCACTACCCTCCAGTAAAGAACCTGTTCCTAACATCCGATCTAAATCTGCTCTGCTCTGGTTTGAAGCCATTGCCTCTGCTCCTATCATCACAGGCCTTTGCAAACAGTCTCCAGCCTTTTTGTAGGCCCCCTTCAGGTACTGGAAGGCCATCATTAGGTCTCCCCGGAGCCTGTTCCAGACTGAACAACCCCAGCTCCCTCAGCCTGTCATCGTAACAAAGCTGCTCCAACCCCCAAATAACACAAACCCCAGAGTGACACGAAAGTGACAGCATCTATTTAAAGTCTCCTTGGCAAAAATGCATATTTAATGAAGTCTAAACCAGAAAAATTAGCGAGTTGAGGCTGCATGGTTAAGAATTTTTAAGCACATGTATAGGTGAAATATACAACGTGAAATGCAACAAAGTATTGTCCTGCTCTGGCAGGGGGCTTGGACTGATTGATCTCCTTGTGTCCCTTCCAACCCCTAACATCCTGTGAGCCTGTGGCTTTTTGCAAGCACAGTTACACCTGATACCTTCCTTGGAGAGCTGCTGGTGCAGTTTCTCTTTGCAGGTACAGAACACTGCAGCATATTTCTGGTGTATAAGCTGAGAGGAGTAGATGAAAGAGGTTGTTTGAAGGGTGGTTTAGAGCCGGGCAAGAGAAATTGCTGGGCATGATATGGCAAACTACAAACTCTGGGAATCACAGTATGGGTAGGGCTTGGAAGGGCACTTCTGGGGATTGAGTCCAACCTCCTTGCCAAGGCAGGGTCACCTAAGGAAGGTCATGGAATGGTAGGGGTTGGAAGGCACCTCCAGAGATGGAGTCCAACCGTCCTGCAAAGCAGGACCACTTAGGGCAGGTGGCACAGAAGCACTTTCAGGCAGTTTTTGAAATGTCTCCACAGATGGAGACTCCACCACCTCTCTGGGCAGCCTGTTCCAGTGCTCTGCCACCCTTAAATTAAAGGAGGTCCTCCTTGTGTTTAGATGGAGCTTCTGATGTTTAAGTTCATGTCTGTTACCCCTTGTCTTGTCACTGGGCACCACTGAACATCCCATCCTTACCCTCCAAGTATTGATCAGTGTTGATGAGGTCCCCCTGAGGCTGCTCTTTTCCAGCCTCAACTCTCTCAGCCTTTCTTCATCACAGAAGTGTTCCCTTAGCATCCTTGCCACCCTTTGCTTTGCCCTCTCCATCAAATCCCTATCCTTAAACCAGGGAGCCCAGAATTGGGCACAGTACTCCAGATGTGGCTTCCAACCAGGGTGGAGTAGGAAGGCAGCATTAAAATACGTAACCTGATCTTCAGTGCCCCTTCTGCTGTAAGCCTCTGTTCTACCAAGACAAGGCTTATTTCAAAGGCTGCTAATGAGATAAGAAGCTTTTCCCTCCATTCCCTGAGCACCAATGATCACTTGTAAGCCTATCAGAGTAAGACTTGTAAGAGCTGAGATCAGGAATGAAGTTTGAAGAAGGCTCATTCTCGTCACCTAAAGCTTTTATCATAACAGTTGATTACCTTGGTAATGTTGTGAGCAAAAAAAGACACAACTTCTGGCTGTCATCTTACCTGCAGGTCTGTGCAAAGGGATTAAAGAAGGAAAAAAGGAAGGCAGGAAAAGCTGCTTGGTTTAGCTGAGTGAATGGTTAGGTCTTGTTTATCATCCAGCAGAGTCCTTCCTAGTATAAAACTCCCAAGTTTAGAGCTGAAGGATAAAACTTAAGCAACTTCCTTCCTGAAAGATTTCAGGGCTTTGAGAATGCTTTAATTGACTACACAGGCACTGAGGAGAGGACTTAACTTCTGCAGCTCCTGTAGGTTACTTAGGACACAATCCTAAGAGTCAAGAACATGGAGCTTAGCCAAGCTCTTACTGTACTGTGCTAATTATAGCAGCAAACAGCAATCCAGTGGGAGAAACACAGCCTCGTGCTGAAAAAGTGCCTGTAAAGTGATTGCTTTCATTGCTTCTGGTGGTCTTGTTTGTGGGCTTGGGGATTTTTTGGTGGCTCATTTCTATTTTTTTAACTTCTATGAGCTGGATGGTATTTATGTAATGTAACTTCGTAGTTCTATTCAGGGGCACCTTGAATTTGGAACTTGCTTTTCATCTGCCCCTTCTTATATTTGAGTTGTGGCTTTCAAAGGATCTTACTAAAGTGAAAAGCCCAACTCCTGCTGTCCACTATTTGTTGTCCCCTCTTAAGTCACAGCATCAGTCAGGGTTGGAAGGGACCACAAAGAGCAGCCAGTTCCAACCCCCCTGCCATGCCCAGGGACACCCTACCCTGGAGCAGGCTGCACACAGCCTCAGCCAGCCTGGCCTTAAACACCTCCAGCCATGGGGCCTCAACCACCTCCCTGGGCAACCCATTCCAGCCTTTCACCACTCTCCTGCTCAACAACTTCCTCCTCACCTCCAGCCTCACTCTCCCCACCTCCAGCTTTGCTCCATTCCCCCCAGTCCTGTCTCTCCCTGATAGCCTAAAAAGTCCCTCCCAGCTTTTTTGTAGCCCCCTTCAGATCCTGGAAGGCCACAAGAAGGTCACCTGGGAGCCTCCTCTGCTCCAGCCTGCACAGCCCCAACTCTTTCAGTCTGTGCTCACAGCAGAGCTGCTGCAGCCTCTGAGCATCCTCCTGGCCCTGCTCTGGACACACTCCAGCATTTCCACATCCCTCTTGTCCCAGGGGCTCCAGAGCTGGATGCAGTACTCCAGGTGGGCTCTCAGCAGAGCAGAGTCCCTTTCACAGTCCTACAGTTAAGGCTACAGAAAGGAGCTTCCATGATGGCATTTTCAGTATGCTCTTGGCTGGAGTTGTGCTGAAGCTCTTGCTACTAGAGATCACCTTCATCTCTTGAAGAAACTCATCTCATGGAGTGGAAATGAGCAGGGTCAGGGTTTGTACTAGCAGCTGCTAGCAGAAAATTCTGGCAGGAGTTGGGCACTTCAGTAGGTCTCTAATCAACATCTGAAATTTCACATCCATCTCTTTTTTTGTCCTTATGGTTTGGGTTGTTGTTGTTGCTTTTTCCTTTGATACCTTAAGGGTTAAATTGCATCTTTGGTCACTCCAATGGGTATCTGGAAGAGTTGCATCAAGGAAATGGAGCCAGTGGCCTGTGAAGGCATCCTGAGGCTCTAATGGTATCCATTAATGCAGACTAATGGATTTTTCCCAGGGACTTTGTTGCTTTTTATGAATCACTTTGTCAAATTGCTTCTGATTTACCTTTTTTCCCTCCCAGCTCCTTGTTCATTAGTGCAGAAGAAAGGAGATGGTCTTTGAGATACCACCACATCAGATACCTTACAGCTTTCCCTTGCCCTAACAGGCACATTTGCTGTCTGAACTATTCATTTCCAAGGACTTCTTTCTGAGTAGCAGAGGAGGATGACTTCATCAGCCAAGGTTTTGCAGCAGGATGCAGTTTTTTAAGCTGTGTTAGATGTCTGCTTTGAGAATGTTTTGCCTGCAGTGACACTGAGAAACTGTGGCTGGGATTTATGGCTGGAAACAAATACTGTGGTGCTAAAATTCACAGACTGCAGTGGGTTGGAAGTGGCTCTCAAAGGTCATCTTCTCCAATCCCTCTGCAGGCAACAGGGACACCTCCAACTCGGTCAAGCTGCCCAAGGCCACAGGAAGTCTGATCCCCCCAGGGATGGGACCTCCACTGCATCTCTGAGCAGCCTCTTCCAGTATTTCACCACTCTCATTGTGCAGAACTCTTGATGCCCAATGTAAATCTCCCCTTCTCCAGTTTCAAACCTCTGCCCCTCATCCTATCACCCCAAGCCCTTGTAAACACTCCCTCCCCAGCCTTCCTGTGGGTCCCCTTAAGATACTGAAATGCAGCATCTCTAAGGTCTCCCCAGAGCTTTCTCTTCTCCAGGCTGAGCAGCCCCAACTCTTTCAAGCCTGTCTTCATAGGAGAGGTAACCCAGTCCTCTGCTCATCTTTGTGGCCCTGCTCTGGACTGCTCCAGCAGCTCCATGTCTTTCCTGTGTTGGGGGCCTCAGAGCTGGACACAGCACTGCAGGTGAGGTCCCCCCAGAGCAGAGCAGAGGAGCAGAATCAGCTCCCTTGACTTGCTGACCACTTTTCTTTTGGTGTGGTGCAGGCTGCCACTGGCCTTCTAGGCTGCAGGTGCTCATTGTTAACTCAGGTCCAGCTTCCCATCCATCAGCACCCCCAAGGCCTTTTCTGCAGACAATAAGTAGCTGGAGATGTTGGTCATTTTTCCTGTGTGAAGTCTCCACCTTGAGTTTTCCTCTGTGTTGTTCAGGTGGTTGCATCTGCTCAGGTGTAATTGCACTCAGAAGTGGTTACGCCGAGGTCATGCTGTTGGAATGGCCTGAGTGTGTCTCATTTTCCTTCTGTAACCTGTTCCCTGTGTTTTCTCTCTCCTCAGGAAGGTGAAGTATATGCTATAGAGACCTTTGGGAGCACAGGGAAAGGAGTTGTCCACGATGATATGGAATGTTCTCATTATATGAAGAACTTTGATGTTGGGCACGTGCCAATAAGGTTGGATTGAGTTCTCCTGTCTTGGTGCTCTGCTGTCTTACAGCTACCACCCTCCTGGGCTTTGAGCTTCACAGAGTCCTAAGATGGGATGGGTTGGGGTGGGAAGGGACCTCAAAGATCATCCAGTTCCAATCCCCTGCTGTGGGCAGGGACACCTCCCACTTAGCCCATATTGCTCCAGGTCTCATCCAGCCTGGCCTTGAACACCTCCAGGGAGGTTGTGGAGCACAGAAGCACCCAATGTGATCTTTGATCACATTGGGTGCTTCTGTGCTCCACAACCTCCCTGGGCAACCTGTGCCAGTGTCTGTAATGAATTTCTGATGCAACATGAGCATTCTGCTGCCTGGAAGGTGCATTTCATTGGTCTGAAGAGGAGAATGAGAAGTGACCTCAGCAATGGTTATAAATATGTGCAGGGGGAGTGCCAGGCTCTGCTGGGTGATGTCCAGTGCCAGGAGGCTGCAGCCAGGCTCTGCTGGGTGATGCCAGTGCCAGGAGGCTGCAGCCAGGCTCTGCTGGGTGATGCCAGTGCCAGGAGGCTGCAGCCAGGCTCTGCTGGGTGATGTCCAGTGCCAGGAGGCTGCAGCCAGGCTCTGCTGGGTGATGTCCAGTGCCAGGAGGCTGCAGCCAGGCTCTGCTGGGTGATGTCCAGTGCCAGGAGGCTGCAGCCAGGTTCTGCTGGGTGATGCCAGTGCCAGGAGGCTGCAGCCAGGCTCTGCTGGGTGATGTCCAGTGCCAGGAGGCTGCAGCCAGGCTCTGCTGGGTGATGCCTAATGCTAGCCCAAGGGGCAATGGGTGGGAGCTGAGGCAGAGGAAGTTGCATGTGAACATGGAGAGGAATCTTTTCCCTGTGAGGGTGCCAGAACCCTGGAACAAGCTGCCCAGGGGGGCTGTGGAGTCAGCAGATAATACCAACCCCACCTGGCTGTGTTGCTGTGTGATCTGCTCTGGGTGCTCTGGCAGGGGGCTTGGACTGGCTGAGCTTTGGAGGTCCCTTCCAGCCCTTGACATGCTGTGATCCCATGCTGTTCCTGTAGGGAATGCTTGCTGGGGCTCCTTCTGTTCTTCTCAAACGTGTTGTTGTTGTTCCTCCTTCAGGCTTCCAAGAGCAAAACACTTGCTGAATGTTATCAATGAAAACTTTGGTACTCTTGCCTTCTGCCGCCGCTGGCTGGATCGCCTGGGGGAGAGCAAATACCTGATGGCCCTGAAGAACCTCTGTGACCTGGGCATCGTGGATCCATACCCTCCCTTGTGTGACATCAAAGGCTCCTACACAGCACAGTTTGAGCACACTATACTCTTACGCCCAACCTGCAAGGAGGTGGTCAGCAGAGGAGACGACTACTAAACTCAAAGCCACACCTCAGCACCTTTCATCCTCTTTTAGGCTCGGTGGGAACATGCTCTGCCAGAATTCATTTACAACACCTTGGGCTCTTTTAACAGTGGACTGATGTCAGAACTTGATCCATCTTTTGGAAAGGAAGGGATTTAAATCCAAGGCAAGTCTTCTAACCTAACTAACCAACAACCCCAACAAAAGCAGCTTGCAGGCCTTTAGAGATGCTTCAGAAGTTACCTTTTGGGTTTTTTTGGGTTGGTGGGTTTGGGTTGGTTTTTTTTTTGATGTTCAGGGAAATACATGCTTAAAAAAAATACCAAACCAGCTCGATTTTTAGTTTGGAATGAGTTATCCATTTGGGATTGAACACTGATGAGCAAAAGATGCTTTTCCAATATTTATATTTCCCTATTCCTCCTGGAATTGCTTTGAATGACTCCACCTGAGCAACTGTGCCCAAACCCCTCTCTGATAATTGCCTTTTAAACTTCCTGGAATCCATTTTGTAAAGAATAAAAGAGAACTTTTCAGATCTAAACACATTAAAAAAGAAAAGATCTCTGTTCCTTTTTAGAAGCCTGCTTATGGTTCTGGTCAGGACTCTGCTGGGAAACTGCTCTATTAAATACTTTACAAACTTGATTTGCCATTTCTTGTCTTGAAAACGTGGCCAGCAGTTGAGGGAGGGGATTCTGCCCCCTCTGCTCTGCTCAGGTGAGACCTCACCTGCAGCAGTGTGGCCACTTGTGGGACCACCGACATGACAGAGACAAGGACTTGATGGAGCAGACCAGAGGGCTGCAGCACCTCTGCTGTAAAGACAGGCTGAGGGAGTTGGGGCCATTCAGCCTGGGGAAGAGAAGGCTCCAAGGAGACTTTAGAGCAGCCTTCCAGGACCTGAAGGGGACCTAGAGGAAGGCTGGAGAGGGACTGGTTAACAGGACTTGTGGTGACAGGGCAACGGTTTGAAACTGGAGCAGGTTGGACATGCAATGGTTAACCTAAGCCTTTAAAACAGAGACTCATGGAATGGTTTAGGTTGGAAGGGACCTCAAGGATCAGCCAGTTCCAACCCACTGCCCTAGGAAGGGACACCTGGTCTTGAACACTTCCAGGGAGATGATCTTTGATCACATTCTGTGATTGTGTGATCCACGACCTCCCTGGGCAACCTGTACCAGGGTCTCACCACCTTCACTGCAAAGAATTTTTTCCTTGTCTCCAGTCTCTTCTCCTCCAGTTTCAATCCATTCCCTCTCGTCTTATCACTACACCCTTGTAAAAAGTCCCTCCTCAGCCTTCCTTTAGAGCCCTTCAGGTACTGGAAAGCCTCTCTAAGGTCTCCCAGAGCCTTCTTTCTCTCTGGGCTGAACAGATGATCCCTCCCTTCTCCTCAGCCCTGGTGAGTGAGGGCTGGAGGGCTGGGTCCAGTGTTGTATTTCCCAGTTATGGGCTTAGTTAAAGCCAACTAAAGCAGCAATGAGAAAGAAGCAACCGAGTGCAGCACACACAGAGCCTTCTGTCCACATCAAGGCATTTTATTGAGGTATAAAGTTTGCAGAAGATGAGGTAACAACTTGCATAGGAGATATGCAAAGATAACTTCACACTTAACATTCCCTTGGCATTAATTAACTGCTGCGTGGAGGGAGGCTGAGAATTCCTGCTTGGAAGATGCTCCTGAAGGCACAGCTGTGTTAATGCCAGTGGGTAAGGCCCGTGGAGACAGTACAGCAGTTGGAGCTAGGGAAGCAAAGCAGCTGGAAAATGCTTTCATCCCAAGCTTGCATCTCCTCAGTGGTTTGTCTTGGAGGTTTCTCAAGGCTTGCTGCAGTTTGAGCTTGTCCAAGGCAAGAGTTTACATTCTGGTAGCCGTGAGAGTGGGGTGGGTTCGTGTGGGTGAGGTGTTTGGTGAGATTATTTGGTGGCTTGGTTCGGTTTTTAAGGAAGCTTTGAATTTATTGGCATAAACCTCCCTCCCTGGTTGTCAAAGTCAACACTCTGTAATTTGGCACTTGAGTTGTTAAGGCTTTAAAAAAAACATGGAAGGCTTGGGAGTGAAGATACATTCTTGTGCTATTGAACTCTCCTCTTCCTTAACAGCATCTCCTTATTTTCCTCTCTTTCCTCAGTTTCAGCTATCAAAGGTGTCTTTAGTGTGGTTCCACCAAAGCTTCCTTAACAGCATCTCCTTAACAGCATCTCCTTATTTTCATCTCTTTCCTCAGTTCCAGCTATCAAAGGTATCTTTAGTGTGGTTCCACCAAGGCTTCCTTAACAGCATCTCCTTATTTTCCTCTCTTTCCTCAGTTCCAGCTATCAAAGGTATCTTTAGTGTGGTTCCACCAAAGCTTCCTTAACAGCATCTCCTTATTTTCATCTCTTTCCTGTTTCAGCTATCAAAGGTATCTTTAGTGTGGTTCCACCAAAGCTTCCTTAACAGCATCTCCTTATTTTCATCTCTTTCCTCAGTTTCAGCTATCAAAGGTATCTTTAGTGTGGTTCCACCAAAGCTTCCTTAACAGCATCTCCTTATTTTCATCTCTTTCCTCAGTTCCAGCTATCAAAGGTATCTTTAGTGTGGTTCCACCAAAGCCTGCTAAGGAACCTGGCTTCAGGCATGAAGCAGAAAGTCTCACTCACTGCTGGGGAGGATGTAAAACATCTCTTGGCTGCTGCATCTTCATCTGCTAAGACCTAGTAGCAATTTCTGCACAGTAAGAATCCTGATCTCTTTACAACTAGACTAGAAAATGTACACAAGCAGAATAGAGAGAGGAAAAAAAATCAACCAGTTGCCCATTTTAAGGCAACCAAAAAAGATTATCAAAATACATTAAAAAACAAACAAACAAACCCAACCTGAGGTAAAAAAAAATTTAAATGCAAATAGCAAATCTTTTTTTTTTTTTTCTTCTTCTTTTCCCTTTTCATACAAAAATATCTGTCTGGAAAATCTAAGGCTTCAGAAAGTTGTTCTCCATAAAAAACTTTTGCCTAACATTTGGAAAGAGGATTTGAAACTGATACAAAAAGCATAGGGGGGGAAAAAAAGAACCCAAACCTTTGTACACCAAAACTGTACCTGGGCTTCTTTTTTTTCTCCCCTCCTTTTCTCATCATAAAATAGTTCTGACCATCCAGAGTTGGCTTTGGATTAGCTGCTGCTGTCCATGGCCCAGTCAGTTGGTTCTGGCTGCCTGGCAGCTGTCCTAGGAGCTGGCATTTTAGCCCTGCCTTTTGCCTGAGGGAGTCGTTGGCTGTAGAACAAAATGTAGGCTTGAGCGTTGCAGACCTCTTCCATAGTGCACATGTTGAGTTTGGAGTCGTTGCAGTGGACCCAAAAGCCTGCAGTGAAGAGACACACACCAAAGAATAGCTGTGAGGGCAATGCTGTTTGGCCACAACAACCCCAAGCAGTGCTACAGGCTGAGGACAGAGTGGTTGAGAGGGAGCTGGGGGTGCTGGCAGAGAGGAGCTGCAGAGGAGGCAGCAGTGCCCAGGTGGGCAGCAGAGCCAATGGCATCCTGGGCTGGCTCAGGAGCAGTGTGGGCAGCAGGACAAGGGAGGTTCTTGTGCCCCTGTGCTCAGCACTGCTCAGGCCACCCCTGCAGTGCTGTGTCCAGTTCTGGGCTCCTCAGTTCAAGAGAGATGTTGAAGTACTGGAAGGTGTTTGGAGAAGGGCAGCAAGGCTGGGGAGGGGCCTGGAGCACAGCCCTGTGAGGAGAGGCTGAGGGAGCTGGGGGGGTGCAGCCTGCAGCAGAGGAGGCTCAGGGCAGAGCTGATTGCTGCCTGCAGCTGCCTGCAGGGAGGCTGTAGCCAGGTGGGGTTGGGCTCTGCTGCCAGGCACCCAGCAACAGAAGAAGGGGACCCAGCCTGAAGTTGTGCCAGGGGAGGTCTAGGCTGGATGTTAGGAGGAAGTTGTTGTCAGAGAGAGTGATTGGCATTGGAATGGGCTGCCCAGGGAGGTGGTGGTGGCTGTGCCTGGAGGTGTTGCAGCCAAGCCTGGCTGGGGCACTTAGTGCCATGGTCTGGTTGGTTGGGCAGGGCTGGGTACTAGGTTGGGCTGGCTGAGCTTGGAGGTCTCTTCCAACATGGCTGATGCTATGGTGAGAAGTAACTGTATTAATGAATCATCAATTCCAGTTTTGGAACCACTTAATGAGTGGTGTAGTTGGCTGGGGCAGTGGTAAGCAGTGGCTGAGGGAGCTGCAGTTGCTCAGCCCAGAGAAGAGGAGGCTGAGAGTGGACCTCATTGCTCCCTGCAACTACCTGAGAGGAGATTGGAATGAATCAGAGGATCATAAAGGTTGGAAAAGACCTTCAAGATCATTGAGTCCAACCATAACTCAGCTACCATGACCACTAAACTATATCCTGAAGTGCTTCTTGAACTCCTCCAGGGATGAGGACTCCACCACCTCCCTGAGCAGCCTGTTCCAGTGCCTGACTGCTCTTGTAGCACAGAAACTCTTCCAAATATCCCAAAGGGTGGGAGTTGGTCTCTTCTCCCAAGTAACAAGTGATAGGACAAGGGAGATGGCCTCAGGTTGCACCAGAGGAGGTTGAGGTTGGGTAGCATTAGAAACACCTTGACTGAATGGGTTTTTAAAGCTGGGAACAGGCTGCCCAAGGAAGTGGTTGAATCTTCATGCCTGGAGATGATGAGAAGAGGCAGAGAGGTGGTGCTGAGGGACAAGGTTTGGCACCAGCCTTGGCAGAGGTAGAGAATGGTTGGACTGGATGATCTGAGAGGTCTTTTCCAGCTGAAATGGTTCTGTGATTCAGTTACAGAATGACAATCTGCAAGTTAGAGAACTACAGAATACAGAGTTCAGGTGGATTTTTTGGCTTAGATGGGAAAGACCTCCAAGATCAGAGTCCAACCATCCCCCTGACACCCCACAGTGGCCACTAAACCACGTCCCAGAGGGCTATGCCCACAGCTGACCATTGTGTATTGGCCTCTAGGTTGTCAAAGCCCAGCTTAGCCTCCTCAGATGTGCAGGAGGAGAACTGAGAGCCAGGAGCCATTTAACAAGGCAAACACAAGGATTTAACTCTTCTGGCCTAGAGGTCTGCAGTTCTCATTCCAGGCAGCTCAGCTCTGTGCTCTGAGAAGGCAGCCACCAGTTTGGGACTGCTGAAGCTCCTTCCCCTCGGGGCTGCTCCTACCTCCTTCTGAGTTGTAGCAGTAGGCCGTGTAGTGCCCTGAGCCAAAGCCCTTGCCGTGGTGCATCACCACAGCAGACAGGTCGTAGATGAAGCAGTCTGGCAGGAGGGACTTGAGGGACTCCCTGCAGCAGTAGGGCTCCATGTTGAGGATCTGGCCGAAGGTGACGTGCACGCCGATCTTCTCGCGGTGACTGCGGCCGGACCACCTGCAAACCAGGGCCAGAGTCAGCCTGCCCTGCCCCCTGCCAGCCCTGCCCTCTGCCAGCCAGGGCCAGAGCCAGCCTGCCCTGCCTCCTGCCAGCCAGCACCAGAGTCAGTCTGCCCTGCCTCCTGCCAGCCAGCACCACAGCAAGCTGCAGCTGCCTGCTGCCTTTTGCCTCCAGGCTTCCTCTCTCGCTCCTCCGTTAGCTGAAGGTGTCTGTGCTGTTGCCACCTTCTGACACACCCACCCTTGGGTCTGTCTCCTGGTGGGGGGGAAGTCATTTCCCACACGTCCACAGACGCATGCAATGGGTTGGGTTGGAAGGGACCTTAAAGATCATCTAGTTCCAAGCCCCCTGGCCAAGGGCAGGGACATCTTGCTCAAGGCTTCATCCATCTGGACCTGCTCCTGTGCGACCTGTCCTAGGTGCTCCTGCTTTGGCCACAGGGTTGGACTGGATGATCTCCAGAGGTCCCTTCCATTCTGCCATTTCATGACCTCCAGGGAGGAAGCATCCATAACCTCTCTGGGTATCCTGTTCCAGTGTCTCACCACCCTCACTGCAAAGGATTTCTTCCTGATCTCTAAACCTAGTCCTGATCTACTGTAAATCTGCCCTCCTGCAGCTTCAATCCATTCCCTTGGATTATATTCTTGGGTATCAAAGTTTAAATCCTGACTAGAGTTATCCCAGCATGGTGAGGTTTGGCAGAGACTTCTGGAGATGATCTGCTCCTACCCTCCCTACCCTAGTGCTGGATGGATAAGCAAAGTGATGTTGTTTCCAGTGAAGCACTGTGATGTCTTCTGCAAAGCCACTAATCACAGCCTCACAGGAGGTCAGGGGTTGGAAGGGACCCATGGAGATCATCCAGGCCAATCCCCCCTGCCAGAGCAGGGGCACACAATCTAGCTCAGGGCACACAGGAACACATCCAGACAGGTCTGCAGAGGCTCCACACAAGGAGACTCCACAACCTCTCTGCCAGGGCTCTAGGACCCTTCCAGGCAAGAAGTTCCTCCTTGTGCTGAGCTGGAACCTCCTGTGCTGCAGCTTCCATCCACTGCTGCTTGTCCTGTGCCAGGCAGCAGTGAGCAGAGCCTGTCCCCCCCTCCTGACCCCCAGCCCTCAGAGATTTAGAGGCATTGATTAAAACCCCTCTCAGTCTTCTCTTCTCCAGGCCAAACAGCCCCAGGCCCCTCAGCCTCTCCTCATAAGGAGCCATCAGTCCCCATCTGTCCTGTGCCATGTCTGCTAGCTCCAAGGAGCTGTCTCAGACACCGCTGAGGCTCTCACATGGCTTTGGACACCAATGTGTAAGCAGCTTAAGGACATTTTACATGACCACAGGACAAGTTAAAACTAACACAGGTTTAAATGTGTCCTTTAAGCAAGAAACAGGACAAGTTAAACCTAACACAGGTTTAAATGTGTCCTTTAAGCAAGAAACAGGACAAGTTAAACCTAACACAGGTTTAAATGTGTCCTTTAAGCAAGAAACAGGACAAGTTAAACCTAACACAGGTTTAAATGTGTCCTTTAAGCAAGAAACAGGACAAGTTAAACCTAACACAGGTTTAAATGTGCCCTCATGGTTAAATGATGTCAGTAAGCAAGAAACAGCACAAGTTAAACCTAACACAGGTTTAAATGTGCCCTCATGGTTAAATGATGTCAGTAAGCAAGAAACAGCACAAGTTAAACCTAACACAGGTTTAAATGTGCCCTCATGGTTAAATGATGTCAGTAAGCAAGAAACAGCACAAGTTAAACCTAACATGGGTTTAAATGTGTCCTTGTGGCTAAATGATGTCAGTAATCAAGAAACAGCACAAGTTAAACCTAACACAGGTTTAAATGTGTCCTTTAAGCAAGAAACAGGACAAGTTAAACCTAACACAGGAGGTTTAAATGTGTCCCCATGGTTAAATGATGTCAGTAAGCAAGAAACAGGACAAGTTAAACTTAACACAGGTTTAAATGTGTTCTTCAATGAAGAAACAGGACAAGTTAAACCTAACACAGGTTTAAATGTGTCCTTTAAACAAGAAACAGGACAAGTTAAACCTAACACAGGAGGTTTAAATGTGTCCCCATGGTTAAATGATGTCAGTAAGCAAGAAACAGCACAAGTTAAACCTAACACAGGTTTAAATGTGCCCTCGTGGCTAAATGCTGACATTAATCCAGAAACAGAACATTCTGATCACTCTTTCTGCCCACCCCAGTGAAAGGCAGTGATGCTGAGCCCTCCCCACGCCCAGCGAAGAGCCGGGGCACCGCCGCTACTCACCGGAAGCGTTTGAGGTGCAGCCTGAGGACCTGAGGTAGGCGACAGACCATGAGCTGCTTCTGAGCTTCTGTGAGTATAACGGGTTTAGAAGAAAACTTCCTTCGCTTTGCTGAGGCCAAACACACAGTTACACACCACAGAGCTTGGCAGCCACCTCCCGGCCCAGCCCAGTGCCTACAGACACTCCTCTGCCCCCAGCGTCCTACGCCGCAAGCACATGCTTGGGTTGCTCACCTTAACTCCAGACGGCTGAGCTCTTCCAGCTGGGAGGCTCAGGAGCCCCCAGTAATGTCTGAGCAGAGCCTGAGGTAAGGCTTGAGAATCACAGAATGGTTTGGGTTGGAAGGGAACTCATCCTCGGGTTTGTCTCGTGGTGGTGGCAGGGAAGCGTTTCCCACATCACATGGGAATGGAATGGGTTGAGTTGGAAGGGGCCTCAATGGGCTGAGTTGGAAGGGGCCTCAATGGGCTGAGTTGGAAGGGGCCTCAATGGGCTGAGTTGGAAGGGGCCTCAATGGGCTGAGTTGGAAGGGGCCTCAATGGGCTGAGTTGGAAGGGGCCTCAATGGGCTGAGTTGGAAGGGGCCTCAATGGGCTGAGTTGGAAGGGGCCTCAATGGGTTGAGTTGGAAGGGGCCTCAATGGGCTGAGTTGGAAGGGGCCTCAATGGGCTGAGTTGGAAGGGGCCTCAATGGGCTGAGTTGGAAGGGGCCTCAATGGGCTGAGTTGGAAGGGGCCTCAATGGGTTGAGTTGGAAGGGGCCTCAGTGGGTTGAGTTGGAAGGGGCCTCAATGGGCTGAGTTGGAAGGGGCCTCAATGGGCTGAGTTGGAAGGGGCCTCAATGGGCTGAGTTGGAAGGGGCCTCAATGGGCTGAGTTGGAAGGGGCCTCAATGGGCTGAGTTGGAAGGGGCCTCAATGGGCTGAGTTGGAAGGGGCCTCAGTGGGCTGAGCTGGAAGGGGCCTCAGTGGGTTGAGTTGGAAGGGGCCTCAATGGGTTGAGTTGGAAGGGGCCTCAATGGGCTGAGTTGGAAGGGGCCTCAATGGGTTGAGTTGGAAGGGGCCTCAGTGGGTTGAGTTGGAAGGGGCCTCAGTGGGCTGAGCTGGAAGGGGCCTCAGTGGGTTGAGCTGGAAGGGGCCTCAATGGGTTGAGTTAGGAGGGGCCTCAATGGGTTGAGTTGGAAGGGGCCTCAATGGGTTCAGCTGGAAGGGGCCTCAATGGGTTCAGCTGGAAGGGGCCTCAATGGGTTGAGCTGGAAGGGGCCTCAGTGGGTTGAGCTGGAAGGGGCCTCAGTGGGTTGAGCTGGAAGGGGCCTCAATGGGCTGAGTTGGAAGGGGCCTCAATGGGCTGAGTTGGAAGGGGCCTCAATGGGCTGAGTTGGAAGGGGCCTCAATGGGCTGAGTTGGAAGGGGCCTCAATGGGCTGAGTTGGAAGGGGCCTCAATGGGCTGAGTTGGAAGGGGCCTCAGTGGGTTGAGCTGGAAGGGGCCTCAGTGGGTTGAGTTGGAAGGGGCCTCAATGGGTTGAGTTGGAAGGGGCCTCAATGGGCTGAGTTGGAAGGGGCCTCAATGGGCTGAGTTGGAAGGGGCCTCAGTGGGTTGAGTTGGAAGGGGCCTCAGTGGGTTGAGTTGGAAGGGGCCTCAGTGGGCTGAGCTGGAAGGGGCCTCAATGGGTTGAGCTAGAAGGGGCCTCAATGGGTTGAGTTAGGAGGGGCCTCAATGGGTTGAGTTGGAAGGGGCCTCAATGGGTTCAGCTGGAAGGGGCCTCAAAGGGTTCAGCTGGAAGGGGCCTCAATGGGTTGAGCTGGAAGGGGCCTCAGTGGGTTGAGTTGGAAGGGGCCTCAGTGGGTTGAGTTGGAAGGGGCCTCAAAGGGTTGAGTTGGAAGGGGCCTCAAAGGGTTGAGCTTGAAGGGGCCTCAATGGGTTGAGCTGGAAGGGGCCTCAATGGGCTGAGCTGGAAGGGGCCTCAATGGGTTGAGCTGGAAGGGGCCTCAATGGGCTGAGTTGGAAGGGGCCTCAAAGGGTTGAGTTGGAAGGGGCCTCAAAGGGTTGAGCTGGAAGGGGCCTCAATGGGTTGAGCTGGAAGGGGCCTCAATGGGCTGAGCTGGAAGGGGCCTCAATGGGTTGAGCTGGAAGGGGCCTGAATGGGTTGAGCTGGAAGGGGCCTCAATGGGCTGAGTTGGAAGGGGCCTCAATGGGTTGAGCTGGAAGGGGCCTCAATGGGTTGAGCTGGAAGGGGCCTCAATGGGCTGAGTTGGAAGGGGCCTCAATGGGTTGAGCTGGAAGGGGCCTCAATGGGTTGAGTTAGGAGGGGCCTCAATGGGTTGAGTTGGAAGGGGCCTCAATGGGTTGAGTTGGAAGGGGCCTCAGTGGGTTGAGTTGGAAGGGGCCTCAGTGGGTTGAGTTGGAAGGGGCCTCAGTGGGTTGAGTTGGAAGGGGCCTCAGTGGGTTGAGTTGGAAGGGGCCTCAAAGGGTTGAGCTGGAAGGGGCCTCAATGGGTTGAGCTGGAAGGGGCCTCAATGGGTTGAGCTGGAAGGGGCCTCAATGGGCTGAGTTGGAAGGGGCCTCAAAGGGTTGAGTTGGAAGGGGCCTCAAAGGGTTGAGCTGGAAGGGGCCTCAATGGGTTGAGCTGGAAGGGGCCTCAATGGGCTGAGTTGGAAGGGGCCTCAATGGGTTGAGCTGGAAGGGGCCTCAATGGGTTGAGCTGGAAGGGGCCTCAATGGGCTGAGTTGGAAGGGGCCTCAATGGGTTGAGCTGGAAGGGGCCTCAATGGGTTGAGTTAGGAGGGGCCTCAATGGGTTGAGTTGGAAGGGGCCTCAATGGGTTGAGTTGGAAGGGGCCTCAATGGGTTGAGTTGGAAGGGGCCTCAATGGGTTGAGTTGGAAGGGGCCTCAAAACTCATCCAGTTCCAAACCCCTGCCATAGGCAGCAACACTTCCCACCAGAACAGGTTGCTCAAGGTCTCATCCAACCTGCTCTTGAACACCTCCAGGGAGGTTGTGAATCACAGAATATGATCTCAACCTCCCTGGAGGTGTTCAAGGCCAGGTTGGATGAGGCCTTGAGTGACCTGTTCTCAACTATTGACAAGGTCTTGTAATGACAGGAGGAGGAGGAGGAGGAATGGGTTTTAACTCGCAGAGGGGAGATGGAAAGTGGATGGTAGGAAGTTGTTTGCAGTGAGGGTGGTGAGACATTGGCACAGGTTGAGGGTGGTGAGACACTGGCACAGGTTGCCCAGGGAGGTTGGGGAGCACAGAAGCACCCAATGTGATCACACTCTGTGCTTCTGTGCTCCCTAACCTCCCTGAAGGTGCTCAGGACCAGGTTGGATAAGTCCTCGAGCAACCTGTTCTAGTGGGAGGTGTCCCTGCCTATGGCAGAGGCTTGGAACTGGCTGATCCTTGAGATCCCTTCCAACCTAAACCACTCTATGATTACTCCTCATCCTCTCATTACAAGACCTCGCAAATAGTCCCTGCCCAGCCTTCTTGTAGGCCCCCTTCAGCTACTGGAAGGCCACTTGCAAACCTCCTCTGAGCAATTCCATCTCCTAGCTGGTCAGCACCAGCTGCAAAGCGACCACACCACCGACTGCTTGCAACACCCTTTCAAGACGTTTAGTATTGTCCTTCCAGACTGTGCCTGCCAGCACCCCCCACTCTGTGCTCCCCAGAGAATGTATGCATGAGTACATACTGCCTTTACTCACTGTTGCACTGATCACATGCATAAATCTTCCCTTCCAAAGCTTCAGTCTCTGTAAACTTGGCCAGCATCTCTGTCAGCAGGCAGGGATACTGAGAGGACATCTCCTTGCCGTTGCAGTGATACCTCTCAGGGAACTCCAGGGACAGGTCCCAGAAAGGTTCTACAGTGTTGGATTTGTTGTCACAGGCAAGACAGGTAACCTGTAAAACAGGATTTCACCACTCACTAACTGAACTTGGATGAAATTTCTCAGGGGTGACCCCACTGCTGTCTACAGCTAGGGTGGTTTGGGTGTTCCCTGCCCCCCCCCACTTTGGAAGTCACCCAGACTAGACTCAGCAGCTCTGGAAATGGAATGAAGCTTATATTTACAGCTGGCACAATATACAAGCAGATAGTTACAGTATAGACAGCTATAGACAGAAAGAGACAAGGGAAAAGGCAATACAGAAACACAACAGCCCTCCCAGAAACCTGAGTCCCCAGGAGGGGCTCCCAACCACCCCTTCACCTTCCCCCTGCCCCTCTCAACCCTACCCCAGTCCCAAGGAAGAATGGAGATTTGGACAGAGGTTAGGAAGCAAAGTGGGTTAGCCCAAAATAGAGGGTGAGGTTAGAGAGATGCAGCCCAGCCAGCAGCCCCAGTGAGAGTGGTTATCTAATGTTTTGTTTCGTGTTCCTATACATCTCAGCAAGCCTGTGAGTGAAGTAGACATCACCACTGTTTTCTTTCCACAGCCTGTCATCTAGTTCTTCTCACCAAAACACTCCAGCCTGCTTCAAACTAGCACAGCAACTCCCTGCAGGGAGGCTGTAGCCAGGTGGGGTTGGGCTCTGCTGCCAGGCAAGCAGCAACAGAACAAGGGGGACACAGCCTCAAGTTGTGCCAGGGGAGGTCTAGGCTGGATGTTAGGAGGAAGTTGTTGGCAGAGAGAGTGATTGGCATTGGAATGGGCTGCCCAGGGAGGTGGTGGAGTTGCTGTGCCTGGAGGTGTTGAAGCCAAGCCTGGATGAGGCTTGCATCACTTCCCTGGGCAACCCCTGCCAGGCTCTCACCACCCTCATGCTGAACAACTTCTCCCTAACATCCAGTTTCAATCTCCCCATTTCCAGCTTTGCTCCATCCCCCCCAGTCCTATCACTATCCAACACCCTAAAAAGTCCCTCCCCAGTTTTCTTGTAGCCCCCTTCAGATCCTGCAAGGCCACAAGAAGGTCCCCTGGGAGCCTTCTCCTCTGCAGCCTGCACAGCCCCAACTGCCTCAGTCTCTCCTCACAGCAGAGCATCTCCAGCCCTCTGCTCATCCTTGTGGCCCTTCTCTGGACACCTTCCAGCACATCCACATCCCTCCTACAGGACGAGATACCTTCTACACGACCTGTCAGACACCTTCTGTGTGAGCTATGAGCTACCTAATGCACCCCATGGCTCTTTGTGCCCCAGCACACACACTCAGCAGGGGAGTCAGGGCAGCTGTTGATTGCTTTAATTACCAAGGAGAAGAACCCCCTGACTGCCTTGTTCTTAGAAACCTCAACTTTGACCTTACATGGCAGAGGAAAGGAGAATCTTCCACTGACTGACAGGAGCTTCCTTTTGAAGTGCTAACATCTGGCAGCCTTTCAAAGCCACCAACTATTAGTAACTCAGAGCTGGAATCCAGACTCTGGAGACAAAATGCTCCATCTGGCCACAGTTCAAGCTGACTGCAGCACCAAGAGGGAAGGACCTAAGAGGTGATTTACCTCGAACCAGAAGTTTCTTTGATTGAGGAGTTACTTCAGAGTTTGGTGCAGATGAATGCAGGCTGCAGATCAACAGGCTCAGGATGAAATAGATACATGAGCTCAGTAGCCATGATTCTGACAGGTTCTGAGGCTTAAATTCCAGGTGGAGCACTGAGCATCTAGCTTATTTTAAGACCTTTCCCAACTGGGTCACACCATCCCAAAGGAAAAAGAAACAAATCATTGATCCAGCTTCTAATTCTGCCTCTCAAACCCAACTAACAGAGCTGAACTGATGCAACAATCAGAGAATGGTAGGGTTTGGAAGGGAGCTCTGGAGATCATTGAGTCCAAACCCCTGCCAAAGAAGGATCACCTAGGGCAGGTCACACAGGAACACATTCAACCACTGCTCCTTCTCACCCTGGCCTGCAGCTGTGAGCAAAGCTGGTTTGTGTTGGCAAAATCCTGCACTGATGCAAAGCTGCACTTCACTTCCTCAGATCCAGGACAGTCCTCACCAGGATGATGCAGCAGAGTTAAACTCCCATAGTATCTGGCATTTAGAAACACAGACTCATAGAACCACCCAGGGTGGAAGAGAGCTCCAAGCTCAGCCAGCCCAACCTAGCACCCAGCCCTGCCCAACCAACCAGACCATGGCACTGAGTGCCCCAGCCAGCCTTGGCTGCAACACCTCCAGGGATAGTGACTCCATAACCTCCTTGGGCAGCCCCAGAGAAGGGGAGAACATGTCCAGAGAAGGGCAATGAAGCTGGGCAGGGGCCTGGAGCACAGCCCTGTGAGGAGAGGCTGAGGGAGCTGGGGGTGTGCAGAGGCCTGGAGAAGAGGAGGCTCAGGGCAGAGCTCATTGCTGCCTGCAGCTGCCTGCAGGGAGGCTGTAGCCAGGTGAGGTTGGGCTCTGCTGCCAGGCAAGCAGCAACAGAACAAGAGGACACAATCTCAGGCTGTGCCAGGGCAGGTCTAGGCTGGATGTTAGGAGGAAGTTGTTGGCAGAGAGAGTGATTGGCATTGGAATGGGCTGCCCAGGGAGGTGGTGGAGTTGCTGTCCCTGGAGGTGTTGAAGCCAAACCTGGCTGGGGCACTTAGTGCCATGGTCTGGTTGCTTGGCCAGGGCTGGGTGCTAGGTTGGGCTGGATGAGCTTGGAGCTCTCTGCCAGCCTGGTTGATTCTATGATTCTATGAAACCAGGGCTGCAAAATAAACAACCAAAGGGAAGCACTTTTCTTAGCCAGGCCTTATCTTACAAACTGGATTCCTCAACAAGTAAGAGGATCCCTACCCTTCCTTGGAATCCATCTGCACTGACCTGTCCATCAGCACAGGGTTCCCTTTTCTCTCTGTCCAAACCAGGACTGCTTTTTCTCCCAGGCTCCAGCAGCACTCAGCTTTTGCCTTTTGCTTTCTGTCTTTCCCTGTGGAAAGCACTGAAACAGTACAAACTGCACAGAAGTTGAACAAGAAGCTCAGAGTTTTATCCAAACAAAGCAAGCCCCAAACATAAACTCCAAAAGGACTGGCAAAGATTTTCTCCATCTGCCCAGGGTGACTGTTTGTGGGATGAGTAACAAGGGCAGGGAGTCAGCTCCAGCTGTTTGTGTGCTCTTTTTTTTTGTGCCTATATTTTTACTACACTTTACCAAGTCTGAATTCACTTCCCCATTTGTAATCCACAATGACTGTTTTAGGAAGCCTTCATGATGTCATTCCTAACAAAGCTACACGAGGAGTTTACATGAGAGCAAAGCAAATCAGTTCCTGCTTTTAGCTGGTCTGAAATCTCTACCTTCCTGCCCTGTCCTGACCACCCTCTCATGCCTTCAACGCTGGGGTGCTATAAACAACTGTCTAGTTAAAGCTCAGTGCTCAATCCTAGGCCAAAGGCCAGGCTGAAAAGAGATGGATCAAATTGCTTGATTCATGCTGAGCCACTCAGACAAGCATCATTGTGCCCACTACAATCTGCTGGACAGCCACTGCCCCAGATGGCATTCAGCCTAAGCACAGCCAGAGAAAGGAGTTAACAGAATCAGCCAACTCCATCCCCAGCTGCTTTGCCCTCACATGGAAGACAGGCAGCTGCTAAAGCAACTCTTGTTTGATTGTTAAGAGCAGGAAGGTGGCCAGGGCCTTTTTTGTGCTGTCACTATGAGATATAGGTAGAAAGAGCAAAGGGAATTTCTAGGCTGCTGTTCGCATTCCACGCCAGTCCACACTGCACTTCTTCAGTTACCAAAGCATCCAAACCTTGTAGTGGTGAGCAAAAATGATCTGTACCTGTTTCCTTCACAGCAAGAGTGATTGGCATTACAATGGGCTGCCCATTCCAGTGGTGGATGGTGGAGTCACCATCCCTGGAGGTGTTTAAAAAGAGGCTGGATGAGGTACTTGGTGCCCTGGTTTAGTTAATGACAAGTGATGGGTTGGACTGGATGATCTTGAAGGTCTTTTCCAACCTGGTTAGTTCTGTGATTAAGAGAAGCATAACCACAGCAAATTAGGGTCTGTGGTTTAATAAATGAACTCAAAATGTCACCTTCATCTATCTGGAAAACAGTCTGACAGCCATTTGTGATTCAGGCAACACAGAAAAGCAGAGAGGCCAACGTCAAAGACAGGAATGGGTCAGGTTCAGTGCAAATCCTCCTCCTTGAAGTTCTCAGCATTTTTAGTAGTCTCTTCAGAGAGAGGTTTAATGCCCAGCACTGGCTGACAGTCTTAGAATCACAGAATCATAGAATCAGTCAGAGTTGGAAGGCACCACAAGGAGCAGCCAGTTCCAAGCCCCCTGCCATGCCCAGGGACACCCTACCCTAGAGCAGGCTGCACACAGCCTCAGCCAGCCTGGCCTCAAACACCTCCAGCCATGGGGCCTCAACCACCTCCCTGGGCAACCCATTCCAGCCTCTCACCACTCTCCTGCTCAACAACTTCCTCCTCACCTCCAGCCTCACTCTCCCCACCTCCAGCTTTGCTCCATTCCCTCCACTCCTGCCACTCCCTCACAGCCTCAAAAGTCCCTCCCCAGCTCCTCTGTAGCCCCCTTCAGATCCTGGAAGGCCACAAGAAGGTCCCCTGGGAGCCTCCTCTGCTCCAGCCTGCATAGCCCCAACTCTTTCAGTCTGTGCTCACAGCAGAGCTGCTGCAGCCTCTGAGCATCCTCCTGGCCCTGCTCTGGACACACTCCAGCATCTCCACAGCCCTCTTGTCCCAGAGGCTCCAGAGCTGGATGCAGGACTCCAGGTGGGGTCTCAGCAGAGCAGAGCACAGTAGAGGGGGAGACTCCCCTCCCTGGCCCTGCTGGCCGCACTGCTGCTGCTGCAGCCCAGGCTCTGCTTGGCTTTCTGGGCTGCAAGTGCACACTGCTGGCTCCTGTTGAGCTTCTCCTCCAGCAGCACCCCCAAGTCCCTCTGCTCAGGACTGCTCTCCAGCCACTCACTACCCAGCCTGCATTGGTGCTTGGCATTGCCCCAATCCATCTGCAAGACCCTGCCCTTGTTGCACCTCCTGAGGTTTGCTTGTGCCCACCTCTGCAGCATGTCCAGGTCCCTCTGGATGGATCCCTGCCCTCCAGCCTGGCTGCTGCAGCACACTGCTTGGTCCGGGCAGCAAACTTGCTGAGGGTGAGCCACCCTCATCTGTCACCCCCAAGCTCTATCTCAGCACACTACCCACAACTGAAGGGCTTCATACCAGCCAAAAATCAATCCCAAAGCCAAGAAGAGGCAATCCAGCTCATGCTATTCCTGGAGTTACTCGTTGCATAGTCTGCTATTCCATAAAGGACTTCAAGCAGCAGATGAAGAACTCATTTTAAGTGATCTGAAAGCATAATCACCCAGACCCAACCCACTCATAGAAGGTGCAAAATGTTTTGGCATCACCTAAAGCTTTTTGTAGGTATCAAAAAGTAACCTGCCTAAGGGTCTCACTCATCAGATTTTCTCCTTTCTTCATCTCACCTCCTAATTCCAGCTAGAGCTGAACCAGGCTGATGGCAGGCTCAGGATTATGGCTTCTCTTCAAGTTAAAATAGCTCTGGGAAGAGGGGGAAATGTGGTGCTGCACATGGGAAAGTAACACAAGCCCTAAGTAAACACAGGGCTGATCTGCGTGGTAAGTGATCCTCTGTGTACGCTATCAAGAGCAGCTTGCAGCACTGCTGGCATTTGAAGGTCAGGAAGATTGAGTTCACAGCACTTGAGTGTCTCAGGGAACCAAATAGCTTCAACTGCTGCAGTCAGTGCAAAGGGATAGTAAACAGAGGGAGTTTTTTAGTGAGCCTAAACCAGAAAACAGCTGCACACAGAACTGTTTTTCATAGAATCAAGCAGGTTGGAAGAGAGCTCCAAGCTCAGCCAGCCCAACCTAGCACCCAGCCCTGCCCAACCAACCAGACCATGGCACTAAGTGCCCCAGCCAGGTTTGGCTTCAACACCTCCAGCCACAGCCACTTCACCACCTCCCTGGGCAGCCCTTTCCAATGCAAATCACTCTCTCTGCCAGGAACTTCCTCCTAACATCCAGCCTAGACCTCCCCTGGCACAACTTCAGGCTGGGTCCCCTTCTTCTCTTGCTGGGTGCCTGGCAGCAGAGCCCAACCCCACCTGGCTACAGCCTCCCTGCAGGCAGCTGCAGGCAGCAATGAGCTCTGCCCTGAGCCTCCTCTGCTGCAGGCTGCACACCCCCAGCTCCCTCAGCCTCTCCTCACAGGGCTCTGCTCCAGGCCCCTCCCCAGCCTTGCTGCCCTTCTCTCAACATCTTCCAGCACCTCAACATCTCTCTGCAATGGAGGAGCCCAGAACTGGACACAGCACTCCAGGGGTGGCCTGAGCAGTGCTGAGCACAGAGGCAGAAGAACCTCCCTTGTGCTGCTGCCCACACTGCTCCTGAGCCAGCCCAGGATGCCACTGGCTCTGCTGCCCACCTGGGCACACTGCTTCTCAGTTCCCTTCAGTCACTGAATGAAGCCATATTTGATTAAACAGACTACAACCCCATGCTGTTTGCAGCCAAGGCAGCAGGTTAGGGGTCCAGCTACCTCGCAGAATGGAAGTGTCATACTGCTACAACTTGCAGGTAGGTAGAGCTACAAGGAGAAAGTGCACTCCTGGCTTCAAGAGTTAGCATGGCCAAAGAGGGGAGGGCAGAGCAAGCAATCTCTCCTGGCTTGCTTCAGCCCTGCATGGATCTTTGTTTGCCTTCTTCATGAACTCCACTACAGCAGCTTGTGCTGCTTCTGACACTGAGCCAAACCGTGGTGCAGGAATCTTAATGAGGAGAGAGAGGTAGTTGCCTAATAGAGTTTTTAAAGCTCCTTCTGTATGTGAAGAACAGAAACTGAGTCACTGAGATGATCTGAGTACTGCACCCAGCTCTGCAGCCCTGGACACAAGAAGGACCTCATGGAGCAGGTCCAGAGGAGGGCCACAAAAATGATCAGGCACTGGAGCACCTCTGCTACCCTTAAGGATAGGCTGAGGGAGCTGAGGTTGTTGAGCCTAGAGAGGAGAAGGCTCCAAGGGGACCTAATAACAACCTGGCAGTACCTGAAGGGGCCAGCAGAAGGCTGCAGAGGGACTGTTTGCAGAGGCCTGCAGGAGCAGGACAAGAGCAATGGTTTGAAATGAGAAAAGAGCAGCTTTAGACTGGATGTTATGAACGAGTTCTGCACTGTGAGGGTGGTGGAACACTGCAACAGATTGCCCAGCTGAGGCCCCATCCCTGGAGATACTCAAGGTCAAGCCAGACAAGGCTCTGAACAACCTGATCTAGTGGAGGATGTCACTGCTGGCTGCAGGGGATTTGGAGTAGGTGACCTTTGGAGGTCCCTTCCAACCCAAACCATTCTATGACTCTCTATTTAATCAAGGAAGAAATGTGACTCTCCAGAGACTACCTTTTGCTCTTAATACTTATGTCCACAAGTGCTAGTGAAGACTAAACTGAAACGAAGGAGAGGCAGAAGACAAAGGCAACAGTAAGAAGTGTTGGGCACTGCCTAATGAGCCAGGAAGGAATTACAGTCTCAAGCTGTGCCAGGGCAGGTTCAGGCTGGAGGTTAGGAGGAAGTTGTTGGCAGAGAGAGTGATTGGCATTGGAATGGGCTGCCCAGGGAGGTGGTGGAGTCACCATCCCAGGAGGTGTTGAAGCCAAGCCTGGCTGGGGCACTTAGTGCCATGGTCTGGTTGTGCAGGGCTGGGTGCTAGGTTGGGCTGGATGAGCTTGGAGGTCTCTTCCAACCTGGTTGATTCTATGATTCCATTCTACAGGTAACAGCCTCAATACTCTTTTCCTTGCCCCTCTCACTTGAGGCATTCTGAAGTTCATTTTGCACACAGGCATGGACCAGCTGCAGTCAGAGCTCTCACAGGATAGCTCAGAATCACTTCTTTTCCTTTCAGTCACACTTGAGTGAATTCTCACTGCCCCCCCTGCCCAGTTTCAGGGCAGTAGGAGTGTTTCTAGTCAGAAGCCTCTCCACATAACAAAGCTAAAAGCATCCATCAGAAGTGGCCCTGCTGCAGGAACACCTGGGGCCCTTCACAGCCTTGAAAATGCTTCCACCCAAAAGAGTCCTGTTGGAAAGGCTGGAATGCAACCAAGCCTTGTTATGAAGCAACTGCTTTGTTTTCCTAACAAAGCTGTTGTTTTGGACAGGAATGTGATTTTCACATGGAAAGCTCAGTGCCATCAGCCAGCAGACACTTAAATTAGCACAACCCTGACACAGGAGGTGTTAGTTAACCCAGGGGCAAGGAAGCAAGCCAACAGAAGTGTTCTTACACTGAATAGCCATGTTGTTACTTTCACTTAAACCTCTTCAGCCTTCCACAAGGGATCTGTTAAATGCTTCTGCACTCCCTCAGGAACATCTGCATGCATACTAAAGACCAGCTCCAGAGGGGCCAAGACCTTCTCAGCCTCAGCTCCTGCTGCAGTCTGGTTAGTTTTCAGATTGCTCCAGTAGTTCCCCAAGATTTGTTTGCTCATAGAATGGGCTCAAGTTGGAAGGGACCTCACAGATCATCTACTCCAACCTGCCCTCCATGGGCAGAGAAGACAACTCTCAACTAGACTTTTCTGCTCAAGGCCTCATTCAACCTGACCTTGAACAGCAGCTGCAACCTCCAAGGGCAGCCTACTGCAGAGTCTCACCACTCTTACACTGAAGAAGTTCTTAAGATGCAGTCTAACCCTGCTTTCATCCACCTTCAAACCATTCCCCCTTGGCCTGTCTCTAGACACCCTTACAAAAAGTGCCTCTGCAGCCTTCCTGCAGGATCCTTTCAGGCACTGGAAGGCAGATAGAAGGTCCCCCTGGAGTCTTCTCCAGCTTGAACACCCCCACTTCCCTCAGCCTACCCTCCCAGCAGAGCTGCTCCAGCCTTTGTGGCCTCCTCTGGACCCACTCCAACCACTGTGTGTCTTTCTGCTGCTGGGGACAGCAGAAATGGACACAGTATTTGAGGCTGGGTCTCACCAGAGCAAAGGGGCAGAATCCTCTCTCTTGCCCTGTTGACCACACTCAGAATCAGAATCGCAGAATTAACCAGGCTGGAAAGGACCTCCAGGACCACTGAGTCCAACCTATCACTCAGCACCTTCTAATTCACTAACCCATGGCACTAAGTGCCTCATGCAGCCTCCTCTTGAACACCTCCAGGGATGGGCACTCCACCACCTCCCTGGGCAGCCCATTCCAATGCCAATCACTCTCTCTGACAACAACTTCCTCCTAACATCCAGCCTAGATCTCCTCTGGCAAAACTTGAGACTCTGTCCTCTTGTTCTGTTGCTGCTTGCCTGGCAGAAGAGTCCAACCCCAGCTAGCTACAACCTTCCTTCAGGTAGCTGCAGGCAGCAATGAGCTCTGCCCTGAGCCTCCTCTGCTGCAGGCTGCACACCCCCAGCTCCCTCAGCCTCTCCTCACAGGGCTGTGCTCTCTCCATCTCTGGCCACTCTTCTGATGCAGCTCAGGCTGCCACTGGCCTTCTGGGCTGCAGTGCCCATGGTTGGCTCATCTCCAGCTTCTCACCCACCAGTAGCCCAAGCCCTTCTCTGCAATGCTCCTCAGCCTAGGACACGATCTGCCTTTTGGGCTCCAGCTGTCAGACATTTGTAGACACAGAGCTGGGAAATGCATAGCAGCACATGGCCACATTGAAGTATTTCACAGGAAGCCCAGAAATAAGGAGAAAGGGGGAAAAAAAAGGAACAGTCAGGCAGAAAAAAGGAAAGCAACTGTTGCCTCCACCCCACAAGCTGGGTTCCTGTGTTGTGACAGAGCCTTCTCTATCTCTGTGCTGTAACAGAAGAGCAGGATTCCTGTACAGCAGCACCAGGAGAGGCAGTAATGAATTTCAAATTCAAGCTGTTTACTGAAGTGATTTCCTGTTTGGCACCCAGCAGCTAATGTTTCCACTTCGAGGAGATTAACACCTTCCTTCACACCTTTTATCTAGCACCACCCTAGTGATAAGCTAGATGCTTAAAACTGTAAATGCTTTATTCCTGCAAATGAGTTGGTGCTCAGGAGCTCAGTCAGCTGTGTCTCAGGACTTGCAAAGGTGTGCTTTAGAACCCCAAACTTCCAGCAGGTGATTCTTCTAGGGAGAGCTTTAGCAGTACACAAATTACCTTCCTCTTGACATACCCTCTCCACCCTCCCCCCCACCAGTGAATTCACAGAATCAGGCAGGGCTGGAAGGGACCACAAGGAGCAGCCAGTTCCAAGCCCCCTGCCATGCCCAGGGACACCCTACCCTAGAGCAGGCTGCACACAGCCTCAGCCAGCCTGGCCTCAAACACCTCCAGCCATGGGGCCTCAACCACCTCCCTGGGCAGCTCAGTCCAGCCTCTCACCACTCTCCTGCTCAACAACTTCCTCCTCACCTCCAGCCTCACTCTCCCCACCTCCACCTTTGCTCCATTCCCCCCACTCCTGCCACTCCCTCACAGCCTCAAAAGTCCCTCCCCAGCTCTTTTGTAGCCCCCTTCAGATCCTGGAAGGCCACAAGAAGGTCCCTTGGGAGCCTCCTCTGCTCCAGCCTGCACAGCCCCAACTCTTTCAGTCTGTGCTCACAGCAGAGCTGCTGCAGCCTCTGAGCATCCTCCTGGCCCTGCTCTGGACACTCTCCAGCATCTCTCTTGTCCCAGGGGCTCCAGCACTGGATGCAGTACTCCAGGTGGGGTCTTAGCAGAGCAGAGCAGAGCAGAGGGAGAGACTCCCCTCCCTGGCCCTGCTGGCCACACTGCTGCTGCTGCAGCCCAGGCTCTGCTCGGCTTTCTCCAGCCTGAACAGCCCCACCTTTGAATTCACCTTTGAAGTATGCTCCTCACTGACCTGTCTAAATCCACATTTACAGATCATTGCACACCTCAAAGAAGAAAACGACCAACCAGAACCTTAAACCCATACCTGACTTAGTAGCTGTCCGTGAAAAATGTTGTTCACCACATCCAAAACCTGCTTTATGAGTCTCCTCTGGGAAGCAGGGATGAGAGCTGGGTACCTCGCCCCTGTGGTCTCCAGCTCCTGCTGCACTTTATCCAACAGTTCACAGAGAAATTCCTGAGCATCTTGCTGGGCATATCCTCTGAAGGCTGGAATTAGCCTCCACACGGAATGAAGCATGGCAAAAGGAGACACCAGAGCCCATTTGCCAGACCACATGACTTGGAACAGAGTATGCAGCTCATGGCAGAGAGAAATATGCTTTGAGCTGGGCTCCCTGGGCTGAATGAGTTCCATATTTCTACTTTTTGATGCTCCTCCACTTAACCCTGAGGACAAACTGGGCCTCCTCACAGCAGCTGAGGCCTGGGCTCTTTCCTGCTTCTCGCTGCCGTGGAAAGCAGCGGCAGCTACGGACAGGCGCTTGGCTGAGGCTCTCGTTTTGCCCTTGGTGGCCGCTGCCAGCAGTTCCTGAGTTTGGTTGAGGTCCAGCTTGAGGAAGCACTCCCGGAAGATGAGTAAGTGGCTCAGCACCTGCAGGATGGAATTCATGTAGCAGGTGTTGCCCAGGTTCCTCAGCCCCGTCACCCCGGGAGTCACCGTGGGCCTCCGCTTCACCGGGGACTCGCCGACCGCTTTCAACCTGACTTGCTCCGAGCTGCAGGCTTCCGCCGCGGCCCCCGCGCCCCGCGCCCGTCCCTGCGGGCAGAGCGCCGCTGCCGAGGCCGCCCTGCCCTGCTCCTGCAGCCGCCTGCTCTTTCTCGGGGGCATCCTTTCCAGCTCCGCCTTCACCTGGCGCTTCCGCTCTTGCCTCCTCCTCCTGGCTCTGTCCCTTCTTTCCTCCGCTTCCTCCCGCCGCCTTTCCTCTGCCAGCAGCCGCTGCCCAGCCGGCGTCAGCTGCAGCCACGACCTGAAGGCTTTGCCCAGGCAGGCTCGCCGCCGGTGCCAGAGGGCCGTGAACATCCGATCCTCTTTCCGGAGCCAGGCCTGGGCGCCGCCGCGGGAGAGGTAAGCGTCATCGCTGGCGCCCGCAGCGCGCCAGGTCCTGCCGCTCCGCGTGGTGCGCTCGTAGCTCTGGCTCTTGATGGCGCTCAGGGTGCTCCGCAGCAGCTTCACGTCGCCGGTGGCGTTGTCGTTCAGGACGTAGTCGTCGCAGAGGTAACAGAAGACGTAGAGCTCGTTGACTTCCAGCGCCACCGGGTGCCCGCTCTCCTCAAAGTGCTTCAGTGCGTGCTCCTCGATGTACCGCCCGCAGGCCACGTGCGAGCAGCCCAGGCAGGCCCAGACCGACTCCGTGGTGTTGCAGTCCGCGCAGTGCCACTTCTGGGGGTTCAGGATGGAGTGGTCCTGGGCCAGGCGCAGGCGCCCGATGTGCTTGCACTTGTCCATCCTCACAGCTCACGCCGCAGGGGCACACTGGCAGAACTCATCGTCCGAGCCGTTTGCTGCCCATGGTACTTGGGGTCTGCAACTGAGAAGAAAACCAAACCACAGAAGGCGTCAGTGGATAAAAGACTCAACCCTGCGCGTTTGCAGCCCAGCAGGCAGGCGTGTTCTGAGCTGCAGCCAAAGCACTGACAGCAGCAGGATGAGGGTGGGGATTTTGCTCTCCTCTGCTCTGCTCCGCGTTGCTTTGCTTTGCACTGCTCTGCTTTGCTTTGCACTGCTCTGCTTTGCTTTGCTCTGTTCGCCTCTGCTTTGCTTTGCACTGCTCTGCTCTGCTTTCCTCTGCTCTGCTTTGCTTTGCTCTGCTCTGCTTTGCTCTGCTCTGCTTTGCTCTGCTCTCCTCTCCTCTGCTTCGCTTTGCTCTGCTCTCCTCTCCTCTGCTTCACTTTGCTCTGCTCTGCTGAGACCCCACCTGAAGCACTGCCTCCAGTTCTAGTGTCCCCCAGCAAAGGACATGGAACTGCTGGAGTGGGCCCAGAGAAGGGCCACAAAGATGATCAGAGGGCTGAGGAACCTCCCCTGTGGCACAGGCTGGGAGAGTTGCGGTTGTTCAGCCTGAAGAAGAGAAGGCTCCAGGGAGACCTTACAGCAGCCTTCCAGTACCTGAAGCAGGCCTAAAAGAAAGCTGGGAGGGTCTTTTTATAAAGGCTTATAGTGATAAGATAAGGGGGAATAGGTTGAAGCTTCAGAGGGGTCAGATTTAGACTGGAGATTAGGAAGAAATTCTTGACAGTGAGGCTGGGGAGAAACTGGAACAGGTTGTCCAGAGAGGTCACAGATGCTCCCTTCTTGGAGGCATTCAAGGTCAGGATGGGTGAGGCCTTGAGCAATCTGGTCTAGTGGAAGTTGTCCCTGCCCAGGGCACGAGGAGTAGAGGTGGAATTGGATGATCTTTAAGATCCCTTCCAACCCAAACCATGCCACAAATCCCCAACTGTAACACTCCTTCAGGTGCCAGCATACCAAATGCATACTTGAGGTCAAGATCAATATCACCACCCAGCTAAGTCCCACCAAACACATAAGAAGGCAGTCACAGCGGTGTGGAGCCACAAGCAACATCATCAACAGCAGCTTGACTCTCAGACTAAATGGTCTGAATGCCTCTGTTTATGTTCCCAGTACCTTCTGGCTGGTGGCTGAAGCACACAGGTTACACTTTAGATGAGGTCTGGTCTGTTTCTCTCTCAAAGGAGGGCTGGTTTAGTTCAGTTTGGAGAGCCTGGATGAAAACACCACTTAAAAATGGGACAGTTTGCCCAGGGAAGCTGTGGGCAGCTCCACTGCAGTGGGGAAGTCAACATGCATAACTTTGTTGTTGTTGTTAATGCTTTCCAGGTGCTGCAACAGGCAGCTTAGGGAGGTGGTGGTGTCACTGTCATAGAATCATAGAATCAGCCAGGTTGGAAGAGACCTCCAAGCTCAGCCAGTCCAACCTAGCACCCAGCCCTAGCCAGTCAACCAGACCATGGCACTAAGTGCCCCATCCAGGCTTTGCTTGAACACCTCCAGGGACGGTGCCTCCACCACCTCCCTGGGCAGCCCATTCCAATGGGAAATCACTCTCTCTGTGAAGAACTTCCTCCTGTCCCTGGAGGTGTTCATGAAACATGTAGACATGGCACTTCAGGACATGGTTTGATGGCCATGCTGGTGCTAGGGTAACAGCTGGATTTGATCTCAGAGGTCTTTTCCAACCAAACCAATTCTGATTGGAAATGTTCACGGTCAGGCTGGACAGGGCTTTGAACAACCTGATCTAAGATATCCCTGCCCCTTGGAGATCTTTGACTACACTGATCTTTGCAGACCACTTCCAACCCAACCCCATCCTGTGATGCTAGGATTCCAAAACACCCCCCATTGATTCCACCCCCTGGGCACACAGGTGCAGAAGTGCAAAGTTCGCTCACCTTTATTGTGTTTACACAGCGCCAACAGTTCAGACCAACGAGTGAGGCTTTATAAAACTCAAACCCTTCATTAAACCACACCTTTCATTAAATCACTGCCCCTTTGTGCTCAGGCAAGCCCTACAATGCCAAAGCTTCCTTTAATAATGTGACTTCCAACAAGCACATTTTAAAGCGTTACCCTAAGCCCTCTGAAAGAAAAAAGGGTGAGCTGGAAAAGCAGAACTGATTTCTTCGTAAGGCATTAAGTATCTTCCCCTGCTGCTCCCACATCTCATCACTGTCTCCAACTACCTGCAGGGAGGCTGTAGCCAGGTGGGGTTGGGCTCTGCTGCCAGGCACACAGCAACAGAACAAGGGGACACAGGCTCAAGTTATGCCATGGGAGGTCTAGGCTGGATGTTGGGAGGAAGTTGTTGGCAGAGAGAGTGATTGGCATTGGAATGGGCTGCCCAGGGAGGTGGTGGAGACATTGCCCCTGGAGGTGTTCAAGACAAGACTGGGTGAGGCACTCAGTGCCATGGTCTGGTTGACTGGCCAGGGCTGGGTGCTAGGTTGGCCTGGATGAGCTTGGAGCTCTCTTCCAACCTGCTTGATTCTATGATTCCATGACTTTAGCTACTCCAGCATCCCCACTATGGGCAGCAATGCCTCTCAGATACACTCAGCTGGTCAAGGCTGAGCAACATATTCCAGTAACCCCCATGAGCAACGTATTCCAGAGTCTCAGCACCTTCATACTGAAGAACTTCTTCCCAATACCCATTCTAAACCTATTCTACCTGATCTTAAAAACATTCCCTTTGTCCTATTTCTAGACACCTTTATGAAAAGTCCCTGGACTGGATGAGTGCTTGATTCTATGATTCCATGGTTCTATGAAACAAGGCCATGATGAATCCAACCAACCTCAGAAGCAAGAAACATGATGGTTGATTCTATGATTCTATGGCAGGAGGGGGAGGGGTTTGAGTTAGATGATCTTTGAGGTCCCTTCCAACCTAAACCATCCTGTGATTCAGCTGCAAACTTTATAAAACCCTACATTTTGATCTTTCTAATGCACATCTCCCAAAGGCAGCTTAAAAATGTGGCTTGCCTCCTTTACTGAGCTTGTATGGTAGGATGTATTTGTTCAAAGCTGCTGTATTTGCCTTCTCCTATAAGATGCATTTATCTAAAACAAATAGGCAGGCTCTGACAGAGGATAAAAGAAATTAAAGGGACAGTGATGCAGCCTTTGTTTTTGCCATCTTTCTGTCTGTAGCTAAGTCAAACAATGCCTCAGGAAGTGTCTGTGTTTGCTCTGGGGTGCTGTGCCCACCCTGTCATCGCCTGAAGGGTTTAAACAGTACATAGCACCAGTGTCCTTATGGGCAGCACTTGCCAGATGAAATGGTTCATACATCTGAGGAGTACCAGGGGGGTTGTCATGCATCTAGGCTATGCATGCACACTGTGGACCTAGGGCAGGCTGTATACTATCAGCATCCTGGGTTCTGGGTGACCTCCCCTGCCACAACTTGAGACTCTGTCCCCTTGTTCTGTTGCTGGGTGCCTGGGAGCAGAGCCCAACCCCACCTGGCTACAGCCTCCCTGCAGGCAGCTGCAGGCAGCAATGAGCTCTGCCCTGAGCCTCCTCTTCTCCAGGCTCCTGCACACCCCCAGCTCCCTCAGCCTCTCCTCACAGGGCTGTGCTCCAGGACCCTCCCCAGCCTTGTTGCCCTTCTCCGGATACCTTCCAGCACCTCAACATCTCTCTTGAATTGAGAGGCCCAGAACTGGACACAGCACTCAAGATGTGGTCTGACAAGTGCTGAGTACAGGGGAAGAATAACCTCCCTTGTCCTACTGGCCACACTGCTCCTGATTTATCTTTGTGGTTTGGGGCTAAGAGAAATAGATTCCCCTGTGTAACATATTAGTAACAGCCCTTGCCAGCAGGCCAGGAATGAACACTGAACCTTCCCTTCCCGCAGGGCTGTCACATCCAGCAGCGCTGCCAGTCAGAGGACTCCGACAGGTCAACCCTTTCTGGTTTCGTTAAAGTCACTGTGCAAAGGCTGTGCCTCATTTTCTGACCATACCACATCAGAAAGAAGGGGAAATGTGGGTTTGGTTTTTTTTTTTTCCCTCCACTTAAAAACACATTATCAAGAGTCCAACCGCTTGCCTGCTTCAGTGTAAGCAGATATGGGACCGAGGACAAAAGCAAGCTGCTGGTTTCAGGGCGACCACTGTGTAAGCCAGGGTTGCACAATCAAGCTCCTCATGCAAAAGCAACACGATTCTACCAAAGAGCAAAATCAGCGACTTGAAGAGAGGGAGGAAAAAAAGCTAAAGCCCAGCTCCCCCACCAGCAACCAAGCCAGCAGGACACTTTCCCACCTACCTCGATGCGAGAGGGTGGAAAGGGGGAGGGGAAGCAAACAATCTCGGCGTCGGGGAGAAGCCTTTCTTTGAGTTAAAACGGGAAGAAATCAAAACGCAGTTTGGTCAAAACAACAGAAATAGCTGAGAAGGTTGTGGAGAAGCTAAGAGGAGAAAACCGAGAGCAAGCAAACTTGAGCGGCACAGTGACAGGGTGAATGTTTTAGGAGGTGGAGGATCGAGGCTACGCCGAGCCAAACAACTGTAAAAGTTCGCCTTAGAACCAAGAACTGGCAAGAGAGAATAAATAGCTTGGGGGGAAACAAGAGTTAAGTGACAGCTAATGGTAAAAGAAACCTAAGAAACGCTGCGAGCTCATTCCCATGCCTGCTAGAAAGCTGCAACGGGAACGAAATGGTACAACTCAGCGAATCATTAAGGTTGGGAAAGACCTCCGAGCAAATGCTCCACTGAAATGTTATTCAGGGCCAGTTTCTGCATTCTTCTCTGCAGAGGGGTTCAGTCCTGTGCACACACACAAAGAAACTGTGAATGAGTTGAGCAGCACTTCAGAGATCAAGCCCCCACCGTGTGCTTAGGCACAGAAGCAGTAAGCAAATTAGCAAGTCCTAAGACACAGACCAGCCACTACTGCAAGCTCTAAATTATCTGGGGAAAACAGTGATATTAAAAAAACCCAAAAGTCTTATTTCATGCCAAAGTTTCACAAGCTAGGGAAAAAAAAAAGACACGCAAGAGTTTGGGTTTGGGTTTCACTGAGCCTAAATATTTCAAGCTCATTATTGTGCTCCTTTCGTTTTGTTAAAGGGTGGCTATTTAAAAAGGTACATTTTAGGTCGAGCCATGAGCTGGAAAAGTACTGAGTGTCAAAAAGAAAACAAGAGATTTTTTTTTTCCCCTTCCATTTTTGTTCCATGTAAACAAGAAATTGAGATTCGTCTTCGGGAGCTGATAACTTTTTTTCAATCACAACTCTAAATACAAAACAAAAGGAGTTGTTTTTTTTCCTCTCCCCTTAGTCACTACTTTTATAACTGCTCGGCATGGAAATGAACAACAAAACAAATTAAACCCCAGGTTTATCATCTCGAGTGCTGGACTAGAAATGCAGCACGTAATTTTACTAATATATCTATATATATTTACAGCCTGTGCCATGCACATGGTGGCTTTTAAATCAGATGAACGTTTGCCAACTGAATTTCAGAGTAGCTGTCCAAAATCCGAGGAAAAACAAAACTCAAACCAACGAGGAACTGTAGATGCCTGAACAAATGCGAGTTTTAGATGGCAGATGTACTGATTGCTTGGGTTTGAATAGACAACAACCCAACGATGTGACGAGCTTCTAGCTACCCTCCAGTCCTGCCAGGCAGAAACAAGCAGAGACTGTAGGTACCTGAACAAATGCAAGTTTTAGAAGGCAGGTGTACTGCTTTCTTGGGTTTTAATAGACAACAACCCAACGATGTGATGAGCTTCTAGCTGCCCTCCAGTCCTGCCAGGCAGAAACAAGCAGAAACTGTGGGTACCTGAACAAATCCAAGTTTTAGAAGGCAGATGTACTGCTTTCTTGGGTTTTAATAGACAACAAGCCAACGAGACACCGATGTGCTGAGCTTCAAACTGCTCTCCAGTCCTGCCAGGAAGAACATTAAGGCTTACAAATCAAACCGGCATTTCAAAAAGCATGGGTTTTGGTTTTTTTTTTTTGGTGGACTGCTTCCGATTTGCACGGCACAGCCTCAGAGGAGAAATCCTTTTTCCCCCTGCCTCTTTTCTCTGGAGCCACAGAGCATCCTTTAACTTCTTTTCTTTCGGCTACCTGAGAGAACGCTGCCCTCCAAGTCACCACTGACACCAGGACACCGAGACGCCGGTAACAATGTTTTCTTATTGCAACATTTCCTGCGGTCGAGAGTTCAGGGTAAACAAATCGCTCGGACTGAAGCACTTTCCCAGAAAGATAAAATAAAACCCCTCGCCTTTCCTACTCGCCTGCATCGACACCTGACAGTTCTCTCCCCCCCTTAGAAAACCAAGGCTCTCCGAGTGCTGACAGCTCTTCGGACACCGCTCTGACTCCCGTGCCAGCGCAGCCGCCGCAGCTAAGCTCCCCCAGAGGCTGCCTCCTCCCGCAGGTCCAGCGCTGCCCCGAGCCCCGCGACGCGGGCGGCGCAGCTCTCCGCCTCTCGCCGGCAAGCAGCGGCACAGGTCCGAGAGCCGCTCGGCTTGGCCCGGCAGCCCTGCTGCCCAGCTCACCGCCGCCTCCTCTCGCTCTGCCTCACCACGCAGCCTTTCCGACCCGCTCCGGGCAGGGCTGGAGGGGACCGACGAGCTCCCCGCCACACACCCAGCGCAGCGGGGAGGCGGCGGGACGTCTCCTGCCCGCAGCTGGCGGGCAAGCACGATCTTGGGGGACGGAGCTGTTAGGAGGGCCAAACCCCGCTCTGGCTCCCGCCCCAGCGGCTTCCCCGGCCCCACGCCGTGCCCGGCTCACCCCCATGGGCAACAAGCGCCCCCTTCCTCAGGGGCTCCTCCGCGGGCGACGCGCCGCCGCTACCACCCCCTCCCCGCGGGAAAGGCTGTGCCATCGCCCCGCCGCTGCCCTTCGCCGGGCACCTGCCCCCCGCAGGCGTCCCTCGGTCGGAGGGGGGCAGAGCCGCGGCTCCGCTGCCGCCCGCGCCCCGCACGCACCCGTCACCGCCGCTGCCGCCATCTTGAGCGCCCCGAGCCGCTGCCTGCTCGGAGCGGCCCCTCGGCGACGTCAGCGCCGCGCAGCGCCGAGCCCGCCCCCAGCCCAGCCGCGCCGCGGGGATCCCCGCTCCAGCCCGCCCGCAGCTGCCCCCCGGGCGGCGGCAGGGCAGCGAGAGCGGCTCGCAGCTGGCGGGGGAGCGCCGCTGGCTAACCCTCAGCTCGGCCGGGCCGCGCTGGGCCGTGCCGCCGCCCCACACCCACCTGGCGGTGGCGGGACGGGAAGGACCGATCGCCATGTGCCGGTGCCGGCTCTGTCACCAGATTTGTAGTGGCGACCCAAGTCCTTCCCACGTCTCCTCCCACCTCGCCCCGGCCTCCCCCGCCCACTGCCGCCGGCCGGGCACAGCGGGCTGCTCCAGCGGGGCAAGGCGCAGGAAACCGGGCAGGGAGGGACGGAGGCGCTGCGGGGCCGGTGGCCCGGCAGGGAGACTGAGGCAGACAGCGTTGGGAGCCGCTTCCCGAGGCGCTGCCTCCGCCCCCGGGCAGTGCCCGCAGGCACCTGTTTGTGCAGAGGCGGCTCTGTACCCTGCCGCTGCGAAAAGCGCTCTCTGGCATCCCCGCAGCGCGTTTCCTTGCTTTCCTTCTTGCGCTTCACTCCTGTTCCATCTTCTCTGCCATCGCTCCGGCTCGGCCGCAGTTGAGACCCCTGCTCGCGTTCGCCCGGGCGGACTCAGCACAGCTCCGGTTCCCTGGGCTGCCCGGGCCCGGCGGCACCCCGGGCTCGCAGCTGCTGCCAGGGGCCATGTCTGGCCTCCCCGCTGCCCTGTCTGCCGGGACGTGGCTGCAGCCGGACACACCGTCCAGGGGGGCTCTGCCGGGGTCTGTCTGCCGGGACGTGGCTGCGGCCGGACACACCGTCCAGGGGGGCTCTGCCGGGGTCTGTCTGCCGGGACGTGGCTGCGGCCGGACACACCGTCCAGGGGGGCTCTGCCGGGGTCTGTCTGCCGGGACGTGGCTGCAGCCGGACACACTGTCCAAGGGGGCTCTGCCGGGGTCTCTGCCGGGACGTGGCTGCAGCCGGACACACCGTGCAGGGGGGCTCTGCCGGTGAAACTCCTTCACATCTGTCTCTGTGTGCTGTTAGTGGAAACTTCTGCAGGGCAGTTTGCACACACACAAACACGCAGAGAGAGCTCTAATCAGGGCCCTTATACCTATCCGTTGAGCACTTTTCAGTCCCGAGTTTCACTACAGAAATTTAAGCAGGCAAAAAGCTGAAATCTCACATCCTGCAGGTGTCCTGATACGTACCCTTGAAGTGCCTTCACTCTGCTCCTTTTGAAGCTAACCTTTCTGAAATGCAAACAGCTCTTTCTAGTTGCTTCCCAGCTGTGCTTGTCCCGAACTAATTTAGACTTGCCCATGCCTTCTGCTCTGCCCTGAGATGCGCTGGGCAGCTGTGCCTGTGCCTGGGGCTAAAGGTGCCTGGTGAAAACTTCCTGGCTGGGCTAGCATCACCTTTTGCATCCATGCCCAAGCAGGCTGGCTGTGAACTTGCCCTTGGTGCACAGTGCTGCTAGGGACTGCAAAACCTGATCATGGAGGGTGTGTGTGGTGCTGGCTTCTTGGCCGTGGCTGCAAAACCTGATCATGGTGTGTGTGTGTGGTGCTGGCTTCATGGCCATGACTGCAGAACATGGGCATGGTGCATCTGCAGAGCATGGGCATGGTGTGTGTGTGGGGCTGGCTTCTTGGCCATGACTGCAGAACGTGGGCATGGTGTGTGTGTGGTGCTGGCTTCTTGGCCATGACTGCAGAACATGGGCATGGTGCATCTGCAGAGCATGGGCATGGTGTGTGTGTGTGGTGCTGATTTCTTGGCCATGACTGCAGAATGTGGGCATGCTGCATCTGCAGAACGTGGGCATGGTGTGTGTGTGGGGCTGGCTTCTTGGCCATGGCTGCAGAGCATGGGCATGGTGTGTGTGTGGGGCTGGCTTCTTGGCCATGACTGCAGAACGTGGGCATGGTGTGTGTGTGGTGCTGGCTTCTTGCCCATGACTGCAGAGCATGGGCATGGTGTGTGTGTGTGGGGCTGGCTTCTTGGCCATGACTGCAGAGCATGGGCATGGTGTGTGTGTGGGGCTGGCTTCTTGGCCATGACTGCAGAGCATGGGCATGGTGTGTGTGTGGTGCTGGCTTCTTGGCCATGACTGCAGAGCATGGGCATGGTGTGTGTGTGGTGCTGGCTTCTTGGCCATGACTGCAGAGCATGGGCATGGTGTGTGTGTGGTGCTGGCTTCTTGGCCATGACTGCAGAACGTGGGCATGGTGTGTGTGTGGTGCTGGCTTCTTGGCCATGACTGCAGAGCATGGGCATGGTGTGTGTGTGGTGCTGGCTTCTTGGCCACGACTGCAGAACGTGGGCATGGTGTGTGTGTGGTGCTGGCTTCTTGGCCATGACTGCAGAGCATGGGCATGGTGTGTGTGTGGTGCTGGCTTCTTGGCCATGACTGCAGAACGTGGGCATGGTGTGTGTGTGGTGCTGGCTTCTTGGCCATGACTGCAGAACGTGGGCATGGTGTGTGTGTGGTGCTGGCTTCTTGCCCATGACTGCAGAGCATGGGCATGGTGTGTGTGTGGTGCTGGCTTCTTGGCCACGACTGCAGAACGTGGGCATGGTGTGTGTGTGGTGCTGGCTTCTTGGCCATGACTGCAGAGCATGGGCATGGTGTGTGTGTGGTGCTGGCTTCTTGGCCATGACTGCAGAACGTGGGCATGGTGTGTGTGTGGTGCTGGCTTCTTGGCCATGACTGCAGAACGTGGGCATGGTGTGTGTGTGGTGCTGGCTTCTTGCCCATGACTGCAGAGCATGGGCATGGTGTGTGTGTGGTGCTGGCTTCTTGGCCACGACTGCAGAACGTGGGCATGGTGTGTGTGTGGTGCTGGCTTCTTGGCCACGACTGCAGAACGTGGGCATGGTGCATCTGCAGAACGTAGGCATGATGTGTGTGTGGTGCTGGCTTCTTGGCCATGGCTGCAGAGCGTGGGCATGGTGTGTGTGTGTGGTGCTTTCTGCAGAGCAGGAGCACTTCAGATCCCCCCCACCCCGTTTTGGATCCGTTCTGCATCAGGACCTTTTCATGACGGCATCAAAATCCTGCACATCTGTTTCTGTGTTTCTGACTCTGTCATCCTAGAAAATGTGTTTCAGTTTAAAACTTGCAATCTCCAGGCCCCCATTTGTCTCAGCCCTCTCTCCCAGCCGTGCTTTCCAGCTCATGCTGTTTCTAACGAGACTGCTGAGACAGCGTTAGCAGGATGTGGCCAAGAGGCACAATTTGACTTCTTTTCTGCGGTGTGACTTTATCCTGCTGCTTTCAGGAGCCCATAAAAAGAGTAGATAGATAAACTAAACTCTCCAGGCTTCTCTCTTTGATGCCAGTCTGTTTCCAACTTGGAGCTTGTAACATTTTTCAACTCCCAGTACTGTTGCCTGGTGAAAACATTTGCCCAACCTGTCGGTGCAAGGGGATTCCACAGGTTTGCACATCCCTCTCCTGTGTCTTTAAAGGCAGCTTTCATGCTTTTCAAACAGCTCTTTCTTTTGGTCCAGTTATCGCCTCCGTTTTTAACAGCAGCAGTTTCTTCTCCGGTCCTAGTGGGCAAACGAAGCCTCTCATGGTGATGTGTTGCTGGAATCCTCTTCCAATATTCAAATCAAGTTGTTTGTGTCCTGTCTGTCTGTCAGCTCAATGTGTTTTGGGTCTGCTCTCAAGACCAGACTGAGTCACCACCCTGCTGTAACCCCTTCAGCTCTGCTGGCAGGCTGCTTTCACCTCAGCTCCTCAATCCCAACCTCCTAATACCTCCACACTCCCCAGAGGTCTTGTTCCTGTGCTCTGGGTGGATGAAGCCTAAGTGAGGCTCAGGGGATTTGCACTAAGAAGCAATCCTAAATCCTGAGCATCCAGGAGAGACTTTGATCCTGGGCTGCTCACAGGAAGGCCAGAAATGTAAATGGAAGTGGTGGCTCTCAGCTATGCATAGCTTAGCCCCACTGCAGAGCCCATTGCTCATTCAGACACAGCCTGAGGCCTTGTCACCAACCCCTTTTATCCTTTCAATGGCCACTTCTAGCCACCATTCCCAAAGCATATTTGATCCCGAAAACCTCTTCCCTATTTATGATGGTTTTATATCTTGGTAACCAATCCTGTCGCTAAGGCACAGTGCTGCTCCTTCCTTTTTCACCAGATAACAGCTCTCTCTCAAGGTCTCAGCTGGCAGGAGATGTGCTATGGCTCTGCTGGCTCTGCATTACCTCATCTTAAACAGAATAATAGGTAAAGTTGGGGGAGGGATGTTTTGGGGAGGTGAGTGGGTTCCCTACACTGGATTCTGGAGCCCCTGTTATGAGATTCGAGTTCAAGAGGGACATGGAACTGCTGGAGAGAGCCCAGCACAGAGCCACAGAGATGCTGCAGGGAATGGAACAGCTCTGTTAGGAGCAGAGCCTGAGGGAGCTGGGGCTGTGTGCTGGGAGAGGAGCAGCTGAGAGGTGACCTCAGCAATGGTTCTCAATGTGTGCAGGTGAGTGGCAGGAGCTGGAGCCAGGCTCTGCTGGGTGATGCCAGTGCCAGCAGCTGGAGCCAGGCTCTGCTGGGTGATGCCCAATGCCAGGACAAGGGGCACTGGGTGGAAGCTGAGGCAGATCTTTGATCACATTCTGTGCTTCTGTGCTCCACAATCTCCCTGGAGGTGTTCAAGCCCAGGTTGGATGAGGCATGGACCAACCTGGGCTGGTGGGAGGTGTCCCTGCCCATGGTAAGGGGAGTAGAACTGAATGAGCTTCAAGGTCCCTTCCAACTCAACCCATTCCACAAACTGAAAAGTGAGCCTTAAACAACAACCACTTCTTGCTCTGGCTGATGTAGGCCACATTACTCATTTTCAACCCCCTCCAGCCAGGAGTGGTGCCCGTGGAGGTCTCAGGGTATAATGTCACCCTGGCAACCACACTGCTGGGATGTGAGGTCAGGTTTGTCACCACTCTTATCTCAAGCTGCTTACATCCACACTGCTTGCACCAGGTTGTTAGTTCAAGCTGCTCCAACATCAAATTTCTCCTCCTGGAGAGGCAGGCAGTGTTAGTGAGCAGGAAATGTGTGCTTTTGCTTCCACAGACATGTCCTCTGCAGACATAAGCAGATGGAGCTGACAATGTGGAGTTAATTGCACATCTGAGGCACAGAAAAGAGAAGGGTTGAGGGGAGCAATAATAAATCCCAGAATTGCATATATTCATACAAGCAGCTTGACAGATTCCAGCCCAGCTCTAGATGATAAATAACATTTCCCCCCCAAAAAAAACCCCTCCATTTTAACACAGCACATGAGAAGAGGGATCTTGGAAATCTCATCTCTGCAGCTAAAGACACACTCTAAGGGGCATATTTTGGCACCAGACTTGGTAATGGTCAGACTTGATGACTTTAAAGGTCTTTTCCAACCAAAAGGATTCTGTGATTCTGTTTAAAACCTTGATGGGGACAGAGTGAGAGCAGCCAGGCAGAGAGGGAGCTGGGGGTGCTGGCAGAGAGGAGCTGCAGAGGAGGCAGCAGTGCCCAGGTGGGCAGCAGAGCCAATGGCATCCTGGGCTGGCTCAGGAGCAGTGTGGGCAGCAGGACAAGGGAGGTTCTTGTGCCCCTGTGCTCAGCACTGCTCAGGCCACCCCTGCAGTGCTGTGTCCAGGTCTGGGCTCCTGAATTGCAGAGAGATGCTGAGGTGCTGGAAGGTGTTTGGAGAAGGGCAGCAAGGCTGGGGAGAGGCCTGGAGCAGAGCCCTGTGAGGAGAGGCTGAGGGAGCTGGGGGTGTGCAGCCTGCAGCAGAGGAGGCTCAGGGCAGAGCTCATTGCTGCCTGCAGCTGCCTGCAGGGAGGCTGTAGCCAGGTGGGGTTGGTCTATTTTCCCAGGCAGACAGCAAAAGGAGGGAACTCAGTTTCAAGTTGTGGCAGGGGAGGTCTAGGCTGGATGTTAGGAGGAAGTTTTTGGCAGAGAGAGTGATTGGCATTGGAATGGGCTGCCCTGGAAGAGTTCAGCAAAAGCCTGGCTGGGGCACTTAGTGCCACGGTCTGGTTGGTTGGGCAGGGCTGGGTGCTAGGCTGGGCTGGCTGAGTTAGCAGTGTCTTCCAACCTGCCTGATTCTGTGATTCCATGATAATGTTTGCTTCTTTCTGGGACCACTCTGCTGCTGTACACAAGAGGTGCTGCGAAGGAGCACATCTCCTTTTGTTATCTTTGAGCTGACTTTGAGGCCAGACACCAGAAGGAGACTTCTTGGTGATGTTTGGGCTAACACAGGAATGTTGCTCTGATTGACTCCTACTCCAGGGGCAGTTTTACACTCTTGTCAACAGGAAGGAAGCTCTGGTTGCAAAGCACCTTCCTACCCTGGATCCAGCTGCGGATGAGTGCTCAGAATATCTCAGGTTCTCTCCTTTCCTTAGCCCTGTATTCCTCTGCCTTCGCTCTGCGTGAGCCTGGGGAATCATCTTCCCACATCCTCCCCGGAATACAAAGCACCCCCAGTGCATGACCCCACTCGGTGGCCAAACGCTGAGCCCTTTTCTTCTGCTCTGTGAGCTTGTTCTGCATGACAGTACTTGTGTCTTTAACACGTCTTTTGTGTGGCAAGTTCTGCCCGAAGATTTGCTATGGATCTCCCATCGAGGTCAATGGATGCGGTATGCCTGCATAGCTCAGCCTGGCTTTACTGTAAGAGCAAAGAAAGGCACAGCAGCGCTGGGCTGTGCTGAATGTGTCCTCCTTCACTCTGGCTGTTGGCTAGCACAGCTACTGTAGCCAGTCGGCTCCTCAGAGGGAAGGCTGAGGGCACAGCTTGCTTTGCCCCCAGCTCCAGCATCCGCTGGAGCATCCTATACCGTCCAAGACATGCCAGGGATGTCCTTTTTTCCCCCTCCTTCCCTATCACAAAGGACCAGGTGAAACCAGATCTGCCCATGGATTTGGATTTGAATTGGTTTAGATCAGGCTTTTGTTCCAGCCAAGCTGAAAAGTCATCTTATTTCAGCTTCAGGTCCATAAAGGCAGAGCTCTGTCATTGAGCAGACCTGAGCCTGCAAATATTCAAGCTGTCAACAGAAACTGGACCTGATTTAGCCTCTACCTTAACCTGTAATCCCACTGAATAGGCAGAAGCAGGACACACTTGTCCTGGTTTTTGTCTTATGTACTTTTTGGTGCACACTTTCAAGCAGTCACAAGAAACTGGACCTCGTTTAGCCCCAGCCCAACCTGTAATCCCATTCAGTAGGCAGAAGAACACACTTGTCCTGTTTGTTGTGTTATGTGCTTTTCTGTGCATACTTTCAAGCTATCAACAGAAACTGGACCTGATTTTGCCCCTACCCCAACCTATAATTCCATTAAACAGGCATCAGGAGGCCACACTTGTCCCATTTGTTGTCTCATGTACTTTTTGGTACATACTTGCAAGCTATCAACAGAAACTGGACCTCATTTAGCCCCAGCCCAACCTGTAATCCCATTCAGTAGGCAGAAGCAGGACACACTTGTCCTGTTTGTTGTGTTTTGTGCTTTTCTGTGCATACTTTCAAGCTATCAACAGAAACTGGACCTGATTTTGCCCCTACCCCAACCTATAATTCCATTAAATAGGCATCAGGAGGCCACACTTGTCCCATTTGTTGTCTCATGTACTTTTTTTTGTACACACTTTCAAGCAGTCCAAAGAAACTGGACCTGTTTTAGCCTCTACCCCATCTTGTAGTTTCATTAAATAGGTAGAAGGAGGTCACACTTGTCCCATTTGTTGTTTTATGTACTTTTTTTGTGCATACTTTCAAGCTATCAACAGAAACTGGACCTGATTTTGCCCCTATCCCAACCTATAAATCCATTTAATAGGCATCAAGAGGTCACACTTGTCCCATTTGTTGTTTTATGTACTTTTCTGTGCATACTTTCAAGCTATCAACAGAAACTGGACTTGATTTTGCCCCTACCCCAACCTATAGTTCCATTAAATAGGCATCAGGAGGTCACACTTTTCCTGTATGCAGGTTGAGGGTGGTGAGACACTGGCAGAGGTTGAGGGTGCTGAGACACTGGCAGAGGTTGAGGGTGCTGAGACACTGGCACAGGTTGCACAGGGAGGTTGTGGAGCACAGAAGCACAGAATGTGATCAAAGATCACATTCTGTGCTTCTGTGCTCCACAACTTCCCTGGAGGTCTTCAGGACCAGGCTGGATGAGACCTTGAGCAACCTCTTCTAGTGGGAGGTGTCCCTGCCTATGGCAGGGGGTTGGAACTGGCTGATCCTTGAGGTCCCTTCCAACCTAAACCATTCTATGATTCTATGATCTTTGGAAGTCCCTTCCAAGCCCTGTGACTGTTAGAGGCAGGGAGCTGTGTGCCTTCAGACAGGTGTAAAGCATGAGATGTCCCACCTGCAGGGGTTGTCTTTGGAGGCTGAAGGAGCAACCCAAGCTCATGGATCTGCTCTTCTCTCCTCTTGTTTGCAGGCAAGGCTAGAAGGAGCAAAGAGACCACCCTCCTGAGCTCCTTCCATGGGGAATTTCAACCTCTACTCCACTGCCCAGCTCCTCCCTGTCATCTAGGGAGGGAAATTGCAGCCTCTGGAGAAAACATCATTACATTTCCAGCAGGTTTCCAGATGTTCATTCTTCTTCTTCTGGCAGGGCATTCTGACAGGCACTTGACATTTTGGGAAGCCAGCTGTCACCCAGGACAACTCACTGGTGCTTGGCTGCATGCAGGTAAAGGCAGCCCAAGAAGCATGACACCCCCAATGAGCTGCCCCCCTGCACTTCCTCTCCTACTCTGTGTGTCTAAATCATCAACTTCAAACGCAGCCTCCTCGCAGTAGGAGCTTCCTCTTGCTGCACAGTAGGACCACGCCTAAAGGAGCAGGATGCTGCTGTCAGTCTGTCACATCTCCTGGCAGATGAACTTCCTTGGTGGCTTTGCAATGCTCTTCTGCTGGGCAGCTGCCTCCCCTGCTATGCCTCAGCTCCCCGGCGCTGCTGGGTGATGCCCGATGCCAGGACGAGGGGCAATGGGTGGGAGCTGAGGCATGGGAAGCTTCATTTAAACATGATGAGGGATTTTTGTCACTGTGAGGGTGACAGAACACAGGAACAGGTTGTCCAGGGGAGTAGAATCACAGAATCAAGCAGGTTGGGAGAGACCTCTAAGATCATCCAGCCCAACCCAGCACCCAGCCCTGCCCAACCAACCAGACCATGGCACTAAGTGCCCCAGCCAGGATTGGCTTCAACACCTCCAGGCACAGCCACTCCACCACCTCCCTGGGCAGCCCATTCCAATGCCAATCACTCTCTCTCACAACAACTTCCTCCTAACATCCAGCCTAGACCTGCCCTGGCACAACTTGAGACTGAGTTCCCTCCTTTTGCTGGCTGCCTGGGAAAATAGACCAACCCCACCTGGCTACAGCCTCCCTGCAGGCAGCTGCAGGCAGCAATCAGCTCTGCCCTGAGCCTCCTCTGCTGCAGGCTGCACCCCCCCAGCTCCCTCAGCCTCTCCTCACAGGGCTGTGCTCCAGGCCCCTCCCCAGCCTTGCTGCCCTTCTCCAAACACCTTCCAGCACCTCAACATCTCTCTGCAATGGAGGAGCCCAGAACTGGACACAGCACTGCAGGGGTGGCCTGAGCAGTGCTGAGCACAGGGGCACAAGAACCTCCCTTGTCCTGCTGCCCACACTGCTCCTGAGCCAGCCCAGGATGCCATTGGCTCTGCTGCCCACCTGGGCACTGCTGCCTCCTCTGCAGCTCCTCTCTGCCAGCATCCCCAGGTCTCTGAGGGAGATGCGGGGCTGGGGGGGGGGTGGGGGGTGGTGAGACCTCATTGCTGCCTACAGCTACCTGAAGGGACATTGTGGAGAAGCTGCTGCTGGGCTCTGCTCACAGGGAACTGGAGACAGAACAAGGGGGAATGGCCTCAAGCTGAGACTGAGTAAATTTAGATTGGACTTTAGGAGAAAGATCTTCAGGGAGAGAGTGGTCAGGGACTGGAATGAGCTGCCCAGGGGAGGTGGTTGAATTCCCCAACCCTGGATGTGTTTAAGGGTGGTTTGCATGTGGTGTTTAGGGAGATGACTTAAGGTGAGTCTCACAGAGGTCTAGGTTGGACTTGAGGATCCTGAGGGGCTTTGCCGACCTGCATGCTTCTGTGATCCTGTGGATTAGGAAATCTCAGCACACCCTGGGAAATACCAAGCATGAGAAGGGCAAGAAATAAGAGCCACAGCAGCAGCAGATAGAGGCAGCTTCAGGATCCAAGCTCAAAGACCAAAACCAACGAAAGCAAAAGCAAAACTAAACACAACCAACCAAACCCAAAGCCCAAACAGAAATCAAAGAAGAGGGGCAAAAAAAAAATTGAGCAAATCCACCCCAAACAACCTCTCATTGTTTCCCCAGGCTGGTCTCTTGAAACTGGAAATAAAAGTGCTGGGGCAATATACTGCTCTGGAGGGGTTAATGTCACATTAATCAGACCTGACAGGCATGAAAATCATTCTTTGTTGTCTTTAAATTGCTAATTTAAGATTGAAATCTAAAACGCTTGAGCACTGATCGTTAACAGCGGTGCTCCAACAACAAAAAAGACCCCACCCCAAAACCCCAGCTCCGATCTGCTCTCCTCTGGGCAAAGGCTCCACAATTGGTTTGCATTTGGTTAAGAAAACAAATGCAAAGCCTGGAACTAAATCCTAAATGTATCGTTTAAGTGTTTCCATTCACTGGGCTGCTCTTTGGCTAAACTTCAACGAGTGGCACTGGAGTTTAATTGAAAAGCAGCCCGGGCAGAGAGGTATTTACATCTGAAGGCAGAAATGCTGCCATTCCACCCCATCCCATCCCATCCCATCCCATCCCATCCCATCCCATCCCATCCCATCATCAATAATTCCCTCAAACCCAAAGCATTTGATTTTGCAGGTCATAGAATCATAGAATCATAGAATCAAGCAGGTTGGAAGAGACCTCCAAGCTCAGCCAGTCCAACCTAGCACCCAGCCCTATCCAGTCAACCAGACCATGGCACTAAGTGCCTCAGCCAGGCTTTGCTTGAAGACCTCCAAGGACAGTGCCTCCACCACCTCCCTGGGCAGCCCATTCCAATGCCAATCACTCTCTCTGGGAAGAACTTCTTCCTAACATCCAGCCTAGACCTACCCTGGCACAACTTGAGACTGTGTCCCCTTGTTCTGTTGCTGGTTGCCTGGGAGAAGAGACCACTCCCCACCTGGCTACAATTCCCCTTCAGGTAGTTGTAGACAGTAATAAGATCACCCCTGAGCCTCCTCTTCTCCAGGCTTCTCCAGGCATTATTTCCTCCAGCCCCAAAGGTCTTTCCAGGAGCTGATTCTCAACTGAGGTACCAAGCAAAGTCACTTAAGAAGATTCATAGAATCATAGAATCAAGCAGGTTGGAAGAGACCTCCAGGATCATCCAGTCCAACCTAGCACCCAGCCCTAGCCAGTCAACCAGACCATGGCACTAAGATGAATAAAGGTTGCCAAAAAAGAACCCCACCCAAGCAAACCCTACTGTTAACCTGAACTCAGTGCAATGAAGACAGAGGCCAGATAAAAAAAGTCAAGGGCAATAATTCATCATCATCAAATATGTGGTACAAAAGCACCTAGGACATATCTGATGCTGTTTTAATAACCCCAAAGCTGAAATACTTCACATTTAGAAGCTCTTTGAAGGCTCCAAGAGTTCACAGGGCAAAATGTAGCAAGATAGCATTGATTTTGAGCCTAACTTAGGGTTTGGCCCATTTCTAGTTCTCTCAGGCTGACATCTAGCCCAGTTTACTGTGCAGTCACTCAGTGAGGAAGTTTCATGTGGGCTGCAACTGCAAACCAGGTGAAAGCCTCTGGTTTACATAGAGGAGGCAGTGAGGTAATGTTTGTGGTTCTACTGCCAACAAAGTGAGGAACCAGGGCTTGTTGGTGACTCTCATGTGCTCTTTGTAGGCAGTGGAAGGTTCAGGATGTCACCAGAGGAAATCAAATCGCTCAGATTGGAAGAGACCCCTGGGATCATCAAGTCCAATGATTGAGCCTGTTCTACAAAGCTCACCCCTAAACCATGTCCCCAAGCACCACATCTAAACCACCTTGGCACACAGCCAGGAGGAGCTGTGAGATCAGACCAAGTTCATAGAATGGTTTAGGTTGGAAGGGACCTCAAAGCTCAGCCAGTTCCAACCCCCTGCCATAGGCAGGGACACCTCCCACTAGGACAGGTCACTCAAGGCCTCATCCAACCTGGCCTTGAACACCTCCCTGGGCAACCTGTGCCACTGTCTCACCACTCTCAGTGCAAACAACTTCTTCCTGACATCCACTTTTGATCTCCTCTCTGCCAGTTTAAACCCATTCCTCCTGCTGCTGTCATTTTAAGTACCTTGTCAATAGTCCCTCCCCAGCCCTCCTGGAGCCCCCTGCAGATCCTGCAAGGCCACTCCAAGGTCTCCTGGAAGCCTTCTCCTCTCCAGGCTGCACAGCCCCAACTCTCTCAGCCTGTGCTCAGAGCAGAGCTGCTGCAGCCCTCTCAGCGTCTTGGTGGCCTCCTCTGCACTGCCTCCAACACTTCCATGTCCTGCTTGTGCTGGGGGCTCCAGAGCTGCCCCCAGGACTGCAGGTGGGGTGTGAGGAGAGCAGAGCCAAGGGGCAGAATCCCCTCCCTTGCCCTGTGCCCACACTGCTCTTGCTGCAGCCCAGCACAGGGTTGTGTCTGGGCTGCACTCACACTGCAGCTCCTGTGGAGCTTTGCATCACCCCAGACCCCCAGGGCCTGTTCCTCAGGGCTGCTCTCAGCCATTCCCCACCCAGCCTGGAGTTGTGCTTGGAATTGCACTGCTCCAGATGCAGGACCTTACACTTGGCCTTGCTGCTTCAGGATTTCTTCCAGCTGGCACTTGAAAACTTCCAAAGATGAATCACAGCATCATTGAGCCTGGAAGTGACCTCTGAGCTCATCCAACACAGACCCAGCACCATGGCAGCTTGCTTGGGCAGCCCATCCTGCTGAGTCTCTTCCTGGGGAAAGGATTTGCTGTTCTGTGTTGGATGGTTAGTGCTGTCTGCTGGTTTGAGGCTAATTGGAATATCTTAATGAGAGAAATTAGGTCATTGGCTGGGAAAAGAGCTACCACAGTGCTGCTGCTTCAGCCTCACAGTGAGGATGCCTCGTGTCCAGCAGGGACTGGGGGCCTTGTGGTCAGGGATGATGGAACTGTAGGATCAATCACAGAAATGCCTGGTTGGAGAACACCTGAAATACTGGGACAGGTTGCCCAGAGATGTGGTTGAGGCCAAATCCTTGGAGACATTCAAGGTTAAACTTGATGGAGCCCTGAGCAACCTGCTCTGGTTGGAGATCACAGTATCACAGTATCACAGTATCACCAGGGTTGGAAGAGACCTCACAGATCATCAAGTCCAACCCTTTACCACAGAGCTCAAGGCCAGACCATGGCACCAAGTGCCACGTCCAACCTTGCCTTGAACAGCTCCAGGGACGGCGACTCCACCACCTCCCCGGGCAGCCCATTCCAGTGTCCAATGACTCTCTCAGGGAAGAACTTTCTCCTCACCTCCAGCCTAAATTTCCCCTGGCCTAGCTTGATGACCTTGCTGACTGCAGGGGGGTTGGACAAGTTGACCTTTCCAACCCCACTCAATCTGTGATCACCAGGTCCAACCAGAACCTATCATCTCCCTGCACAGGGCTCTTAGACCATGCCCCTGAGCACCTCATTCAAGCATCTTTTGAACACCTCCAGGGATGGAGACTCCACCACCTCTCTGAGCAGCCTGTTCCAGTGCCTGGTGGCTCTTCTGGTGAAGAAATGGACAGATGGGCAGAGTCCAATGGGATGGGGTTCAATAGCTCCAAGTGCAGGGTGCTGCACTTTGGCTACAACAACCCCATGGAGAGATACAGGCTGGGGTCGGAGTGGCTGAGAGCAGCCAGACAGAGAGGGATCTGGGGGTGCTGATTGATACCTGCCTGAACATGAGCCAGCAGTGTGCCCAGGTGGCCAAGAGAGCCAGTGGCATCCTGGCTTGCCTCAGGAATGGTGTGGCCAGCAGGAGCAGGGAAGTCATTCTGCCCCTGTACTCTGCACTGGTTAGACCACACCTTGAGTACTGTGTTCAGTTCTGGGCCCCCCAGTTTAGGAGGGACATTGAGATGCTTGAGTGTGTCCAGAGAAGGGCAACGAGGCTGGGGAGAGGCCTTGAGCACAGCCCTACGAGGAGAGGCTGAGGGAACTGGGATTGGTTAGCCTGGAGAAGAGGAGGCTCAGGGCAGACCTTATTGCTGTCTACAACTACCTGAGGGGAGATTGTGGCCAGGAGGAGGTTGCTCTCTTCTCTCAGGAGGCCAGCACCAGAACAAGAGGACACAGCCTCAGGCTGTGCCAAGGGAAATTTAGGCTGGAGGTGAGGAGAAAGTTCTTCACTGAGAGAGTCATTGGACACTGGAATGGGCTGCCCGGGGAGGTGGTGGAGTCGCCGTCCCTGGAGCTGTTCAAGGCAGGACTGGACGTGGCACTTGGTGCCATGGTCTGGCCTTGAGCTCTGTGGTAAAGGGTTGGACTTGATGATCTGTGAGGTCTCTTCCAACCTTGGTGATACTGTGATACTGTGATACTGTGATACTGTGATACTGTGATACTGTGGTACTGTGGTACTGTGAAATGTTGCCAACTCTCCAATCTAAACCTCCCTTGGTACAAGTTGAAGAGATGTGCCCTGCACTGAGAGACTCAATACCAACAAACCCCAAGCAAAGCAAGAGAGAAACCATCAGTTCAGACAGAGGAGTAGGAAGAAAGATGAAGAAAATAAGCCTGCTTTTGAACCCATCTTGCCCACAATGCCTTGGCCATGTCAGCAGCAGCATCTTGCAAGCAGCAGCAGAAAGGAAGTTGTTGGTAATGTTCACCACAGTGCCACAGGCATTTCCTGCTCCAATTATAGATCTTGTGGTGTCTTGGGCATGCCATGAAGGGGCTGGCATAGACTTGCTGGCCTGCTGCTGTGCAGGGAATTGCAGTGTCCAGGCCCCTGGTGAGGAGCTCTGGGGCTTTCCAGCGGTCACCACTGTAGGTGGTTTGCTGTTGGAAGGAAGAAAGCAGCAGTGAAGAACTTTCAAATGGTCGTTAGGAGTGAAAGGTGAAACCAGCAGGAGTCTGTGGGCATTTGCAAAGCCATACAGGCTGCTGTGTGGGAAACAAAGCAGGCACTGTGGCACTGTGGCACCAGAAAGTGCCCATTTACTACTACCTTTTTTTTGCCAGTGTCCTCAGTTAACACAACTGTTTCTGAACCTAAAAATACCTGTGAGGATTCTGCTTTTTTCTTCTTCCTCCTCCTTTTTCTTTTCTTCCTTAGTCCTTTTTTTTCCTTCTTCTTTCTTCTTCTTTTTTGTTCTTCCTGCTTCTTCTTCTTTTTCTTAGTCCTTCTTTTTTTTTCTTCTTTCTTCTTTTTTCTTCTTCCTTCTTCTTCTTTTTTCTTCTTCCTTCTTCTTCTTCTTTTTCTTAGTCCTTCTTTTTTTCTTCTTTCTTCTTCTTCTTCTTTTTTCTTCTTCCTTCTTCTTCTTTTTTCTTCTTCCTTCTTCTTCTTCTTTTTCTTAGTCCTTCTTCTTTTTTTCTTTGTTCTTCTTCTTTTTTCTTCTTCCTCCTTCTTCCTTTTTCTTCTTCCTTCTTCTTCTTCTTTTTCTTAGTCCTTCTTTTTTTTCTTCTTTTTTCTTCTTCTTTTTTCTTCTTCCTTCTTCTTTTTTCTTCTTCCTTCTTCTTCTTTTTCTTAGTCCTTCTTTTTTTTCTTCTTTTTTCTTCTTCTTTTTTCTTCTTCCTTCTTCTTCTTCTTTTTCTTAGTCCTTCTTCTTTTTTTCCTTCTTTCTTCTTCTTCTTTTTTCTTCTTCCTTCTTCTTCTTTTTGATTCTTCCTTCTTCTTCTTCTTTTTCTTAGTCCTTTTTTTTTCTTCTTTCTTCTTCTTCCTTCTTCTTCTTTTTTCTTCTTCCTTCTTCTTCTTTTTCTTGGTCCTTCTTTTTTTTTTCTTTCTTCTTCTTTTTTCTTCTTCCTTCTTCTTCTTCTTTTTCTTAGTCCTTTTTTTTCTTCTTTCTTCTTCTTTTTTCTTCTTCCTTCTTCTTCTTTTTTCTTCTTCCTTCTTCTTCTTTTCTTAGTCCTTCTTCTTTTTTTTCTTCTTTCTTCTTCTTCTTTTTTCTTCTTCCTTCTTCTTCTCTTTTCTTCTTCCTTCTTCTTCTTTTTTCTTCTTCCTTCTACTTCTTCTTTTTCTCAGTCCTTCTTCTTTTTTTCTTCGTTCTTCTTCTTTTTTCTTCTTCCTTCTTCTTCTTTTTTCTTCTTCCTTCTTCTTCTTTTTTCTTCTTCCTTCTTCTTCTTTTTTCTTCTTCCTTTTTCTTCTTCTTTTTCTCAGTCCTTCTTCTTTTTCTTCTTCTTTCTTCTTCTTTTTTTCTTCTTCCTTCGTCTTCTTCTTTTTCTCAGTCCTTCTTCCTTTTTTCTTCTTCCTTCTTCTTTTTTTCTTCTTTCTTGATCTTTTTTTTTTTTTTTTTGCTTCCTCCCCTGCCCCCTGCAGTGTTGTTAAACATTGACCAACACTACTGAAATCCTGATTTGGCTTTTTTCTGCTTGGTATCTGCTGACCCCTATGCATCCACTGCTGCTCCCTGGTACATGGCCCAGGGCCACATCATAGAATCAAGCAGTTTGGAAGAGACCTCCAAGCTCATCCAGCCCAACCTAGCACTCAGCCCTAGCCAAGCAACCAGACCATGGCACTAAGTGCCCCAGCCAGGATTGGCTTCAACACCTCCAGCCACAGCCACTCCACCACCTCCCTGGGCAGCCCATTCCAATGCCAATCACTCTCTCTGACAACAACTTTCTCCTAACAGCCAGCCTGAGCCTGCCCTGGTACAGCTTGAGACTGTGTCCCCTTCTTCTGTTGCTGGCTGCCTGGCAGCAGAGCCCAACCCCACCTGGCTACAGCCTCCCTGCAGGCAGCTGCAGGCAGCAATCAGCTCTGCCCTGAGCCTCCTCTGCTGCAGGCTGCACCCCCCCAGCTCCCTCAGCCTCTCCTCACAGGGCTGTGCTCCAGGCCCCTCCCCAGCCTTGCTGCCCTTCTCCAAACACCTTCCAGCACCTCAGCATCTCTCTGCAATTCAGGAGCCCAGAACTGGACACAGCACTGCAGGGGTGGCCTGAGCAGTGCTGAGCACAGGGGCACAAGAACCTCCCTTGTCCTGCTGCCCACACTGCTCCTGAGCCAGGATGCCACAGCTTGCAGCAATAGGATGAAGTGCAATGGTTTGAAACTGGAGCAGGGGAGATTTAGGTTGGACATCAGGAGGAAGCTCTGCACAATGAGAGTGGTGAGATACTGGAACAGGCTGCCCAGGGATGTGGTTGAGACCCCATCTCTGGAGACATTCAAGATCAGACTTGCTGTGGCCCTGGGCAGCCTGATGTGGTTGGGAATGTCCTTGCTGACTGTAGGGGGGCTGCACAGGATGCCCTTTGAGAGTCCCTTCTGACATGGTCTGTGATATTCACAGATTCACAGAGTAGATTCACAGGATATCAGGTTGGAAAGACTTCAGGGCCCAAATAGCCCTCCAGCTTGGCAGGGTTTGGAGACCCTCAGCAGGCTTCATCTCGCATCAAAGCCTTGCTTCCAAATCTTTAGGGCTGGAACTATGGGCAGCCGCTGGCAAAGCCTTGGAAGAGCAGCAGGGAAGCTACGGTTTAAAATGCTGCCATCAGAGGGCAGGCTGAGACAGCTCCAGAGGGAACAGAGACCTTTGCACAGCCCGGATGGGATTTTCTCACCCCAAAAAAGAGAGGGCTGATAGGAGTGAGTGACTTGTCTCAAAGCGAAGTTTTACCTTTCCCTTTAGAAAGGATTTTTAAATTGTTTTGGCAATGAATGACTCAGAAAGAGAGTAAAGGGAAGCACTCACAGCAAACAGCTCTGCCGAGAGCCCCCCTGGAGTCCTGCATCCAGCTCTGGAGCCCCTGGGACAAGAGAGCTGTGGAGATGCTGGAGAGTGTCCAGAGCAGGGCCAGGAGGATGCTGAGAGGCTGCAGCAGCTCTGCTGTGAGCACAGCCTGAAAGAGTTGGGGCTGTGCAGGCTGGAGCAGAGGAGGCTCCCAGGGGACCTTCTTGTGGCCTTCCAGCATCTGAAGGGGGCTACAAAAAAGCTGGGGAGAGACTTTTGAGGGTGTGAGGGAGTGGCAGGAGTGGGGGGAATGGAGCACAGCTGGAGGTGAGGAAAGTGAGGCTGGAGGTGAGGAGGAAGTTGTTGAGCAGGAGAGTGGTGAGAGGCTGGAATGGGTTGCCCAGGGAGGTGGTTGAGGTCCCATGGCTGGAGGTGTTTGAGGCCAGGCTGGCTGAGGCTGTGTGCAGCCTGCTCTAGGGTAGGGTGTCCCTGGGCATGGCAGGGGGTTGGAACTGGCTGCTCCTTGTGCTCCCTTCCAACCCTGCCTGATTCTCTGACTCTCTGATTCTGTAAACATAAACCCCAGCTTTCCTGCAAGAGATCTGCAGTGAGGTCTGTGCCCCAAAGGCAGCAGTCAGAGGCAGGAGATTCAGCCTTGTACAGCTGGACTCTCCTGTTAGGAATCTGGGGGTTGAACTTTTCCTTTCAGGGGGAAAAATATATGTGGCCTGATGTGGGAAGCAGAGCAAGGCAGCAGGCTGAGGGAGCAGAGCAAGGCAGCAGGCTGAGGGAGCTGGAGCAAGGCAGCAGGCTGAGGGAGCTGGAGCACAGGAGCAGACTCATGTTTAAACCACAGCAGTGCTCAAGGGCAGAGACTCACAGAATGGTAGGTGCTGGAAGGAACCTCTGGAGATCATCCAACCCCTCTAGCAAGGCAGAGTCACTCCAAGAAGGGATTTTTGGGGGTCCTTTCCAGTCTGATGCATTGTGTTCAGGGTTTAGGAGAACCAAGTTCCCCTGGCCCCTCTCTGATCACTGTGGCCCTGGGGAGCTGGCTGGAGAGGTGCCTCTGTGTAAATCAGCTGTGCTTTAGCCAGGTCAGCAGAATCTGGTTTCATTCACTGTGAAAATGAGAAGGCAGCTTGGAGTCAGGGCTGAGCCTAGTTTAAGCTGCTGATTCTGGGTTTCTCCTGTTTGACCAGCATTCAGTGATGGACTTCTGGGCTGCATGAGCCCCCCTGCTGTGGCATGGGCAGAGCAGGCAGCCCTTTGGTGTTGCCAGCGCGCTCGGATGAGCATTGTGCTGCCTTTGCTCGCTGACCCTGCACTCCAAACTCCTCAGCACAGCTCTGCTGTCCTCCCCCGCAGCAACCAGGTGACAAAACTCATTTTCTGCAGTGCACCCTCAGCTGCTTCTTGACTTGAGCACAATCTTTCCACTCTAGGTCAACCCAGAGCTAATTTGGTCTGAGAGGAGATGCTGATTGGTATGGGAATGGGCAGTGCTGTAGCCAGCTAAACCTGGGCATGCCTTTGGGATGCAAAATCAGCTCTGCTTTGACTTGAATAGCTCAACCCCCAAGGTTGTGCTGTGCATTTGGCTTCATTAGCTCAACCCAAAGGTTGTGCTGTGCCTTTTGCAATGTTGGTTTTGCAAGAAAGGAAAACACAAATGCATCTGACCTTGTCTAGATCCTGCTCAAGTCTACTTTGGCCATCACATCTCATGCAATCATATATATATATATATATATATATATATATATATATATATATTTAAAGAGAAACCACCACCTACCCAGAATAGCTGCCTGTGGGAGGAAGGAATTGAAAGCTTCCCAGCCTGATCCAGCCCTAAGAACCTGGGAAAAAAAGCCTTCCACACCAATTTCAAGTGGGTTTGGGGGGAGGAAGGAGTTAAAAGGAATGGGAGAGTTGACTCCCAGTGCTATCAGCATGGGTTTGTTGCCTGTCATAGAGGAAAAATGAAGGAGCAGTGCTTTGATTTTGAGGTCAAGTTGATAATATGCAATAGTATGAGACATATATAGATATAAATACAATATATATGAGTATGTAATGTAAATCCATAGTGTAACTATAGAACAGAGCACAATATGAAACAATATACCATAGATAATATGATGCAATGTAACTTAGTATAAGATATACCAAGATATGATATGCTGCAATATGATATGACATAATGTAATATGATGTGATATAATCTAATGAGATGCAATATACTGTATTATACTATGATATACTATGATATGGATTGATTTGATATGACATAGTATCATTGAATCAACCAGGTTGGAAGAGAGCTCCAAGCTCAGCCAGCCCAACCTAGCACCCAGCCCTGGCCAAGCAACCAGACCATGGCACTAAGTGCCCCAGCCAGGCTTGGCTTCAACACCTCCAGCCACAGCCACTCCACCACCTCCCTGGGCAGCCCATTCCAGTGCCAATCACTCTCTCTGACAACAACTTCCTCCTAACATCCAGTCTAGACCTGCCCTGGCACAGCTTGAGCCTGGGTCCCCTTCTTCTGTTGCTGGGTGCCTGGCAGAAGAGCCCAACCCCACCTGGCTACAGCCTCCCTGCAGGCAGCTGCAGGCAGCAATGAGCTCTGCCCTGAGCCTCCTCTGCTGCAGGCTGCACACCCCCAGCTCCCTCAGCCTCTCCTCACAGGGCTCTGCTCCAGGCCCCTCCCCAGCCTTGCTGCCCTTCTCCAAACACCTTCCAGCACCTCAACATCTCTCTGCAATGGAGGAGCCCAGAACTGGACACAGCACTGCAGGGGTGGCCTGAGCAGTGCTGAGCACAGGGGCACAAGAACCTCCCTTGTCCTGCTGCCCACACTGCTCCTGAACCAGCCCAGGATGCCATTGGCTCTGCTGCCCACCTGGGCACTGCTGCCTCCTCTGCAGCTCCTCTCTCTACCAGCACTCTCAGCTCCCTTTCTGCCTATAATATAATATAATATAACATAATATAATATAATATAACATAACATATAAAATATATCTAATGTCAAATCAAGTATATCAAACCTGGCTTACAAGTTGCACTGACTGAAGAAATCATAGAATCAAGCAGGTTGGAAGAGATCTCCAAGCTCATCCAGTCCAACCTAGCACCCAACCCTAGACATTCAACATAGAATCATAGACTCAAGCAGTTTGGGAGAGACCTCCAAGCTCATCCAGCCCAAGCTAGCACTCAGCCCTGTCCAGTCAACCAGACCATGGCACTAAGTGCCCCAGCCAGGCTTGGCTTCAACACCTCCAGGCACAGCCACTCCACCACCTCCCTGGGCAGCCCATTCCAATGCCAATCACTCTCTCTGGCAAGAACTGTCCTTGGGAAAAGCTGAGGTCAGTCCACTAAACACTCAAGATTAGTGTAATTAGTGTGTTAAACACAGGTAGGTGTTCACCCAGGTGCTACAAAGAGAGATGCTCCTGCTTCTGCCCGGCGACAGACAGACCTTTAACAACAGCCATTCCTCCACCCCTTTAGCTTTAAAGCTGAGAGAGCAGGCAAATACTTCTGCAAGCCCCCAAAGAGTTGGCAGTTTGCTGTGAGTGCACACACAGAGGCTTCAGAGAAGAGCAAAGCGAATTCCTCAGCTGCACAGGGGCAGATTCCTTCAATCAGTGCAGTCATGCTCGCAGAAGAAGGGGGAAAAAAGAAACCTGGAGCTGTCATCTCTGAGCAGTTCACTGCTGCGCTCCCATGGGAAAGGCAAAGGCAATTTTCCCAACAGAAGGAATGGCTCTGTAATGTGAGAGATCATTGAAATGCAAGGAGCAAAGCAAAACAGATGAAATATGTGCAAAGTAAATAGATCAAAGGCATTGAGATAATTAATTACCAGCGGTCCAGTTCTCAGGGACAGCTCTTCCCTTCACAAAGAGCTCACTGTACCCGGCCCTTCCCCACCCGGGCATCTGCAGCAGAGCTCTGCTGGCCTTTGTTAATGAGTCAGGACAGAATGATGATGCAGACAACTGCCTGTCCTCAGAGGTCATCTTCTCTTAGAGCTGTTCCTCAGCCTGCAGAGGACCTTCCCTCCGTTCACAAGCGTGAAGAAAAGCCCCGAGTCCATGCTGGTTGGTTACTAATGGGGAAGTTTTGCTTTCTACCTGCTGATCATCCCTGCCTTCTACACAGCCCTTTCAAAAGAAACCTCCACGGCACTTTGAACCCAAATTCTCTTAATTCTTAGTGCCTGGATACTCATCTTTTTAATCCCATTAGCACAGCAGGAATATTTCTGCTGTAAGGCTGGCGAGCGCGGGAAGGATGAAGCCCTGCATTAGTGCTGCCTCTTTGTCTGCCCTCACACTAAGACAACCTCATCCCCTGAGGAATTACTGGAATGATATTAAAGGAAAACACCAAAAAACAACTGAATTGTTGGTGTGCTGCACACTCTGGGCTGATGGGGAGCTGAGCACCTCAAAGGCACGGCAAGGCTTGTGGCCACAGGGTCACCATAGAATGACTTAGATCAGAAGGGACCTCAGTGACCATCTACTCCAACCCCCTGCCATGGGCAGGGACACCTCTCAGCTAGACTTGATTGCCCAAGGCCTCATCCAACCTGGCCTTGAGCACCCTAGGGAGGAGGCATCCATCCTGGGCAACCTCTTCCCACCACCCTGGGCAACCTGTTCCAGAGTCTCACCACCCTTGCACTGAAGAACCTCCTCCCAAGATCCAGCCCAGCCCTGCTCTCTCTCAGCCCCAAACCACTCCTCCCCACCCTGTCTCCAGACACCCCCAGGCAAAGTCCTCCTGCAGGATCCCCTCAGGCACTGGAAGGCAGCTCCAAGGTCCCACTGGACCTGGTATCAGAGTGTGACACCAGACAGGTGTCAACATTAAGCTCTAGTTGCTCTGGGTCTGCAAAGCAAAAGGTTTGCCAGGTGAGAGGATGTTTGTGGCACTAAGCTGAAAGGTAGCAGGGGAGATGCTGATTGCTACCTGAGAGTGGCATCAGGCACCTGCCTACCTTCTGCCCAAGCCACCAAGAGCTCCATTTGGCCCTTAGATATCTAAATCTCCTTGAAGAGAGGTGTTTAAACCACCTCGGTGCAGCTGCACGTTTCTCAGCTTCCAGGAGTGTTCACCACCACCAGCACCCCCTCCACTGTGTCCTTCAGCCCCTAATTTTGACTCCTAAATGTTCTGCAGATGGCTGAGGGCACAGGGCTGAAGCCCTGAGCCCTGCAGTTTCTCCCACTCCTCAAAGGAAACCAACCTGTTCTCCTGGGGAGAGAACCAGGATGGTGCAAGTGCAGACAGTGGCAGGGAGCTGGGGACAAGGGAGGGGCAAGGAGGTGGTGTAGGCAGGGGCTGGTGATGTGGGACTTCCATCACCCTTGTGGGCAAGGGAGAAGCATGTGAGGGGCAAAGGAGAAGCATGTGAGGGGCAAGGGAGAAGCATGTGAGGGGCAAGGGAGAAGCATGTGAGGGGCAAAGGAGAAGCATGTGAGGGGCAAAGGTGAAGCATGTGAGGGGCAAAGGAGAAGCATGTGAGGGGCAAAGGAGAAGCATGTGAGGGGCAAGGGAGAAGCATGTGAGGGGCAAAGGAGAAGCATGTGAGGGGCAAGGGAGAAGCATGTGAGGGGCAAAGGAGAAGCATGTGAGGGGCAAAGGAGAAGCATGTGAGGGGCAAGGGAGAAGCATGTGAGGGGCAAGAGAGAAGCATGTGAGGGGCAAGGGAGAAGCATGTGAGGGGCAAAGGAGAAGCATGTGAGGGGCAAGGGAGAAGCATGTGAGGGGCAAAGGAGAAGCATGTGAGGGGCAAAGGAGAAGCATGTGAGGGGCAAGGGAGAAGCATGTGAGGGGTAAGGGAGAAGCATGTGAGGGGCAAGGGAGAAGCATGTGAGGGGCAAGGGAGAAGCATGTGAGGGGTAAGGGAGAAGCATGTGAGGGGCAAGAGAGAAGCATGTGAGGGGCAAGGGAAGAAGCATGTGAGGGGCAAAGGAGAAGCATGTGAGGGGCAAAGGAGAAGCATGTGAGGGGCAAAGGTGAAGCATGTGAGGGGCAAGGGAGAAGCATGTGAGGGGCAAAGGAGAAGCATGTGAGGGGCAAAGGTGAAGCATGTGAGGGGCAAGGGAGAAGCATGTGAGGGGCAAAGGAGAAGCATGTGAGGGGCAAAGGTGAAGCATGTGAGGGGCAAAGGAGAAGCATGTGAGGGGCAAAGGAGAAGCATGTGAGGGGCAAAGGTGAAGCATGTGAGGGGCAAGGGAGAAGCATGTGAGGGGCAAAGGAGAAGCATGTGAGGGGCAAAGGAGAAGCATGTGAGGGGCAAAGGAGAAGCATGTGAGGGGCAAAGGAGAAGCATGTGAGGGGCAAGAGAGAAGCATGTGAGGGGTAAGGGAGAAGCATGTGAGGGGCAAAGGAGAAGCATGTGAGGGGCAAAGGTGAAGCATGTGAGGGGCAAGGGAGAAGCATGTGAGGGGTAAGGGAGAAGCATGTGAGGGGCAAAGGTGAAGCATGTGAGGGGCAAAGGAGAAGCATGTGAGGGGCAAAGGAGAAGCATGTGAGGGGTAAGGGAGAAGCATGTGAGGGGCAAGGGAGAAGCATGTGAGGGGCAAGGGAGAAGCATGTGAGGGGCAAAGGAGAAGCATGTGAGGGGCAAGGGAGAAGCATGTGAGGGGTAAGGGAGAAGCATGTGAGGGGCAAAGGAGAAGCATGTGAGGGGCAAAGGAGAAGCATGTGAGGGGCAAGAGAGAAGCATGTGAGGGGCAAGGGAGAAGCATGTGAGGGGCAAGGGAGAAGCATGTGAGGGGCAAGGGAGAAGCATGTGAGGGGCAAGGGAGAAGCATGTGAGGGGTAAGGGAGAAGCATGTGAGGGGCAAAGGAGAAGCATGTGAGGGGCAAAGGAGAAGCATGTGAGGGGCAAGGGAGAAGCATGTGAGGGGCAAAGGAGAAGCATGTGAGGGGCAAGCCTGAGCTCTGCAGCATGTAGGATGGAGGCTGGGGGCCAAGATAGATGAAGGATGCAGGAGGAAGAAGGCAGTGTTTGGGTGTAGTCCTTTCTCCCCCTCTCCTCTCTGTCTTTCCCAAAGCCACAGCATCCCTCCCCTGGATGGACAGATCATTGGCAAGGGGGTTTGGAGTGCTTTGTCCTCTTCCAGGGTTGCTCCCCATACAATCCTATCCTGACTGACTCTGTTCAATCCAGACAAGCTTCCAAGTGTTCCCCTGTGCAAATTTGTCACAGATTCTCTCTCCCTTTTAACAACACCTCAGCAGCTCTGAAAACAAACCCAGCCCTGGATAAAGCACTCCCTGTCTTTTTTTGTCCAAACAAGTGGGCTGCAGCACATCAGCTGTGAGACTTTGGGCTTTGGGTCTGACAAAGCCCTCACCATTGTCAGTGTGTACCCATGGCCTCCAGCTTCCACTCCCTCCCAGATCAGCACTCTCCCACCAGGTTACAGAGCCTAAGCCAAGGGATTTAAGGAGCAGCAAGTGATAGGGGCCAAGTGTGGAGGCTTAGTTTACTTGGTTTAGCACAGACCTTTAATTTTAGCCACTGCAAATATAATAAGGCCTTTTCTTTATGTATCTATGCAGCCATGGGTCAGAAAGGGCAGAGGAGCTTAAAGGACTTATTCATGCAAGCAGGGCTGCTGTGCTAAGTCCACTATTTACACACTGCAAATGTATTTCATTCACATTAATGCAGTGTGGAGGGAAAGGGATGCAGATTGTGTGGCTCCTTCTCCACAGCAGTGCTGAGGCTGAAAGTGCAACCAAAGGATCCAAGAGTTGCTGTGATGGGAAAAGAACTCCCAAGATCGTTGAGCCAAACAAGCTTTGTGCTTTGCCTTCACCAAATGGAAAGCTCAACCTTCACCTAATGGAAATCTCAACCTGCATGAAAGGGCTGGAAAGGTTTCCTGAGCCACCCCAAAGCAGAACAAAATCTCCTCATGTCCTGTGGCTCAGAGACTGCCAAAATAAATCTCTGTTGTAGAATCTGAGAATCACAGAATTGCTTTGATTGGAAAAGACCTCCAAGATCCTTGAGCCCAACAAGCTTTGTGCTTTGCCTAATGGGAAGCTCAACCTACCTAATGGAAAGCTCAACCTACATACAAGGGCTGGAAAGGTTTCCTGAGCCACCTCAAACCAGAACACAATCTCCTCATGTCCTGTGGCTCAGAGACTGCTAAAATCACCATTCTCTAAAGTGAGAGGATCACAGAATTGCTTTGATTGGAAAAGACCTCCAAGATCATTGAGCCCAACAAACTTTGTGCTTTGCCTTCATCAAATGGAAAGCTCAACCTTCACCTAATGGAAATCTCAATCTACAACAAGAGCTGAAAGGGTTTCCTGAGCCACCCCAAAGCAGAACAAAATCTCCTCATGTCCTGAGGCTCAGAGACTGCTAAAATAATTCTCTGTTATAGAATCTGAGAATCACAGAATTGCTTTGATTGGAAAAGACCTCCAAGATCATTGAGCCCAACAAACTTTGTGCTTTGCCTTCATCAAATGGAAAGCTCAACCTTCACCTGATGGAAATCTCAATCTCCCAAGCAGCACTACAGGCTGGGGCCAGAGTGGCTGGAGAGCAGCCAGGAGGAAAGGGACCTGGGGGTACTGATAGATAGTAAGCTGAAGATGAGCCAGCAGTGTGCCCAGGTGGGCAGGAGAGCCAATGGCATCCTGGCCTGCATCAGGAGCAGTGTGGCCAGCAGGACAAGGGAGGTTATTCTGCCCCTGTACTCAGCACTGGTCAGACCACACCTTGAGTGCTGTGTCCAGTTCTGGGCCCCTCAATTCAAGAAGGATGTTGAGGTGTTGGAACATGTCCAGAGAAGGGCAACAAAGCTGGTGAGGGGCCTGGAGCACAAATCCTATGAGGAGAGGCTGAGGGAGCTGGGCCTGTTTAGCCTGGAGAAGAGGAGGCTCAGGGGTGACCTCATTGCTGTCTACAACTACCTGAAGGGGCATTGTAGCCATGTGGGGGGTGGGCTTTTCTCCCAGGCAACCAGCAATAGAACAAGGGGACACAGTCTCAAGTTGTGCCAGGGTAGGTCTAGGCTGGATGTTAGGAAGAAGTTCTTCACAGAGAGAGTGATTGGCATTGGAATGGGCTGCCCAGGGAGGTGGTGGAGGCACCGTCCCTGGGGGTCTTCAAGCAAAGCCTGGATGAGGCACTTAGTGCCATGGTCTGGTTGACTGGCTAGGGCTGGGTGCTAGGTTGGACTGGATGATCTTGGAGGTCTCTTCCAACCTGGTTGATTCTATGATTCTACAACAAGGGCTGAAAGGGTTTCCTGAGCCACCCCAAAGCAGAACAAAATCTCCTCATGTCCTGTGGCTCAGAGACTGCTAAAATAATTCCCTCTCTGGGAATCATAGACTTGTTTCAGTTGGAAAAGACCTCCAAGATGATCAAGTCCAACCATCTGTTCTATTTTGAGCAGAATGATTTCCCAGCTAAGGGAGAAATAGTTTAACTTTGAGTCATTATTAGCATTTTTCACGAATTCCTGCTGCCATTCTCAGGCTTCTGCCAGGCAAAAAAGAACTCCTCTGGCCCCAAAGGTGCTTAACCATTCTTGTTCTCCAGATGATTTTCTCGTTTCTGCCCTGGCTTGGATGTTTCAGAAGAAGACACTATATCACAGTATCACAGTATCATCAGGGTTGGAAGAGACCTCACAGATCATCAAGTCCAACCCTTTACCACAGAGCTCAAGGCTAGACCATGGCACCAAGTGCCACGTCCAACTCAGCAGGTTTGCTGCCCACACCAAGCTGTGAGTTGCAGCAGCCAGGGTGGAGGGCAGGATCCATCCAGAGGGAGCTGCACAGGCTGCAGAGGTGGGCACAAGCCAAGCTCAGGAGGTGCAACAAGACCAAGTGCAAGGTCCTGCAGCTGGGTGGAGGCAATCCCAAGCACAACTCCAGGCTGGGCAGTGCCAGGCTGGAGAGCAGCCCTGAGGAGAGGGACTTGGGGGTGCTGCTGGAGGAGAAGCTCAGCAGGAGCCAGCAGTGTGCACTTGCAGCCCAGAGAGCCAAGCAGAGCCTGGGCTGCAGCAGCAGCAGTGTGGCCAGCAGGGCCAGGGAGGGGATTCTCCTCCTCTGCTCTGCTCTGCTGAGACCCCACCTGGAGTCCTGCATCCAGCTCTGGAGCCCCTGGGACAAGAGGGCTGTGGAGATGCTGGAGAGTGTCCAGAGCAGGGCCAGGAGGATGCTGAGAGGCTGCAGCAGCTCTGCTGTGAGCACAGACTGAATGAGTTGGGGCTGTGCAGGCTGGAGCAGAGGAGGCTCCCAGGTGACCTTCTTGTGGCCTTCCTGCATCTGAAGTGGGCTACAGAAAAGCTGGGGAGGGACTTTTGAGGCTGTGAGGGAGTGGCAGGAGTGGGGGGGATGGAGCAAAGCTGGAGGTGGGGAGAGTGAGGCTGGAGGTGAGGAGGAAGTTGTTGAGCAGGAGAGTGGTGAGAGGCTGGACTGGGTTGCCCAGGGAGGTGGTTGAGGCCCCATGGCTGGAGGTGTTTGAGGCCAGGCTGGCTGAGGCTGTGTGCAGCCTGCTCTAGGGTAGGGTGTCCCTGGGCATGGCAGGGGGTTGGAACTGGCTGCTCCTTGTGGTCCCTTCCAACCCTGCCTGATTCTGTGTGTCTATGATTCTAAGACATGTGCCAGGATGTCCCTGCTGGAGATCTGCAGCCTTCCTGCTCCTCTCCTGTGGATCAGCCAGGCCACCAAGCCCAGACCATGTGTTTTTCCTGCTGCATTAAGCCTTCTGAGTGCATGCTAACAATGTTAATACGTTAGTGAACAGGCTGGAATGTTTCCTTCAGGTGTGTGATGGCTCCAGGCCATTGGTGCTTCACACACGGCTGCAGGTGAGGGCTTGCTGGGCTGGCAGAAACATGCACTTAATGAAATGTTATTCTCCTCCTCATTACAGCCACCAGCAGAGCTCAGCAGTCACTCAGCTTTAACCCATCTTACCTTTCCCCCCAAAGGTTTTGCCCTGCAGTCAGAGCTGCAGCAAGGCCAGGGTAAGAGGGACTTCTGTCCTCCCAAAAAAGGTCCTAAAAGGACTCCATTAATACTCCAAATACTCCATTCACATCCTGGCAGCCCAGGGTGAGGAGACCTTCTCCCAGCCCTCTCTGCCCAGGGGTATTTCACACACTCATAGACAGGTTTGGGTAGGAAAGGACTTTAAAGGTCATCTAATTTTAACCCCCCTGCCATGGGCAGGGACACCTCCCACCAGCCCAGGTCTCTCAAAGCCTCATCCAACCTGGCCTTGAGTGCTTCCAGGAGGACTCCTCCACGACTTGCCTGGGCAACCTGCTGCAGTGCCTCACCACCCTCACAGTGCCAGCTCTGCTCAGCACAAGGCCTCTAAAGGTCATCTAATTTTGCTCACCCTCCCATGGGCAGGGACACCTCCCACCAGCCCAGGTCTCTCAAAGCCTCATCCAACCTGGCCTTGAGTGCGTCCAGGGAGGACTCCTCCACGACTTGCCTGGGCAACCTCTTGCGGTGCCTCACCACCCTCACAGTGCCAGCTCTGCTCAGCACAAGGACTTTAAAGGGCATCTAATTTTAACCCCCCTGCCATGGGCAGGGACACGTCCCACCAGCCCAGGTCTCTCAAAGCCTTATCCAACTCTTTGGGTCCCTTCCAAGCCCTCACATCTTGCGATGCTGTGATCTCTGGAGATCCCTTCCCACCTCTCCAAGGTTCTGCCAGTCTTTGGCTGTGTGACTGAGAGGTGAGTGGTGTCTTGCCCTCCACGCTGCCCTCCCCACCTGGCAGGCCTGTGCCCATGTTTTTGGCAGCTGAAAGGGTGGTCTGGGCGCCGGTGCCAGGCTCTCCAGCAAGCAGAGCGTGGTGTTCCGCCTGTCTGCTCGCAGCTTGCCCCTTTCTTCTGCTCCCCTCTGCTATTCTATCCCCTCCCATAAAGTGCAGCCCTGACCTTTTTGTCCTCAGCCAGCTATTCATTTAAAATACAAATACTGTCCTCAAACAGCAGCCATTAATATGAGGCAGCAAATTCTTTGCTTTGTTCTTGATTGTTGATTTCCATCATCCCTCCCCCCCCCCCCTTCTTCTCCAACCAGACTTGGAGAGGGGGGGAACAGGGTGGCAGGAGCACTGCATAGCTGCAGGAGCAGTTTGCTAATTGCTTACTTTCAAATCCTAACTCGTGTGGGTTTGGTTGGTTGGGAAAGGGGAAAAGAAACAAGCCAGGGGGTGATAAAGAAGTCAAGGTTATAAACCTCACAGAAGCTCTCTCTGCCCTGGAATGTTTATTAATTCTTTTACATGCAAATTGCAGGCCTGTGGCTGCACATCCGTGCCCCCCTGCCGAGTGCCAGGTAGCCTGGTGCCATTCGCCCTGCAGCCCTTGGGTGCCAGGCTCAGCCGCAGGAGCTGAGCGCTGCCCTGGGGTGCCCATGAGGCGAGGCTGGGGAGGTGCCAGCCAGGCCACCGCTGCCATTGCCAGCAGTGCTCTGGGCTGGCGCCCGGCTGGCTGCGGGCAGGACACGGCCCCTGACCCCAGCAGGGTCAGCTGGTGGCGGAGGCAGAGCCAGAGAATGAAAGCAGGGTCATGGAAGGATAGAATCATGGAATGGTCTGAGTTGGGCTGGGTGATCTTGGAGGTCTCTCCCAACCTGCTTGATTCTGTGAGTCAATGACTCTATCTGCAAGGCAAGGAGCACAGCAGCGCTGCAAGCACTGGCCCAAGGGGAAAAGATACCCCAGGGAAGGAGGAAACCAAGCCCCTGCAGGTGGGACATGCTTCACAGCTGTGTGAAGGCACACAGCTCCCTGCCTCTAACAGCCACAGGGCTTGGAAGGGACTGCCACAGGTCATAGAATCACAGAACGGTTTGGGTTGGAAGGGACCTCAAAGCTCAGCCAGTTCCAACCCCCTGCCATAGGCAGGGACACCTCCCACTAGAAGAGGTTGCTCAAGATCTCATCCAACCTAGTCCTGAACACCTCCAGGGAGGTTGTGGAGCACAGAAGCACAGAATGTCCCTTCCCCTTCAAACTGTTCTCTGGTCTCTGCCTTTGGGGAGCTATGGTTTGGAGAGCTTCCAGGTCAGCACTGGGGCTGTTGGTGGGCTAAGGAAAGAGGTGACAGAAGGCACACAAGGAGGGGTGACACTGCTTGCAGTGAGTCCTGAAGACACAGGCATGGCACAGGGAGCTGCATTTCACTGTTGTCCCGGTGAGAGCTGCCACTGTATCAGCAGCTGAAGATACCAGCCCGCTCCAAGGCTGAGAACGTGGGGGAGGAGGAACTCAAGGGGGAAAAAATAACCTTAACTGTGCTCTGTTTTGGTGCTTATCTACATGGGAAGGGCAGTTATTTCTGCTCTGCATGGCAAGGGTAGGAAGCTCTCTGTTTGCATGGCAAGGGTAGGAAGCTCTCTGCTCTGCATGGCAAGGGTAGGAAGCTCTCTGCTCTGCATGGCAAGGGTAGGAAGCTCTCTGTTTGCATGGCAAGGGTAGGAAGCTCTCTGCTCTGCATGGCAAGGGTAGGAAGCTCTCTGTTTGCATGGCAAGAGTAGGAAGCTCTCTGTTTGCATGGCAAGGGTAGGAAGCTCTCTGTTTGCATGGCAAGAGTAGGAAGCTCTCTGCATGGCAAGGGTAGGAAGCTCTCTGCATGGCAAGGGTAGGAAGCTCTCTGTTTGCATGGCAAGGGTAGGAAGCTCTCTGCATGGCAAGAGTAGGAAGCTCTCTGTTTGCATGGCAAGAGTAGGAAGCTCTCTGTTTGCATGGCAAGGATAGGAAGCTCTCTGCATGGCAAGGGCAGGAAGCTCTCTGCATGGCAAGAGTAGGAAGCTCTCTGTTTGCATGGCAAGGATAGGAAGCTCTCTGCATGGCAAGAGTAGGAAGCTCTCTGCATGGCAAGGGTAGGAAGCTCTCTGCATGGCAAGAGTAGGAAGCTCTCTGCATGGCAAGGGTAGGAAGCTCTCTGCTCTGCATGGCAAGGGTAGGAAGCTCTCTGTTTGCATGGCAAGAGTAGGAAGCTCTCTGTTTGCATGGCAAGGGTAGGAAGCTCTCTGCATGGCAAGGGTAGGAAGCTCTCTGCATGGCAAGAGTAGGAAGCTCTCTGTTTGCATGGCAAGGGTAGGAAGCTCTCTGCATGGCAAGGATAGGAAGCTCTCTGCATGGCAAGAGTAGGAAGCTCTCTGTTTGCATGGCAAGAGTAGGAAGCTCTCTGTTTGCATGGCAAGGATAGGAAGCTCTCTGCATGGCAAGGGTAGGAAGCTCTCTGCATGGCAAGGGTAGGAAGCTCTCTGCATGGCAAGGGTAGGAAGCTCTCTGTTTGCATGGCAAGGATAGGAAGCTCTCTGCATGGCAAGGGTAGGAAGCTCTCTGCATGGCAAGGGTAGGAAGCTCTCTATCCTTCTTAAACTGAGGAGCCCAAAACTGAACTCAGTAGTTAAAGATGACCCAGCCCTGCTCAGTGATCTTCAGAGATCTCTTCCAACCCCTACCACTCTGTGATTCACTCAGGGGGGGAAAAAATTCCCCCTAACATAGTATGAAAGCAAAATCTTTGCTTCCCCAGGCAAGGGAAAAATCCACAAAGGTTTATTTCTCAGGATGCCTTTCCATCATTTGTCCTTGGAATAGGCTGTGCTGCTAACTCAGAGCACAGGGAAAACACCACTGCAGAAGTTGTAACATGAAGCAAGAAGTTATCTCAGTTGTGGATTCGAGCTTGAAGCTGGCATCCAGCTGGCAGAGCCAGGGTGGCAGTTAAATATGTCAACAGCCCCAGATAAATGCCAGCACAGCCTTGTGAACAGGAACTCCTGATAGGATTTTCTCTTGGGCTGTTGCTATTTCAGTTCTGTTTGTTTTCTCTCTATTTTGAACACGATATAGAGAAGAAAAAATAAACCCCAAAGAAACTATTCTGCACAGCTAGAGAAAAGAAAGTCCTGGGAAGAGAAGAGTGAGGATGCCAAGTGGTCACTCCTCCTTTGCTCCTGGCTAATGCAGGTGCTGCACGTCTGACTTTTTCCAGATCATAGAGTCACAGAATCAGGCAGGGTTGGAAGGGACCACAAGGAGCAGCCAGTGCCAAGCCCCCTGCCATGCCCAGAGAAACCCTACCCTAGAGCAGGCTGCACACAGCCTCAGCCAGCCTGGCCTCAAACACCTCCAGCCATGGGGCCTCAACCACCTCCCTGGGCAACCCATTCCAGCCTCTCACCACTCTCCTGCTCAACAACTTCCTCCTCACCTCCAGCCTCACTCTCCCCACCTCCACCTTTGCTCCATTCCCCCCACTCCTGCACTCCCTAACAGCCTCAAAGGTCCCTCCCCAGCTTTTTTGTAGCCCCCTTCAGATCCTGGAAGGCCACAAGAAGGTCCCCTGGGAGCCTCCTCTGCTCCAGCCTGCACAGCCCCAACTCATTCAGTCTGTGCTCACAGCAGAGCTGCTAGAGGCCATAGTGTGCCCCCAGTCTGTGCCAGCACAAGTTGGGTATCCAAGGATTTCACAGAATCATAGAATGGTCTGGGTTGAAAGGCACCTCCAAAGCTCACCCAGTCCAACCCCCCTGCACTCAGCAGGGAAATCCTCCACTAGATCAGCTTGCCCAGACCCCTGTCAAGCTTCACCTTGAATATCTCCAGGGATGGGACCTCCACCACCTCCCTGGGTAACCTAAGGATCGAAGCTGGCCTGCTGTTTGGGCACAGGATGAGCAGTGAGCCCTGCCTGTGGAAAGGGAGCCTGGAATTTAACCCCATGCTCATGTACTGAGTGCTTCCCTGTACCACAGCCAGGAGTTGTCCAAAGCTGCCTGCAGTGCAGCCCTTGGTGGAGGGCAACCTGTGGCTGCTCCCTGGCTCATGGCGACAGGCAGCAACCCCTGGCAGCCTCAGGGATGTCAGGCAAAAGCTGTCATCAGCCTTAGAGTCATGGAATCACTTCAGTGTGTCTTTGATCACATTCTGTGCTTCTGTGCTCCACAACCCCCCTGGGGGTGGTCAAGGCCAGGTTGGATGAGACCTTGAGCAACCTGTTCTAGTGGGTGGTGTCCCTGCCTGTGGTGGGGGGGTTGGAACTGGCTGAACTTTGAGGTCCCTTCCAACCTAAACCATTCTATTCTATTCTATTCTATTCTATTCTATTCTATTCTATTCTATTCTATTCTATTCTATTCTATTCTATTCTACTCTACTCTATTCTATTCTATTCTGTTCTGTTCTATTCTGTTCCATTTCTATTTTAGCTCAGGTTGCCCAGAGCCTTGTCAAGCCTCACCTTGAATATCTCCAGGGATGGGGCCCTGACCACCCCCCTGGGCAACCTGCTCCAGTGCTCCACTACCCTCATGGTGCAGAGCTTGTTCCTGCCATCCAGTCCAAACCTGCTCTTCTCTAGTTTGAAGGCATTGCCCTCATCCTGCTCCTGCAGGCCTCTGTGGCGTGTTCAGTATAGAATCATAGAATCATAGATTCAGGCAGGTTGGAAGAGAGCTCCAAGCTCACCCAGGCCAACCTAGCACCCAGCCCTGCCCAACCAACCAGACCATGGCACTAAGTGCCCCAGCCAGCCTTGGCTTCAACACCTCCAGCCACAGAGACTCCACCACCTCCCTGGGCAGCCCATTCCAATGCCAATCACTCTCTCTGACAACAACTTCCTCCTAACATCCAGCCTAGACCTGCCCTGGCACAGCTTGAGGCTGTGTCCCCTTGTTCCATTGCTGCTTGCCTGGGAGAAGAGCCCAACCCCACCTGGCTGCAGCCTCTTCAAGGCCAGCAGAGAAATTGATGGGGGCTGTAGGAGCTTCATGGTAGGCCTGTGGGTGGAAAAAACAGAATTTCTCCTGCCTTTCCTGCAGGCATTAGACAACCCCAGGTAGTGGTGCTCAGTAGTCATTACCCAATCAGAGGTGCTTGCTGTGCTAGGAAGGATCCAGTCCATACTGTTTCTGATGTGTCAAAGTTAAATAGTCACAGAACCACAGAGTGTCAGGGGCTGGAAGAGACCTCCAAAGCTCAGCCAGCCCAAGCCCCCTGCCAGAGCAGGAGCACCCAGAGCAGGTCACACAGCAACACAGCCAGGGGGGGTTGGGATATCTGCAGAGAGGGAGACTCCACAGCCCCCCTGGGCAGCCTGTGCCAGGGCTCTGGCACCCTCACAGGGAAAAATTCCTCCTCATGTTTCCATGGAACCTCCTCTGCCTCAGCTTGCACTCAGTGCCCCTTGCCCAGGCATTGGGCATCACCCAGCAGAGCCTGGCTCCAGCTCCTGGCATTGGGCATCACCCAGCAGAACCTGGCTCCAGCTCCTGGCACTGGCATCGCCCAGCAGAGCCTGGCTCCAGCTCCTGGCACTGGCATCACCCAGCAGAGCCTGGCTACAGCTCCTGGCACTGGCATCACCCAGCAGAGCCTGGCTCCAGCTCCTGGCACTGGCATCACCCAGCAGAGCCTGGCTCCAGCTCCTGGCATTGGGCATCTCCCAGCAGAGCCTGGCTCCATCTCCTGGCATTGGGCATCACCCAGCAGAGCCTGGCTCCAGCTCCTGGCACTGGCATCACCCAGCAGAGCCTGGCTCCAGCTCCTGGCATTGGGCATCTCCCAGCAGAGCCTGGCTCCATCTCCTGGCACTGGGCATCACCCAGCAGAGCCTGGCTCCATCTCTGGCACTCCCCCTGCACACACTGATAACCATTGCTGAGGTCACCTCTCAACCTCCTCTTCTCCAAGCTAAAATTGCCAGCAGCACACAACAGGACAAGTCAGGGCTGCGGCACAACTCCCCCAGGCCACCTCCTCTGCTCCTCCTCCTCCTCCTCCTCCAAGCTCTTTGCAGCGCTCCTTGGATTTTATCCTTTGCAGTCCTGCTTTGTCCTCCCAGCGGCTCCCGAGCCGCAGCCCGGACCTGGCCTCTTCCCTCTTGTGCCCCGTCCAGCTGATTGGTATCAGCCCGAGGTGGGGTGTCCTGTTTGTGTCCCCAGACACTGCTGGAGCCCTGCCACAGGCTCTCGGGCTCCTCGGGGCTGTTTGTCCCTTCTGCATCGCCTGGCGTCGGCGCTGCCTTTGGGGTTTCTGCCGGTCACTCGCTGCCACCAGGGACAGATCTTCCCCACACCCCCCACCCCTCACCCCCCCTTCTGCTGCATAATTTGGCTCCCGTGCTCTTGTAGTTGTTGTTTTCCTTTTCTCTTCCTCCTGCCTGTGTAGCTGCTGGCTGCAGGCAGAGCCAAGTCACGGGGCAGGATGCGCTGCCCGCCCGCAGGCACGGCCGTGCGAGCGCATCACACAGCCTGCGGGGGCTGCCCGGCCGCCGGCACCTCCCCGCCCGTGCCACAGCGCTGGCAGCACAGCTCCGGGCGGCAACAGTCCCCTCCGGACCCCTGGACCAGCAGTTGCTGGGGGTCAGCATCTCCCTCGACGTCATCAAATGGTTTGGGTTGAAAGGGACTTGTAAAGGTCACTCGACTCAGTCCTCCTGTCGTGAGCAGGGGCACCTTGAGCTAGATCAGAGAATCACAGATTCATAGAATCATAGATTCATAGAATGATAGAATCACAGAATCACAGCATCACAGAGTGTCAGGGGCTGGGAGGGACCTCCAAAGCTCAGCCAGTCCAAGCCCCCTACCAGAGCAGCAGCACCCAGAGCAGATCACACAGCAACACAGCCAGGGGGGGATGGGATATCAGCAGAGAGGGAGACTCCACAGCCCCTGTGATTCTATACTGAACATGCCACAAAGGCCTGCAGGTCACTCAAGGCCTCGTCCCACCTGGTCCTGAACACATCCAGAGAAGCTGTGGAGCACAGAATCACAGAATGTGATCTTTGATCATAGAATCTGCCCTGGCCAAGCAACCAGACCATGGCACTGAGTGCCCCAGCCAGGCTTGGCTGCAACTCCTCCAGGGATGGTGACTCCACCACCTCCCTGGGCAGCCCATTCCAATGCCAATCACTCCCAATGACAACAACTTTCTCCTAACAGCCAGCCTGAGCCTGCCCTGGTACAGCTTGAGACTGTGTCCCCTTCTTCTGTTGCTGGCTGCCTGGCAGCAGAGCCCAACCCCACCTGGCTACAGCCTCCCTGCAGGCAGCTGCAGGCAGCAATCAGCTCTGCCCTGAGCCTCCTCTGCTGCAGGCTGCACACCCCCAGCTCCCTCAGCCTCTCCTCACAGGGCTCTGCTCCAGGCCCCTCCCCAGCCTTGCTGCCCTTCTCCAAACACCTTCCAGCACCTCAACATCTCTCTGCAATGGAGGAGCCCAGAACTGGACACAGCACTGCAGGGGTGGCCTGAGCAGTGCTGAGCACAGGGGCAGAAGAACCTCCCTTGTCCTGCTGCCCACACTGCTCCTGAGCCAGCCCAGGATGCCATTGGCTCTGCTGCCCACCTGGGCACTGCTGCCTCCTCTGCAGCTCCTCTCTGCCAGCACCCCCAGCTCCCTCTCTGCCTGGCTGCTCTCAGCCACTCTGGCCCCAGCCTGCAGTGCTGCTTGGGGTTGTTGTGGCCAAAGTGCACAACTCTGCACTTGGCCTTCTTCAATCTCATCCCAACAAGTTTCCCAAACACAGAGCATTCCCCAGCCTCTGAGCCTTGTTGCCTTCCCTAAGAGCAGCAAGAGGCACTGCTGATGTTGGTGTGCAGAGCTGTGGGAAAGCAGAGGCAAGAAGCTGTGACCCCGGGGCAGGGGCATGCTTTGGAGACACCATCACCAAGAAGTCAACACATCAGCCCAGAAGGTCCACAGGCAGCTCATCTCCTCCTGCTTAGCAGAGAGAGGCCTCCTCTGGATGCTGGACCAGCAGGCACAGGACATTTTGGAGCTGTTTGTTCCCTCCAGTGTTGATACTGAAGTCAATAGGCTAACTCAAAGTGCAGACTGAAACATGAACACACAGCCACAGCACAGCTCCTTGCTCCCCAGTGCTTGTGTTCACCCCTACCAGCCCAGCTTTCCACCCAGGCCAGCAGGCAGCACCAGATGTTCAGTCCTTTCCAGCCACCAGCTCTTATCCCAGCAGATCCAGCCTGCTGGAGCAGCTCCATGTGCTAAGCACGCCTGGAATTTTCCACTGTGCCTGGAAGCTCACATTCCTCTGGGGCCAGTGGTGCTTGGCCTGATGTGCTCCATGCACGTGCAGCTGCCCCACTCCCCAGCCCTTCTCCTGGGACACTGCTGCTGGAGCTTGTCTGGGAGGTGTTGAGGATGCATGGATGGATGGATGGATGGATGGATGGATGGATGGATGGATGGAGGAGGTCCCCATCAATAGCACCTCCTGAGAGGTCAAATAGTCACAGGATCACACAACGTCAGGGTCTGGAAGGGACCTGCAAAGCTCAGCCAGTCCAGCCCCCTGCCAGAGCAGATCCCACAGGAACACATCCAGGTAGGTCATGACTATCTCCAGAGAGGGAGACTCCACAACCCCCCTGGGCAGCCTGTGCCAGGGTTCTGGAGAAGGAGCTCCTGGAGTCCATGGGCTGCCCACTAGCCCTATGGCCAGCAGCTGCTGAGGGAAGGATGTGGCTGGGCTACAGGCTGGGGAACACTCAAGCCCACTGGCAAGTGGTTACTAATGAGCACTTGGGTATGTAAGGTGACCTCTCTGAGGGAGGCTGTCCCAGAATCATAGAACCTTAGAGGTTGGAAGAGACCTCCAGAGAGCATCCAGTCCAGCCTCCCTGCCAAGGCAGGGTCCCCTAGGGTGGTTCACACAGGAATGCATCCAGGCAGGTCTGGAAAGGCTCCAGAGAAGGAGGCTGCAGGACCTCTCTGGGCAGCCTGCTCCAGGGCTCTGTCACCCTCACTCTAAAGAAGTTTCTCCTCATGCTGAGCTGAAACCTTCTCTGTTCCAGTTTGTAGCTGCTGCTCCTTGGCTTGTTGCTGATGACAACCACAAAGAGTTTGGCTCCCTCCACTCGACCCCCACCCCTCAGCTATTTGTACACATTGATCAGATCTCCTCTCAGCCTTCTCCTCTCCAGGCTACACAGCCCCAGGGCTCTCAGGCTCTCTCCACAGGGGAGATGCTCAACTCCCCCACCCATCCTCATGGCTCTCCACTGGACTCTCTCCACAGGTCCCTGTCTCTCTAGGACTGGGAAGCCCCAAACTGGACACAACATTGCAGCTGTGGCCTCACCAGTGCAGAGCAGAGGGGCAGGAGAACCTCCCCAGCCCTGCTGGCCACACTTCTCCTGATGCCCCCCAGGATGCCCTTGGCTCTCTTGCCCACAAGGGCACACTGCTGGCCCATGGAGGACCTGCTGAAAGGCCTCACACTTTGTGTGCCTATTTCTGCTTAGAATTTGTGTTTGTTGTTCTTTTTCATTCTTCTTTCTTACTTTCCCTCTTTGTTTCCTCACCTTCTCCTCCCAGACAGCTGTGACTTGCTCCTGTCCAGCCAGCACAGTGAGCACTGGAGGGGTCTGCTGCTGCTGCCAGCAGGAATGGCAGAGGCTTGGCCATGCCCAGGCTGTTTCAGTGCAAACACTGCCCTCCCCTTGGCATTTGTAGTGCTTGGGTTTACTCTGCCTTCTCCCTCATCTCCCTCCTTTCCTCTCCACCTCCATCCTTAACCTTGACATTCCTCTTTTCCTCTCCATCTCCATCCTTTTCCTCTCCACCTCCATCCTTTTCCATCAGCTTCCTTTTCCTCTCCATCTCTACCTTTTTCCTCTCCACCTCCATCCTTTTCCTCTCCATCTCCATCATTTTCCTTCAGCTTCCTTTTCCTCTCCATCTCCACCTTTTTCCTCTCCATCTCCATCCTTTTCCTCTCCCTATCCTTTCAGCACCACCTCCCTTTTCCCACCCCATCTGCCCCTTTCTCACCTCTCATTTTCCCCTTCCCCCTCTCAACCCACAGCACCTGGGCTCTGTTGCAGCCTCCTCCCACCCCAGCTGTGGCCACTTTGCCCTCCCTGCCCACTGCCCTATTTAAGCAGCCCCAGGACAGGCAGCAGCCCCAAGCTTGCCCAACTGGGCAGAGGATCCTCCTCCTGTCACCACAGGTGAGTGTCCCTGGTGCACACTGGTGCCTGGTGGAGGGGATCAAAGGCCGGGGGGCCTGGTTGGCCCCCCGGCTAGCTAGGGCTAGGCTTGCTGATTGCTCTGACCTTCCCCCCCTCCCCCACGGGTGCTGCCTGGGCTGCTGACTTAGGCTGAGCTCTTGCATGTTCAGCTGCTTCTTGCTCCCCCCTTGTGACCCTGCAGCAGCGCCAGGACCGGGAAGCTCTGGAGCAGGCTCTGGGAAGCAGTGGGAGCAGCACTGAGGGCACTGGAGGCAGTGTCTGGTTGCTCTGCAGTGAGCTGGGGATGCAGAGAGCAGCAGTGAGTGAGACTGAGGCTTTTAACGAGCAGCCTTGCCCAGAGCATCTCCTTGCAGTGCCCCTAACGCTCCTAGGAGAGCCTGTGGGAAGCCAGCCGTGCTCACTGCTGTTCCCTGGCTCTTGTGTGCTGCCTTTTGCTCCCAGCACAGGCTTGTGAGTGGCTCTAGCAGTGCCCCTGCGTGGAGAAGGCAGATGCTCCTCCTGGCAGCTGGGGAAGTGACCTCCCTCAAGTGGAGGAGGAGATTAGACCTTGACTTCTTGCTTCCTCTGTGAGTAATCACAGCTCAAACAAACTCTTTCCTCCTCTTGTGTTGCTGGGGAAGAGGATCAATCAATTGATTTTGAGGTGACTCTAAGGCTAGCAAAGCATATCAGTGCCACACACCTCCTAGGCTCCTGCTGAGCAGGTTTGGGAGACCTATTCCAGGAATAGACCTCTGAGATCACTGAGTCCTTCCTATCACCTTCTAATCAATGAACTCATGGCACCAAGTGTCAAGAGTCTCCTTGATAGGTTGAACTGGATGACCTTGGAGGTCTCTTCCAACCTGTTTGGTTCTGTGATCCCCAGGGATGGTAACTCCACCATCTCCCTGGGCAGCCCATTCCAGGGCCAATCATTCTTGCTGTGAACTTCCTCCTAACATCCAGCCTGAGCCTGGGAATGTTTGGGAAAGATTTAAGAGAGGTATTGAGGTGCTGGAATGTGTTCAGAGAAGAGCAGCAAGGCTGGGGAGGGGCCTGGAGCACAGCCCTGTGAGGAGAGGCTGAGGGAGCTGGGGGGGTGCAGCCTGCAGCAGAGGAGGCTCAGGGCAGAGCTCATTGCTGCCTGCAGCTGCCTGAAGGGAGGCTGTAGCCAGGTGGGGTTGGGCTCTGCTGCCAGGCACCCAGCAACAGAACAAGGGGACACAGCCTCAAGCTGTGCCAGGGCAGGTCTAGGCTGGATGTTAGGAGGAAGTTCCTGCCAGAGAGAGTGATTGGCATTGGAATGGGCTGCCCAGGGAGGTGGTGGAGTTGCTGTGCCTGGAGGTGTTGAAGCAAAGCCTGGCTGAGGCACTTGGTGCCATGGGTTTGTTCATTAGAAGGGTTAGGTGATAGGTTGGACTCAAGGATCCTGAAGGTCTTTTCCAACCTGGTTAATTCTGTGATGCCCTCCAGCCAAAATCCACTCCTGGCCACTGCCACAGCTGTGATGCTTGACCCAGGTGGGACTGTGGACAGCTCTGCTCCCCCCCTCCAGAGCTTTCAGGGCACCACATTAATCAACCAGCCAGTGTTTTGATGGCATTACACCACGATGCTGCTGCAAACATGTCCAGCAGGCAACACTGCAGAGTTTGACATCAAAAAGGAGCTACTGGAGGCTCTCAGCCTCCCAGTGTCTCCACAGGAGGCTTTCCCTGCCCTCTCCTCCACTGGGCAGATGTGAGCATGGTGCCCTGGCAGTCACTCATTAACCACCTGCCCAGGCAGCTGCTGCCCATGCTGTGGGTTACGCCTCGACCCCCCCTGGCCACTCATTTCTGATGCTTGACTTCACTCCACAGTGTTTTTATGGACCTCTTGCTGCAGGTCTCATTTCCCACAGCCTTTGTTTGTTCCTCCTGCAGAGCCACAGACGCAGGGAGTGAGCCTGAGTGCCACCAGCCCCAGCTTGCTTTTCATGGGTAAGTGCTCTGCAGCTCAGCCACCAGGCCTGTGTGGATGCAAGGATCTGGCCAGCATTTAAAGTACTTAGGGACACTTGTCCTTCTTGTGGGAAGAGCTTTCAAAGCTTCCAAGAGAGAGGTGAAAGGAAGGCACCTGAGAGACCTGTTCTAGTGGGAGGTGTCCCTGCCTATGGCAGGGGGTTGGAACTGGATGAGCTTTGAGGTCCCTTCCAACCTAAACCATTCCATGAAGCTATGAATCATAGGATCAGGCAGGTTGGAAGAGAGCTCCAAGCCCAACCAGACCATGGCACTGAGTGCCCCATCCAGGCTTGGCTTCAACACCTCCAGGCACAGCAACTCCACCACCTCCCTGGGCAGCCCATTCCAGTGCCAAATCACTCTCTCTGCCAACAACTTCGTCCTAACATCCAGCCTAGACCTGCCATGGCACAGCTTGAGGCTGTGTCCCCTTCTTCTGTCCCTGGCTGCCTGGCAGCAGAGCCCAACCCCACCTGGCTACAGCCTCCCTGCAGGCAGCTGCAGACAGCAATGAGCTCTGCCCTGAGCCTCCTCTGCTGCAGGCTGCACACCCCCAGCTCCCTCAGCCTCTCCTCACAGGGCTCTGCTCCAGGCCCCTCCCCAGCCTTGCTGCCCTTCTCTCAACATCTCTCTGCAATGGAGGAGCCCTGAACTGGACACAGCACTGCAGGGGTGGCCTGAGCAGTGCTGAGCACAGGGGCACAAGAACCTCCCTGCTCCTGCTGCCCACACTGCTCCTGAGCCAGCCCAGGATGCCATTGGCTCTGCTGCCCACCTGGGCACTGCTGCCTCCTCTGCAGCTCCTCTCTGCCAGCACCCCCAGCTCCCTCTCTGCCTGGCTGCTCTCAGCCACTCTGGCCCCAGCCTGCAGTGCTGCTTGGGGTTGTTGTGGCCAAAGTGCAGAACCCTGAACTTGGCCTTGTTCAGTCTCATCCCATTGGCCTCTGCCCACCCATGCAGCCTGGCCAGGTCCCTCTGCAGGGCTCTGCTACCCTCTAACAGCTTGTGAGAACTGAAGTGAGATTCCCATGAGCCATCCATGCCACTTAACTTTTCACCACAGAGTCAATTTGAACTCCTCCCAGAGAGGACAGCAACCCCCATGGCAACTTCTCCTCAGCCAACACCACCTTTGCTGTGCTCTTTAGGCTGGGCACGAAGCTTGCACTGGCAGCAACATAAGAACTGAGAGGTGAAGGTGCTGAAATCATCTTTATCTTTATTACATACATGAGATACAAAAAGGAATTACCAAAATAGTATCATTTCTCTTTAGGTTTTTTTGTTGCTGTTGAGTCCACAGGACCCTGAAAGAAAAATATCAACTTAAAGTGGATTGGTAGAGTTTTCTGCCCTTCCTTTTCTTCCTTCTCCTCCCCCCTCCTGAACACAACACATTCTACACAGTGTGGTTTAAAGATGCTCTACAGGCAAGACAAAGATGTTAGTGCTGAAAACTGCAGTAAACTTGTGCTATATTCCAGGCTGGTGGCAAAGAGGAAGTATAGAGGCCATGGATATTGCAGCTGATAACACAAAGGAACCAAGAAGATGCTCAGCTCTTAAATGCCAACAACAAACCAAAGGGAATCAACACCAGGCCCAAGGTGAGTGGCTGGGTTGGGATAGGTGAATGTGAGGGCTTTGCCTTCTCAGCAGCCACTCTGCTTCCTGCAGGCAGAGGTTTTCTCCTCTGGCATTGCATTTAGTTCTTTTTCATCTCAAAATCTCTTCTGCTGCTTCTTTTTTCTTCTTTTTTTCTTCTCTTTTTTTCTCCTTCTTTTTCTTCTCCTCCTTTTTTTTTCTTCTCCTTTTTCTTTTTTCTTCTCATTTTTTTCTTCTCCTTTTTCTTTTTTCTTCTCATTTTTTTATTCTCCTTTTTATTTTTTCTTATAATTTTTTTCTTCTCCTTTTTCTTTTTTCTTCTCATTTTTTTCTTCTCCTTTTTCTTTTTTCTTCTCATTTTTTTCTTCTCCTTTTTCTTTTTTCTTCTCATTTTTTTCTTCTCCTTTTTCTTTTTTCTTCTCCTTTTTCTTTTTTCTTCTCATTTTTTTCTTCTCCTTTTTTTCTTTTTTCTTCTCCTTTTTTTCTTTTTTCTTCTCCTTTTTCTTTTTTCTTCTTTTCAAATATTCTTTCTTTTTTTCTTTTTTGTCTATTTTCTTCTCCTTTTTTCTTCTTTTTTCCCTCATTTTTCTTTTTTATTTTTTCTTCTTTCTTTTTTTTCTCATTTTTCTTCTTCTTTTTCTTCTCCTTTTTTATTCTTTTCAAATCTTCTTTCTTCTTTTTGTTATTTTCCTTTTTTCTTCTCTTTCTTTTTTCTTTTTTCTTCTTTCTTCTTATTTTTTTTCTTTTTTCATATTCTTTTCTTCTCTTTTTTCTTCTTATTTTTTCTTCTTTTTTTTCCTCCTCCTCTTCGTCTCCTTTTTTCTTATTTTTCTTCTTCTACTTTTTTTTTTCCCTCTTCTTCGTCTCAGACTGTTAGTGAAGTCTCCCTGGAGCCCTGCTGATGGGGTCCAAACTCTGCTCTGAAGCTGAGACTTCAGTGCAAATACTTTCAGATTGCATCCTTAGATACTCTGAGGGGCCAGGGCCAGGCTGGCCATTCCCTTTATCCCATTAACACCATCCAAATCAGGGGGGATGGGGGTGGGTTTGTCTTCAGGAGTGCTTCTGTTTCAAGGAGTTTTGTTTCAGGTGCCACCTTTAGGCTCTTTTTTTTTCCCCCAACACAATCAGACTTCCCACCCTGTGAAGTGGTAGGTAGTAAAGTGCTTTATACAACAAAAATATTTACACTAGGGCTAGGTTCATATTTCAGCACTTCAAAGGCAAGAGCTTAGAGATGCTGTACCACCTACAGAGCTCCTCTCTGCAGCCAGGCGGTGGCTGTAGAGCCAGCCTCTGCCCTGCCTCTTGCTTGTGCCAAGGAAGAAGGGCTTGATTCACTCCAGCAGTTCCACCCTCACCAGGCCCAGGAGGAAGCTTAGCCCCTGAAAGCTTGGGTGGGGTGAGCAGGTTGAAAGCCAGTGGCACCTGATTCTCTTTGACAGGTGCCACGTCCCAACCCAAGGGGCTGTTTCTAGAGAGCTGTTGCCACTGCCAGGCTGCTGCCACTGTGGCCGTTGCCTTGCCCACAGCATCCTCTGGGAGCCTCTGAAAGTCACTCAGGATCCACTCTGGTGGCACTGGCAGTGGTGTTTTGCTCCTCAGCTGTGGCTCACGGGCACGCTTTCCCTCCCGAGGCTGGCAGTTTAGCCTGGGTGGCATCACAGGAGCGGCTCCAGCAGCGCAGCGCAGCGAGGCAAGCATCTGCCCTTCCTTTGCTTGCCCTCAGCCTCACCACAAGCCAGGCTCCTGCCAGCCCCTGGCAAGGAAGCTACAGGCAAGTGAGTGAACGCTGGCCAGGGAGGATTCAGTGAGCCAGTGCCTACAGCTCTGGCTGCCTCGCTACTCCTTTTGGCACTATTTGCTTACACTCCAGTTCTCATCCTAGAGGTCTCCTCTCCGTAGAGGCTGTTGCCTTTCACACGTAAAGAAATGCCCATGGCAGCTGCACACCTCTAGTTGCAGTCTCTTTTCAGAATCTCCAGAACCTTCCTTCCAAGAGCTGATTTCCAGGGATGGACAAAACTTTTCATGTTGACCACGAGCCTGCCGGTTTGGACATCCTCATGTCCTGCCACCAGGTACTCCAAGCCTGCAGAGCAGCAAAGCAGTGGGAGTCAGAGGATCGAACAGCCAGGTTGGCAGAACCCCTCAGCAGCACCAAGCCCAACCTAGAACCCTACTCTACAAGCTTCACCTTAAACCATAGTCCTAAGCACCACATCCAAACCACCCTGAAACACAGCCAGGCTGGGGCACTCCAACACCTCCCTGGGCAGCTCATTCCAGTCCCTGACCACTCTCTCCTTCTGCAGGCTGCACACCCCCAGCTCCCTCAGCCTCACTTCACAGGGCTGTGCTCCAGGCCTCTCCCCAGCCTTGCTGCCTTTCTCTGGACACCTTCCAGCACCTCAATATCACTGTTGAATTGAGGAGCCCAGAACTGGCCACAGTACATGATGTGCACCTCCTTCTGTTTGGGAAGAAACTGGGACTGGTGAAGCTGGAAGGCTGTAATTATGCAGCCGTTAATGAGAATCTGTGTTTGGAAGTCTACAGAACGAGCCAAGTTTTTTTTTCTACAAGGCTCATATGAGCTGGAGATTGCTGTTGGAATCCACCTGATGCACAGCCAGACCTACAGACCTCCTTCATGCACACCGGGCTGCAATCGCAGCTCATTGGCATGAGGGGATGGAGGGGCAGGAATGAAATCAGTGTGAATGTGCTGGGATGAACTGCTCAGGGCATCATAGAATCAGGCAGGGTTGGAAGGGATCACAAGGACCATCTAGTTCCAACCCCCCCTGCCACAGGCAGAGACACCCTACTCTAGAGCAGGCTGCCCAGAGTCCCATCCAGCCTGGCCTTAAACACCTCCAGCCATGGGGCCTCAACCACCTCCCTGAGCAACCCATTCCAGCCTCTCACCACTCAACAACTTCCTCCTCACCTCCAGGCTGAACCTACCCATCTCCAGCTTCACTCCATTCTCCCTACTCCTGTGACTCCCTGATATCCTGAAAAGTCCTTCCCCAGTTTTTTGTAGGCCCCCTTCAGATCCTGCAAGGCCACAATAATCAAACCTACCTGGGTTGAGGATGGGACAAGTGCAGCCCCTGTTAGTCCATGACTCAGGGTAGAGTGTCCTCTTGCCCCGCAGGATCTTCAGCTTTGTAGCTTTCAGGACTTTCTTGATCTTCACACTGACTTCTGCATGGGAGCCTTTGTCATGAGCTGACAGGATCTTTGCCTTGAGCACTGGTGAGACACAGATTCCAAACCACAACAGTCAAGCTACTTACAGTGCTTTGTTTCCTTTTGGTCTGCTGCAGGTGTCTGAGTGAAGCACTGAAGACAATTACTTGGCTGCACTGGAGCTAGCCTGGTGCTCCTGGCTGGGGAGCTTGGGGCCAGTGCAGCTGCCAGGGCAGTGTATACACCTCCATATGCTGCCATCTGGTTTGGCCATGGTCACTGGACCTGCCAGGTGGGCAGTGGGAGAGGTCCGGTGCCCATTTACCCCACGAGTTCAGCAAAGACTTTGGCTTCCTTAGCAGCTTTGGAGATCCAGCTCAACATCAGGAAGAACTTCTTTGGTGTGAGGGTGATGGAGCACTGGAGCAGGCTGCCCAGGGAGGCTGTGGAGTCTCCTTTGGAGGCTCTCAGAACCTGCTTGGACATGTTCCTGTGTGTCCTGCCCTGCAGAGGGGTTGGGCTAGATGATCTCTGGGGGTCCCTTTCAATCCTTACCACTCTGTGATTGTATGAACAAAGCAAGATGCTTCCCCCACCATGACCTCTGTGCGCTTTGGGAAGGTCACATATCTGCCCCTGCACCGAGGATCGCTGAGATAAAGCCTTGCACTCAGCATCCCCTCTCGTCTAGCACTGCCATTTACAGCCCTCCCCCCTCGCCCCCAACTCACCATAGGTGTACTTCATCCCACAGAAGACCTTGGGACTCCCTAAAACTTGCTCTTTACATTCACATTTACCTGGGGAAAGAGAAAGAAACAAACAGCTGCAGCCTTAGAAGACAGGAGCCTTCTCCAGCAGAGCCTGGGACTTGCCAGAAGCTTTCACATGGTCCACGAGGCCCATGAACAGCAAGGAAAAAAAAGTCCTATTTTCAGATCCAAGGGCAATTACTCCTTGTTTACAACGTGAAGAGAAACAAAGGCCTTATTATTTTGCCTTGGGATGCAAATAACACTCGTGTCTCTCTCCCCATGGTATTTTCCACACCATCGTGTACCAGACGGCACTCAAAGAGAAAGGAAACGTCGCAGAGGTTAAGGCAGATTAATGACTTCCCTGATCTCAGAACAAAGGATAACATGATAGACTTATTTATGTTTCAAATGAAGTTGCTCAGACAAATGCTGGAGCTTTTCCCCTCAATTAACTCAATTATTGTATCTTGGAGATTTTTATCAGGCTGCCTTCTGGAGCCGCAGGAAATGATGCTGGGCAGGGAGCAGGCAGGGAGCGCAGGGCAGGAGGCTTGGGTGCTGTGCTGTGCTGTGCTGTGCTGTGCTGTGCTGTGCTGTGCTGTGCTGTGCTGTGCTGCCAGCCTGTCTCACAGCAGCTTCGTGGAGCACCTCCCTCATTCAGGCTGGAGGGATGTGAGGAGAAACATCTTGCAGATGACACCAAGCTAGGAGCAGCTGTGGAGCTGCTGGAGGGTAGGAGAGCCCTGCAGAGGGACCCGGCCAGGCTGTATGGGTGGGCAGAGGCCAATGGGATGAGACTGAACAAGGCCAAGGGCAGGGTTCTGCACTTTGGCCACAACAACCCCAAGCAGTGCTACAGGCTGGGGACAGAGTGGCTGAGAGCAGGCAGGCAGAGAGGGAGCTGGGGGTGCTGGCAGAGAGGAGCTGCAGAGGAGGCAGCAGTGCCCAGGTGGGCAGCAGAGCCAATGGCATCCTGGGCTGGCTCAGGAGCAGTGTGGGCAGCAGGACAAGGGAGGTTCTTCTGCCCTGTGCTCAGCACTGCTCAGGCCACCCCTGCAGTGCTGTGTCCAGTTCTGGGCTCCTCCATTGCAGAGAGATGTTGAGGTGCTGGAAGGTGCCCAGAGCAGGGCAGCAAGGCTGGGGAGGGGCCTGGAGCAGAGCCCTGTGAGGAGAGGCTGAGGGAGCTGGGGGGGTGCAGCCTGCAGCAGAGGAGGCTCAGGGCAGAGCTGATTGCTGCCTGCAGCTGCCTGCAGGGAGGCTGTAGCCAGGTGGGGTTGGGCTCTGCTGCCAGGCAGCCAGCAACAGAAGGAGGGGACACAGGACACAGCCTCAAGCTGTGCCAGGGGAGGTCTGAGCTGGATGTTGTTATGAAGTTGTTGTCAGAGAGAGTGATTGGCATTGGAATGGGCTGCCCAGGGAGGTGGTGGAGTCTCTGTGCCTGGAGGTGTTGCAGCCAAGCCTGGCTGGGGCTCTTAGTGCCATGGTCTGGTTGCTTGGCCAGGGCTGGGTGCTAGGTTGGGCTGGCTGAGCTTGGAGCTCTCTTCCAGCCTGGCTGATCCTATGATTCCAAGGGCTGGAGCAGGGAAGCCCCCACAAAGCTGCCATCCTACCTGAGTGCCGAAGCGCTGAGAAGCCCTGCTCGTCCTCCCAGCCCTGCTCCTCCTCCCAGCCCCAGGCAGGCTCACTCTCATTGAGCACTGCCTGCAAAGAAGGTGCTGCGTTGTGCCAGGTCAGGTCTGAGCTGTAGGGGGAAAAGACACATGATCAATCTTCCTCCTGGAGTGGCTGGCAAGCAGGGCCACCAACAAAGGCATCTTCTGGGCACAATGTTCCTGTGCACTTTGGAGATGTGAAATGCAAGGGGCTGGTTTGGAATGTGAACAGGTTGAGTGTTCCAGAGGGGGTCAGGGGTTTGAATTTATATGCTGTAAATAGTCTCAGTGTGGTACAAAAGCCTCAACACACAAGGGGCTGAGGATGGGGTGTTAGTAACATGTGCTGCCTTCTGAAAGGCAGAGCCTGACTTTAAAGTCCAACACAGCCAAGCTGAGCTGCAACAGGAGCAGCAAGGCTCAAGCCTTGGCTCTGCTCTCATGCAGATGCCCCTGAGGGTCATGTTCAGTTCATGCAGAGGGAGCAGCTGGTGAGGTTATGGAAAACATCTGATAGATCAGCACCACCACAGAGGGCAAATGATCCAACGTCACCAGTGCCCTGCCAGGGTGTGCCAGGCAGCCAGCTGAGCTGTAACACCACCAGTGCCCTGCCAGGGTGTGCCAGGCAGCCAGCTGAGCTGTAACATCAGCAGTGCCCTGCCAGGGTGTGCCAGGCAGCCAGCTGAGCTGTAAGACCACCAGTGCCCTGCCAGGGTGTGCCAGGCAGCCAGCTGAGTTGTAACACCACCAGTGCCCTGCCAGGGTGTGCCAGGCACCCAGGTGTGCTGTCACACCACCAGTGCCCTGCCAGGGTGTGCCAGGCACCCAGGTGTGCTGTCACACCACCAGTGCAGTCTCATCTCCATCCCCAGTTCCTAACCATACCCACCCCAAATCTCTCCCCTGGTGTGCATTTTGCAGCCCATGTGCCACGTACAAAGAGGGTGAGCGCAGTGCCCTCCACGGGACAGGCGGGGGGCACGGGGAGGCTCAGAGGGGGCGCCAGGGCCCCCAGCTCACCTGCGGCTGCGGCAGTCTCCGGTGCGGGGGTGGCAGGCGCGGGCGCAGGCGCAGGGGCGGCAGCCGTGGGCACCAAAGCCCCAGTAGCCGGGCAGGCAGTGGTCGCAGCGGGGCCCTGCCACCCCGGGCTTGCAGGGGCAGTCGCCGGTGCTGGGGTCGCAGAAGGTGCGGGGCCCCAGGGGCAGCGCGGCCGATCCCAGCGGGTGGCAGGAGCAAGCTGCGGGGCAGAAAGCGTCTGTGAGCGCAGCAGCTCCGCAGCACAGCTGCCAGGCTGCCTCCAGCTGCGCCAGGGCAGGTCCTGGCTGCATGTTAGGGGGAAGTTGTTGGCAGAGAGAGTGATTGGCATTGGAAGGGGTTGCCCAGGGAGGTGGTTGAGGCCCCATGGCTGGAGGTGTTTGAGGCCAGGCTGGCTGAGGCTGTGTGCAGCCTGCTCTAGGGTAGGGTGTCCCTGGGCATGGCAGGGGGTTGGAACTGGCTGCTCCTTGTGGTCCCTTCCAACCCTGACTGCTTCTGTGATTCTATGAAAGACCTTCACCTAAACCTCCTTGCTGTAATGGCCATGGTGGTCTTAAGTTGCCAGTTACACTCAATCATAGAACCATAGAATCAGGCAGGTTGGAAGAGAGCTCCAAGCTCAGCCAGCCCAACCTAGCACCCAGCCCTGCCCAAGCAACCAGACCATGGCATTAAGTGCCCCAGCCAGGATTGGCTTCAACACCTCCAGGCACAGAGACTCCACCACCTCCATGGGCAGCCCATTCCAATGCCAATCACTCTCTCTGACAACAACTTCCTCCTAACATCCAGCCTAGACCTGCCCTGGCACAACTTCAGGCTGGGTCCCCTTCTTCTGGTGCTGCTTGCCTGGCAGCAGAGCCCAACCCCACCTGGCTACAGCCTCCCTGCAGGCAGCTGCAGGCAGCAATGAGCTCTGCCCTGAGCCTCCTCTTCTGCAGGCTGCACACCCCCAGCCTCTCCTCACAGAGTTTGTGTTCCAGGCCTCTCACCAGAGGTCTTTTCCAACCAACCCAATTCTGTGACTCACATAAAAGTCAAAGTCCCTAAGAAAATTGTGTTTGGAGGGGAAAAAAAACCTTTTCCTTAAGCCCCAGCAGGAATATTTGTAGTTTGTAACTGCAAAGGCAGCAAAGCAGAAACTCCACTGCAGGCAGCACAACCCCCCCCTTAAAATCCTGATTGCTCTCCACTTTATCTATTTCATTCTGCTCTGACAACATTTTTTTGTGGTTTCAGGGATTTGGAAAACCCAAGAAAACCACAAACCAAACCTGGAGTGTCCTTTCAGACTCTTTAAAGGACAGCTTAATATTGGCAGCTAAGGTGGAGGCAAGTAGGAATCCAAAATCTCTGCCAAAGCAATCCCCCCAAATTTTCCCCCCACCCTTTTCATTCTCCCCTTTAACTCTCAAAATACAATTATACAAAATTAAAAGATTAGGAAGGCTCTCCACAAGCTGCAGAAGTAGCTGCAGGCAGTGAGCTCTGGTAGCTCTAATAGCATAGTTTGCAGCAGCACTCAGCCAGCCTTGCATACCTTTCTCCTGAAGCCTGTGGAGTGCTTTACACCTGCCACGTCCAGCCAAATGCTCTCTTTCTCCTTACTGGATGTGGCATTCCTCAGCCCCTCCAGGGGAAAGATCAAACACTTCAAAACTTCTGTGTTCTCCTGAAGTTCTGGGCCACTCCATTGCAGAGAGATGTTGAGGTGCTGGAAGGTGTTTGGAGAAGGGCAGCAAGGCTGGGGAGGGGCCTGGAGCACAGCCCTGTGAGGAGAGGCTGAGGGAGCTGGGGGGGTGCAGGAGCCTGCAGCAGAGGAGGCTCAGGGCAGAGCTCATTGCTGTCTGCAGCTGCCTGCAGGGAGGCTGTAGCCAGGTGGGGTTGGGCTCTGCTGCCAGGCAGGCAGCAACAGAAGAAGGGGACCCAGCCTGAAGTTGTGCCAGGGCAGGTCTAGGCTGGATGTTAGGAGGAAGTTGTTGGCAGAGAGAGTGATTGGCATTGGAATGGGCTGCCCAGGGAGGTGGTGGAGTCACCATTCCTGGAGGTGTTGAAGCCAAGCCTGGCTGGGGCACTTAGTGCCATGGTCTGCTTGGCCAGGGCTGGGTGCTAGGTTGGGCTGGGTGAGCTTGGAGCTCTCTTCCAACCTGCTGGATTCTATGATCCTATGATAAACCTCCACTGCTCAGAGGGAGATTTGATGCTGTTGCACTTGGGGGTCCTGCTGAGTTTTACACCCGGCCCTTAGTGTTCTTACAGAATGGTTTTATTATCTCTTTTTCTTTCTTTCCCCTGATGGAAAATTTCATGGCAGGGGCATGGATATTAAATGTACAAAGGACAGCAGCAAGCTCATGAAATGGCAATTAGAAGTGAGAATGTGGCTGGCTGTACTTCATCAGAAGGCTGCAAAGAGATGTGTTGTAAAGGGTGGTCACTCCTGCAAGGGCTGCACACCCATTCATACCTTCAGACAATGGATTGGTCTGGAAGGGACCTTCAAGATCATAGAATGGTTTAGGTTGGAAGTGACATCAAGGATCATCCAGTTCCAGCCCTCCTGCCATGGGCAGGGACCCTTTCCACTAGAATCATGGAATCAACAAGGTTGGAAGAGACCTCCAAGCTTAGCCAGTCCAACCTAGCAGCCAGCCCTGGCCAAGCAACCAGACCATGGCACTAAGTGAGACTGTACAACCTCTCTGGGCAGCCTGTTCCAGTGATCTGTGACCCTCACAGTAAAGAAATCCCCCCTTGTGTTGAGGCAGAACCTCTTTTGCTGCAGCTTACACCATATACAGTGATGGGCAAAGAGCAACAGTTTGGAAACTGGAGCAGGGTTAGACATAAGGAAGAAGCTCTTCACAATGAGCATGGTGGAAGACTGGAACAGGGTGTCCAGGGGTGTGGTTGAGGCCCTGTTCCAGAAGGAATTCAAGCTCACACTTGATGTTGCCTTGAGCAGCCTGAGGTGTCCCTGCTGACTGCAGGGGGGTTGGACAAGGTGGCCTTTGAGGGTCCCTTCCAACCCAAGTCAGTCTGCAGGTCTGTGGATCAAGGATTTGGGTGAGGTGACCCTCAGTAAGCCTGCAGATGACACTAAGCTGGGTGGGTATGCTGAGAGGTAGGGAGGATCTGCAGAGAGATCTGGCCAGGCTGGAGAGATGGGCTGAGGCCAGCAGGGTGAGACTCAACCAGGTCAAGTGTTGAGTGCTGCACTTGGGCCACAAGAACCCCATGCAACATTACAGGCTTGGAGCAGAGTGGCTGGAAAGGTGCCCAGCAGAGAAGGACCTGGCAGTGTTGACTGATGCCCTGCTGAACATGAGCCAACACTGTGCTCAGGTGGCCAAGAAGACACAATCCTGGCCTGGAGCAGGAACAGGGTGGCCAGCAGGGCTCTGCATGTGATGGTGCCCCTCTACCTGGCACTCAGTTTTTGAGCCACTCACTGCAAGAAGGACACTGAGGTGCAGTGGGAGCAAGGGAAGCCTTCCATGGGCTCGACCTTGTTGCTTTCTGTTTGCTTTGTGAGCAGCATCATTAAAATGCCAATTTACCACCCAGTGCAGAGTTCTGCACATGACCTCCACCCATCCATGAATTAACAGCCACCAGCTCATGCTGACTGGGGTTCAAACCCAGTGAGAGGGACCCCAACAGAACCACATCTCCTCACCTTTGTATGCTGATACCATTGTGGTTTCTTCAGCTGCAGCTAACCTTTGGGAATGACAAATATTTGCCCTCCCCCCCACCCCCCCCAAAAAAAAAGACCCAAACAGTTGAAAAGCAAAAGTAAACTCAGCAGTTAGAAAACTCAGTCTATGGTCTGCAACTCTACTGTAGCTGAGGCTGAAAAATTCATGAGGGATGTGAAGAAAAAGAGGTATGGTGAGGGGCAAGAGCCATCAGAGAGCTGTTTGAGGGGGCAGAATATCTCACTTTATCAGGGACACACCTCCCCCTGAGCAAATACTATTCCCACTCTTTGCCTGCAAGGATCTTTCAAGCATCCTTAAAGACTGTGGCTGAACAGCTCTCTTTATTTGCCCTGACTTTGGTATTTTCTCATTTTCAGTGCTGCCTCATGGTTGAGCAATAAGGTTGCCTTCAGCCACCAGTCCAGATCTGGAGCCCTCTATTACCAAGAAAGATTTGGACCTGCTGGAATGTGTCCAGAGAAGGGCCAAAGAATTACCTCCCTGCCCCCCAAGCTACAGGGACTGTGCTAGTTTGAAGCAGGCTGGAGTGTTTTGGTGAGAAGAACTAGATGACTGGCTGTGGAAAGAAAACAGTGGTGATGTCTACTTCACTCACAGGCTTGCTGAGATGTATAGGAACAAGAGACAAAAGCATTAGATAACCACTCTCACTGGGGCTGCTGGCTGGGCTGCATCTCTCTAACCTCACCCTCTATTTTGGGCTAACCCACTTTGCTTCCTAACCTCTGTCCAAATCTCCATTCTTCCTTGGGACTGGGGTAGGGTTGAGAGGGGCAGGGGGAAGGTGAAGGGGTGGTTGGGAGTCCCTCCTGGGGACTCAGGTTTCTGGGAGGGCTGCTGTGTTTCTGTATTGCCTTTTCCCTTGTCTCTTTCTGTCTATAGCTGTCTATACTGTAACTATCTGCTTGTATATTGTGCCAGCTGTAAATATAAGCTTCATTCCATTTCCAGAGCTGCTGAGTCTAGTCTGGGTGACTTCCAAAGTACCACAGTATCACAGTATCACCAAGGTTGGAAGAGACCTCACAGATCATCAAGTCCAACCCTTTAGCACAGAGCTCAAGGCCAGACCATGGCACCAAGTGCCACGTCCAGTCCTGCCTTGAACAGCTCCAGGGACGGTGACTCCACCACCTCCCCGGGCAGCCCATTCCAGTGTCCAATGACTCTCTCAGTGAAGAACTTTCTCCTCACCTCCAGCCTAAATCTCCCCTGGCACAGCCTGAGGCTGTGTCCTCTCGTTCTGGTGCTGGCCACCTGAGAGAAGAGAGCAACCTCCTCCTGGCCACAACCTCCCCTCAGGTAGTTGTAGACAGCAATAAGGTCTCCCCTGAGCCTCCTCTTCTCCAGGCTAACCAATCCCAGCTCCCTCAGCCTCTCCTCGTAGGGCTGTGCTCAAGGCCTCTCCCCAGCCTCGTTGCCCTTCTCTGGACACGCTCAAGCATCTCAATGTCCCTTTTAAACTGGGGGGCCCAGAACTGGACACAGGTCTCAAGGTGAGGTCTAACTGGTGGGCGGGGAACACCCAAACCATCAGAGGGAGAGGGATGCTTGCAATAGATCTGTCAGCAGCACCTGCAGGCTTTTGCCCTTGCTGCTGCAAACAGCACCGAAAAGAGAAGGAGGTTTGCCCCAAGGAGGGGCAGGCAGGTCTCAGCTTGCTTTGGACACCACTTGAGAAGCCTTTCACCAGCCTGAGGCAGTGCTGACTCACGTTTGCAGGCGTCAGGGGCAGAGAAGGGCTTCCTGAGGTCGCGGTAGAAGCCTGGCTTGCAGCGCTGGCAGTGCTGCCCCTCCGTGTTGTGCTGGCAGCTGTCGCAGACGCCGCCGCTGCGGTTGCCCGAGGCCAGCCAGGCAGCCAGGTCGAAGTGGCAGGTGTCGGCGTGCCCGTTGCACTTGCAGGCTGAAGTCATGCCAAAGGGAACAGAAAGAGTTGTGAAGGCAGCGAGAGGGGGAGACAGAAAGACACCAACCCCCAACCCATGCTTTGGGATGGAAGGCTTTGGGTCTGTGCGCTTGTTAGCGGCTCAGGTGGGTGAAGCAGCATCACATTTTCCTGCTTCCCAACCTCTAGAGATGGCAAGAAAGAAAAAAGAGCTTCTTTAACTCTTTTACCTCCAGCACAAGTTTCCCAGTGCAAGGGCAGCAATGTGATGCAAGGAGCCTGCCCACAGTCAGCAGCCCTGCTGGGGCAGGATCCTTCTCACCCTGCTTTAGAAGTCAGCAGTGCAGCAGCTGCTCTATGAGATGCCTATGGCATGGAGTGGAGGGATGTGCTGGTTTGAGGCTAATTGGAATACCTTAGTGAGAGCAATTAGATGTGAAAAGAGAACAGTGGTGATGGCTACTTCACTCAGAGGCTTGCTGAGATGTATAAAAACAAGGACACAAACATAGATAAATCAGAGAGGGTGACTCTGTCAGAGTCTGTGTTTCTCCTTGTAACTAATCCTTCTGCTTCTAACTCCCTGTTGCCCATCCTCCAAACTCACCTTGCACATAAGGCAAACTCTGGGATAAGGTAGAGGGGTGGGAAGAAGGTGGAAGGGTGGTTGGGAGCCCCTCCTGGGGACTCTGGTTTCTGGGAGGGCTGCTGTGTTTCTGTACTACCTTTAACTTGTCTATTTCTGTCCATGGCTGTAAATGTTGTAAACATCTGCTTGTGTACTGTGCTGAGCTGTGAAGGTTAAGCTTCATTCCTTAACTTCCAGCCAGCTCAGTCTAGTCTGAGTGTGTGTGGGGGGCAGGTAACTCCCAAACCATCACAAGGGAAAAGGCAGTTGGAGGGCAGGTGTGTGACAGAGGGCAAGCATCTTCCTTCCCCTGTGCTGGCTTGAAGCCCGAAGCTAGGGGCTGAGACCTGTTCCAAACCCTGCTCCCCAAATGCTGCTACTGGGAAGAGGGATTTGCTGTCAGTCCCTTGGGGAACATCTTCACTGCAGCTCACACAGGCAGCCTGATGCTAGCTTGTGCTGACTGCAGGACAGCACTCACAATGCCTGCAGACCTTCCTGGGGTGGTGTGGTTGATCCTCGGTGTCCTCAGTACTGAAGCAGACCACTTTGTAGCCTCTGCAGTCCCCTGCAGCCTATGCTCACCCTGGCCATCCCTGCCTGGCATTGTAGAAGCAATCTTCAAATCTCCCCAGAGTCTGTGGCTCTCCTAGCCCCAGCACCCAGGGTGTGAGCAGAGCCCAGACCAAAGAGCCCAGAGCCCTGCCAAAGGCAGCTTTGTCACATGGAGGGGACACTGATGGCACCTCCGGCTTCGAGGTGCTGCAGTTTGCCTCCAGCAGAGGACCCTACAGCAAGGAGATGCACCTGAGTGCCAGAGAAAGGCCAAACCAGCAGCCACCATGGTCTGGTGGGCATTGCCAAGCCAGAGGCTGGCACACAGAACCACCCCCACCACACAGACATGCAGATGGAGCAGGGCAGGAGCAGGGGCATTGGATCTCCACTCACCGTGCTGCTTCCCAAGCTCCTGCCCAACACCTCAGTGTCTGCTGCCTCTGGGAAACACAGGAGAAAAGCCCAGGAGGGAGCATTTCACTCCAAGGAGGCTCTGGAGCCCAGCTGGCTACTTACACTGGCACTCCCTGGGCGCTCCGGTTCTGCCGTCGGCAGGCTGCCAGGGCTGGTCGTTGTAGAGAGGGGCACAGTGCTGGCAGTGGGACCCTGCTGTGTTGTGCTTGCACATGCATCTCCCATGGACCTGCCAGGAGAAAGAGAGCCAGGATCACCCACAGCAACACCCAGAGAGTCTCTGGGTCAGGAGCAATGCCCATGCCAGCGAGATGCTACTGCACAGACTGGAAGGAGGGCTGGCATGGTTCAGGGGGCAGAGGGGAGGCTGAGAGGCCTGAGTCTGCTTAGTCTGGAGAAGACAACCATAGAATCACAGAACCACAGAATCATGGAATCAGTCAGGGTTGGAAGGGAACACAAAGATCAGCCAGTGCCAACCCCCCTGCCATGGTCAGGGACACTCTACCCTAGAGCAGGCTGCCCTCAGCCTCAGCCAGCCTGGCCTCAAACACCTCCAGGGATCAGGCTTCCACCACCTCCCTGAGCACCCATTGCAGGCTCTCACCACTCTCATGCTGAACAACTTCTTCCTAACATCCAGGCTGAATCTCCCCATTCCCAGCTTTGTTCCACTCCCCCCACTCCTATCACTCCCTGACAGCCTAAAAAGTCCCTCCCCAGCTTTCTTGTGGCCCCCTTCAGATCCCAAAAGGCCACAAGAAGGCTGAGAGGAGATCTTACAAATGCCTATAAATTTCTGGGGGTGGGTGTCAAGATGGTGCAAATCTCTGTTCAGTGCTGCCCTGTGACAGGACACAAACTGCAGCACAGGAAGCTCCACTTCCACAGGAGGAGAAACTCCTTGGCTGTGAGGGCAGTGCAGCCCTGGAGCAGGCTGCCCAGAGAGGTTGTGGAGTCTTCTCTGGAGATTTCAAGACCCCTCTGGATGCACTCCTGTGTGCCCTGCCCTAGGTGACCCTGCTTTGGCAGGGGGGGTGGATTGGATGATCCAGTTCTGGGCTACTCAATTCAAGAGATGTTGAGAGAAGGGCAGCAAGGCTGGGGAGGGGCCTGGAGCACAGCCCTGTGAGGAGAGGCTGAGGGAGCTGGGGGGGTGCAGCCTGCAGCAGAGGAGGCTCAGGGCAGAGCTCATTGCTGCCTGCAGCTGCCTGCAGGGAGGCTGTAGCCAGGTGGGGTTGGGCTCTGCTGCCAGGCAGCCAGCAACAGAAGAAGGGGACACAGCCTCAAGCTGTGCCAGGGCAGGTCTAGGCTGGATGTTAGGAGGAAGTTGTTGTCAGAGAGAGTGATTGGCACTGGAATGGGCTGCCCAGGGAGGTGGTGGAGTCTTTGTGGCTGGAGGTGTTGAAGCCAAGCCTGGCTGGGGCACTTAGTGCCATGGTCTGGTTGATAGTGCAGGGCTGGGTGCTAGGTTGGACTGGCTGAGCTTGGAGCTCTCTGCCAGCCTGCTTGACTCTATGACTCTGTTCTTTGGCCTCTGGAGACCCCTCACAACTCCTCCCATTCTATCATTCTGTGATGTCTGCCTTGGTGTGCAGTGCAGGCAGAGGTAACTATTGTGCAGTTACACTTCGAGTTAGAGCAGTGCTTGTGGAGCTGCCAGCCACAGTACTGGATAATCACACTCCTTTCCTTGGGATCTAAAAGGATCTTTAGCAGAAAACTTGCAGCTGCAGCACCAATCACAGAACTTTAGAGGTTGGAAAGGACCTCCAGAGATCATCGAGTCCAACACCCCCTGCCAAGGCAGCATCACCCAGGGTAGTTCACACAGGAGTGCATCCAGGTGGGTTTGGAAAGCCTCCAGAGAAGGAGACTCCACAACCTCTCTGGGCAGCCTGCTCCAGGGCTCTGTCACCCTCACTGTGAAGTAGTTTCTCCACACGTTGAGCTGAAACCTTCTCTCTCCCAGTTGGAATGCCCAGAAGACATTAAGAAAACAAAGAAGCCAAGGTTCAAAGCATCCTTGGGAAGCTCTGTAAAGCCTTTTGCCTTTTGTCCCTCCTCAACATGGAGACACTTCTGCAGAACTTCAGGAGCAGCTCAGCACTCAGTCACCAGCAGAAAGAAGTACAAGAGGCAAAAAAAAATCAATTCAAACCCTTGAAACAGAAACCTCTGAAACACAGAAACTCTTCAAACTCACCCTGGGCAAAAGCTTTTGCCCACAAAGGAAGACCCAGGGCTAGCACAAGGCCCTTGAGTGACTACACTTGGCCAGGTTCATGGCAGATCAATGGTTCAGCAGCCAGGCAGCCTCCTCTAAAGGGGTAATTAGAGATGAAAAGCCAGCAGAGCAAGCTGGGTGCCAGCTGCCCTGTCAGCCTCTGGCACTGCTCACACTGCTGGCAAACACAAAGCAAACAGGACGTAGCCAGAGGGCAGGAGCAGCCCTCAGCTCCTGGGTGCAATGAAATCAAGCTCTGAAGCAGCAGGACTGCTGGCAGGGCTGAAGGCTCTGCCTTTTCCTGGGGAGTGTGGCAGGCAGCTACCTAACACAGCTACTCTGGTGGCTGCCTGTGCTCGCAGCTTTGCTCTGCTTGGTGTTTGGCTTTTAGATATGGTTTTACTGTCAGCCTTTCAGCTGCAAGTCTCTGCAGATGGCTGATGGCATGATGGGCAGCCTGTGCTTGCTGAAATGCAAACTGAGTGGTGCCACACCACCCTGGTGCCCCACTATCCTTGTGCCCCAACATCCTTGTGCCACACCACCCTGGTGCACCATCACCCTTGTGCCCCACCACCCTGGTGCCCCACCATCCTTGTGCCACACCACCCTAGTGCCCCACTACCCTTGTGCCACACCAGCCTGGTTCCCCACCACCCTTGTGCCCCACCATCCTGGTGCCACACCACCCTGGTGCACCATCACCCTTGTGCCCCACCACCCTGGTGCCCCACCATCCTTGTGCCACACCACCCTAGTGCCCCACTACCCTTGTGCCACACCAGCCTGGTTCCCCACCACCCTTGTGCCCCACCATCCTGGTGCCACACCACCCTGGTGCCCCAACACCCTGGTGCCACACCACCCTTGTGCCACACCACCCTGGTGCACCATCACCCTTGTGCCCCACCACCCTGGTGCCACACCACCCTGGTGCACCATCACCCTTGTGCCCCACCACCCTTGTGCCCCAACACCCTGGTGCCCCACTACCCTTGTGCCACACCACCCTGGTGGTGATTGGCATTGGAATGGGCTGCCCAGGGAGGTGGTGGAGTGCCCATGACTGGAGGTGTTGAAGCCAAGGCTGGCTGGGGCACTTAGTGCCATGGTCTGGTTGGTTGGGCAGGGCTGGGTGCTAGGTTGGACTGGATGAGCTTGGAGCTCTCTTCCAACCTGCTGGATTCTGTGATTCTATGACTACTGTGGGGGGATGCCTCCTCCCTCTGCCTGTGCCCACAGCCTGCAGCCTCACCCCTCAAATTCAGCTCTCCCCTTTGCCAAAGCCAGACAAAGAACCAGTGGGGACTCGATCAATCAGCCCATGGCTGCTCAGAATTAATGATGTGCAACTCTGCAACTCAGCAGCACCTAAGAAACCCTCAAAGGCTTAAGAATCCCAAGACAGCAGCACAGAGTGAGGCAGAACTCCCTGCTGAGGAACATTCACAGTCCCACAGCCTAAGAGCCTGCATTCTCTGACAGCCCAAGTGGTGCACAATAGGGCATGTCCCGTTGCCAGAGCACAGGGAGGTGGGCAAAAAGAGAACAGAAGGGGATGGGCATCCAAAAAGCCTCAACCCTGATGTGCAGCCACTTATTTTGCATGCAGAGCTAAGGAGTGAAGCACTGAATAGCTCTGTGCCTACTTGTTCATATTAATCTGAATGTGGGCTCCAAAGAAAAGAGGTTTTGTGACCTGAAAACCTGCTGCAGCATTGAGCTTCCAGGGCAAGCAGCCCTGCCAAAGAGGCATGTTTGGAGATGGTGCAAATGAAACCAGCTGCTGGTGGAGTAGAGCCCAAGGTAGAGCAGGGCATGGTGCACCTGGTAGAGATCACTTGTAAAGGTGTGATGGGCCTGAGGGCAAGGAAATGAATGGACTGGCTGGAAAGCTTAAGATGTAAAGAGAGTAGAACAGTTGTTGAGTTCATACCTTGAATATTGAATTCAGATTTGGACCACTCACTCCAAGAATGGCATTGAGGAGCTGGAGTGTGTCTTGAGAAAGGCAACAAAGATGATGAAGGGTCTGGAGAACAGGGCTGGGAAGGAGCAGCTAAGAGAACTGGGGGTGTTTAGACTGGGGAAGAGGAGGCTGAGGAGAGACTTCATTGCTGTCTACAGCTCCCTGAGAGGAGGTTGCAGGGAGGTGGGGGTTGGACTCTGCTCCCTTGTATTGGATAAGATGAGAGGAGATGGCCTGAAACCGTGCCAGGGGAGGGTTAGGTTGGAGACAAGGAAAGATTCCTTTGCTGCAAGAGTGGTCAGGGCTTGGAACAGGCTGCCCAGGGGGTGGTGGAGTGCCCATCCCTGGAGGTATTCAAGCAACCTGTGGCCATGGCACTCTGGGACATGGTTTGATGCCATAGTGGTCTCGGGTTGACAGCTGGACTCAATGATCTCAGAGATCTTTTCCAGCTGAACCAATCCTGTGATTCCATGATTCTAGAAGCACAAGGCCAGCACAGAGGTCCTTAGATTTGGAGCTCCCAGTTGACTCTGTGGGGATCAGGAGGAACTCTGTTTCCGCTGCCTATGAGAGACTGCTGCTTTGCAGGTTGCCTTCCTCCAGAGGCATTAGTGCCTTCATCAGCTGCTCCCTGCCAGGCCCAGATCCCCCTGTGGATCCCAGCAGCACGGGCTGGGTTGGCCAGGCAGTAGCTCAGACTGCCAGGCACACTTTGCAAACCTCTGCAGCCCTGCTTGCTGCCAGGCTGGGGACTCAGTCTCAGCGAGATCCACACCTGGCTGAGCACCCACAGGGGTGCACCCACACACGTGGCAACCCAGCTGGTCCTGCTTCTGCATCAGATGCAGCCAGACAAGGCCTGGTCCCCACTGGTCTCCCTCTGGAGCATCCCCAAGCACACAAACACAGCTCCCACCTCAGCCTTTCAGCGTTCACACAGCTCTCCACTCGCCTCAGCAGCAAAGCCTCCTCATAACCATCTTTCATGTTGTCACAGGGGCTTTACATCCCAGTGCCCTTTCACACTGCCTCCCTTCTGGGCACAACAGCCCTGTCACGACGCCAGGCACAATGCAAACAGTGTTACAAAAGTTGCTTTCTGCAAGATAAACGAGCCACTGATTTCTCTATACAAAGGCAGCTGCCAGGCTCATGCTTCCTTCCACAGCCTTTTGTGGCTGAATTACAGCCTTCCACTGCTTCCTTTCACACTGCAGAGACATTGGGTTCCTTGGGTTGGTTTTGTTGGGCTGGGGCTTTTTTTTTATCCCCTTTAGTCACAACCTATAAAATACTTCTCCCCCTGTTTATCCTGGACCCTGGGCAGTGAGACAGAGATGTTGTTTCAGGGGTGGGGAAAAACCCCAACATAATAAATGCTTTCAGTCACCTGCTCTGAAGTGATTGATCTTGCAAAACCTCATTTTGTAGAGCCCAGCACAAATGCAGACTGAAAGGAAAACCAATCTCCCAAGAGCTGATAACAGAGATAGGTTAAACAGCTGGGAGGGGGAAACTGCTTCTCATAGAGTTCCTTGCATGGACCCTGGAAGTGTTTAAGGGTGGTTTGGATGTGGTGCTTAGAGCTGTGCTTTAAGGTGAATCCTGTGGAGTAGAGTCCTAGGTTGGACTTGGTGATAACTCTTGAGGTGTTTAAGGGTGGTCTGGATGTGGTGCTTAGAGCTATGCTTTAAGGTGAGTCTTGATGAGTAGAGTTCTAGGTTGGACTTGGGGATAACTCTGGATATGTTTCAGGGTGGTCTGGATGTGGTGCTTAGAGCTATGCTTTAAGGTGAGTCTTGATGAGTAGAGTTCTAGGTTGGACTTGGGGATAACTCTGGATATGTTTCAGGGTGGTTTGGATGTGGTGCTTAGAGCTATGCTTTAAGGTGAGTCTTGATGAGTAGAGTTCTAGGTTGGACTTGGGGATAACTCTGGATATGTTTCAGGGTGGTTTGGATGTGGTGCTTAGAGCTATGCTTTAAGGTGAGTCTTGATGAGTAGAGTTCTAGGTTGGACTTGGGGATAACTCTGGATATGTTTCAGGGTGGTTTGGATGTGGTGCTTAGAGCTATGCTTTAAGGTGAGTCTTGATGAGTAGAGTTCTACCACCTCCCTGAGCAACCTGTTCCAGGCTCTCACCCCCAGGGTGAAGAACAGTTTTGGCACTTGGCTCCTTCCCACAGCAGCACCTGTTAGCTCCACACCCTGGTTTCCACAGGCTGCATGTCTGCCTGCAGGCTCTGTTACAGTTCTCAGCAGTGCTGCAGGCTGTGGTCTCAAGCCACTTTATGCCACCTAAACAATCCTGAGCAAAGAGCTTCCTTCCAAGACTTCTGCTCAGGGAACCTCTGTGGGAAGCAGAAGCTGCTCTGAGCAGTGCTGTCAACCACAGTGCTGCACACACTGCTTTCAAGATGTGCAAGGCTGGGTCTGTTGGAAGGGAAATGTGCTGTCTGCTGCTTGTCTGAGAGCATCAGCCAAGAGAAAGGAGAGCTCCCTGAAGAGCTGGCTGGGTGCCAGACCTCCTCACCTCCAGGATTTCTTTAATGCTCTTTCCCTTTCTAGCATTATTCAGCAAAATCTGATGGACTGCTCTGGCTTCTCCCCACAGCTCCTCTGCCAGCAAAGCCAAGATCACAGAATCACAGTGGCAACAGAAGCAAAATGCTTCTCTGTGGTACCAAAGTCAGCAATGAAAGATCAGAAAGGTGACAGAGATCAGCCTGGTTGTACCTTTGAAGATAGAGAATCACAGAAGGTCAGGGGCTGGAAGGGAGCTCCAAAGCTCAGCCAGTCCAAGCCCCCTGCCAGAGCAGGAGCACCCAGAGCAGATCACACAGCAACACAGCCAGGTGGGCTTGGGATATCTGCAGAGAGGGAGACTCCACAGCCCCCCTGGGCAGCCTGTGCCAGGGCTCTGGCACCCTCACAGGGAAAAATTCCTCCTCATATTTCCATGGAACCTCCTCTGCCTCAGCTCCCACCCAGTGCCCCTTGGCCTGGCACTGGGCATCACCCAGCAGAGCCTGGCACCAGCTCCTGGCACTGACTCTGCACACACCGATAACCATTGCTGAGGTCACCTCTCACCTGAGCCCCCTCTTCTCCCAGCAGCACAGCCCCAGCTCCCTCAGGCTCTGCTCCTAACAGAGCTCTTCCATTCCCTGCAGCACCTTTGTGGCTCTGTGCTGAGCTCTCTCCAGCAACTCTATGTCCTTCTAGAACAGGGGGGCCAGAACTGGACACAGTGCTCCAGATGTGGCCTCACCAGGAGTTGCTGTCCCTGGAGCTGTTCAAGGCAGGACTGGACGTGGCACTTGGTGCCATGGTCTGGCCTTGAGCTCTGTGCTAAAGGGTTGGACTTGATGATCTGTGAGGTCTCTTCCAACCTTGGTGATACTGTGATACCAACCACAGCCCTTCTAACCCACCCCAGAATGGCACTGCCCCTCCTGGCCACCAGAGCACAGTGCTGTGATGAGAGCAAATGGCTTGAAATTTGTGCCAGGGGAGGCTTAGGCTGGAGATTGGGAATAAAATTATTTGCTGCAGGAGTGGTCAGAGGTTGGAACAGGCTGCCCAGGGAGGTGGTGGAGTTTCTGCCCCTGGAGGTGTGGCCATGGCACCTGGGGACATGGTTTAGTGGCCATGGTCTTGTTTGGTTAATGGCCTTAGAAGTCTTCCAAGGGAACAGTTCTGTGATTCTAGGGCATGAAGAGCTCTTCCTCTGTAAAGACTGAGGGAGCTGGGGGTGTGCAGCCTGCAGAAGAGGGGGCTCAGGGGTGACCTCACTGCTGTCTGCAGCTCCCTGCAGGGAGGCTGTAGCCAGGTGGGGTTGGGCTCTGCTGCCAGGCAGCCAGGGACAGAAGAAGGGGACACAGCCTCAAGCTGTGCCAGGGCAGGTCTAGACTGGATGTGAGGAGGAAGTTGTTGGCAGAGAGAGTGATTGGCATTGGAATGGGCTGCCCAGGGAGGTGGTGGAGTCCCCGACCCTGGAGGTGTTTAAAAGGAGGCTGCATGAGGCACTTGGAGCACAGTTTAGCTCATCAGAAGGTGCTAGGTGATAGGTTGGACTCAGTGATCTCAAAGGTCTCTTCCAACCTGGTTAATTCTGTGATGCTGTGATGGAGAACTGCTTGGCCCTAGCTGCTGAACGGGGAGAGGTTCTGGAAGCAGTGCCAGCCTGTGGGTGCATTCCTGAGCAGGAGGCAGTGGGTAGGATGTGGGCATCTGCCACCTGCCTCTTCTCCTCTGCTCCCAGCTGAGGAGGGGCTCAGCTGCTTGCTTTGGCTCCTGGACTCTTGCAGAGAAGTTACAGCTCTCCTGGCAGCTGAAAGGAGGAGTCTCCTTTGCATGAAGTCAGACCAGAGCCAGGCTGCTCTGGCAGGGCACTCAGCTCAGACAAGTCTCTGAGCCTGGGCTCATCCCTGAGCTCAAGCCTGCCTCCACTGAAAGAGCCTTTCAGAGCACATCCAGAGCTTCAGAGCAGCGTTCCTGACACCAGTCCTGTGCCATGCAGCCTCCAGCCTCCTTCCTCTGCAGTTCTCTCCAGATCTATCCTTCCCCTCCAATCTCACCAGTGGGCTCTTGGTCTTCCAGGTCATACCTGCTTCAAGGTGGAGGACTGGGATGCATCCAAAGCAGATCACCATGTCTGCTGGGTCTGCAGCTTCAGGGGCAGGCAGCCAAGAAGAGCACATGCCTACCATGTCCCTGCTGAGGCAACTCTACCCATCAGCACACCTGCCAAGTGCCACACATGGCACACATTACCCAACCTGGTTAATCCTCTGATTCCGTGACTGCTTTTGCTCCCTGTGCTTAGACTCCAGGGTGCCACACAGCACACTTGGACCCGTGTGCAGGACTAGACCACCTCTGCCACATCCCAAAGCCCTCTTTGCCGTGGGGCAGCCCTTGGACACCCATACATACCACCTGGAAAACACCAGCTGCCTTGAGAGGCTTGAATCCCGCCACCGGGACGCAGTGGTCGGCGTGGCCGTTGCAGAAGCAGCTGCCCTTCACGATGAAGTCATAGATGGCATAGTGCAAGGGCCCTGGGGGCTGCAGGGGCTGCAGGGCAGGGCTGGCAGGGAGGCAGGGACAGCCCTGCTGCTCCAGCAGCCGCACCCGCAGGTTGGTGATCTTCAGCTGTGCCTGGGCTTCAGCGCTGTATGGGTCCTCCACGGCGTGGGGTGGTGCCAGGGCTCGATAGATGACCTGGGCAGAGAGGTGCAGCAAGGGAAAGCATCAGAAAGAAATTCCCTACAGTGAGGGGGGTGAGAAACTGCAGCAGGTTACCCAGGGAGGTTGTGGATGCACTCTCCCTGCAGCTGTTCAAGGCCTTGAGCATCCTGGGTGGGTGGAAGGTGTCCCTGTCCATGGCAGGAGGTTGGAACTAGATGATCTTTAAGGTCCCTTCCAACTCAAACCAGTTCAGAGGAGGGCCATAAAGATGCTCAGAGGGCTGCAGCAGCAGCTCTGCTATGAGGACAAGCTACAAGAGTTGGGGCTCTTCAACCTGGAGAAGGCTTTGAGGAGAGCTTATAGTGGCCTCCCAGTATCTGAAGGGGGCTCCAGGAAGGCTGTGGAGGGACTACTGACAAGGTATTTCAATGACAGAACAAGGGGGAATGGGTTTGAACTGGGAGAGGGGAGATTGAAACTAGATGTTAGGAAAGGGTTCTTTGCAGTGCAGGTGGGGAGACACTGGCACAGGTTGCCCAGGGAGGCTGTGGAGCACAGAAGCACAGAATGTGATCAAAGACAGGCTCTGCTCACTGCTCCCTGGCACAGGACAAGCAGCAATGCATGGAAGCTGCAGCACAGCAGGTTCCAGCTCAACACAAGGGGAAACTTCTTGCCTGGAAGGGTCCCAGAGCACTGGCACAGGCTGCCCAGAGAGGCTGTGGGGTCTCCTTCCCTGGAGCCTTTGCAGGCCTGTCTGGATGTGTTCCTGTGTGACCTGAGCTAGATTGGATGGTCCTGCTGTGGCAGGGGGGTTGGACTGGATGAGCTCTTCGGGTCCCATCCAACCCCTGCCATCCTCTGATCCTGTGATTACAATTTCTGCTAGATGCCTCTGCAGACTGCTCCCTGACTGCCAGTTTTGCTTGTTTGTCCTCACTCAATGCACCTGAGTGCTGCCTGCAGCTGCAGCACAGGCAGCCACAGCAGGGGAATCAATCCCCCTTGAGTGCCCTCACACACAGAGAGTTAAATCTTGTCTGAGTGGAATTCAGGGGGAGTTGTGCTGCTGATTTCTCTGGAGCCAGGATTCCCAAATTCTCCAAACACTTCTTTTTATGGCTACTTGAAAACAGTGATGCTAAACATGAGCCCTCTCTGTAACTCCCAAGGGCTGTCCTGTACTGCTCCTTCTGTGCCCAGCAGCCCCACAGCCGTGCTACACCCTGCAGCAGTGCCAGGGAGAAGGGCAAGCCTGGTCTTGGCACTGCCAGGCAGTAAATGTCCTCCTGCCTCTGCCCCAGATGTGAGTTATGGAACAAAATACAAATCACTCATTCTAAGATGTGGGAGCCCACACAAACAGCAGCTTTCTGCTGGGCAGAGTGGGTTGAGTTGGAGGCAATGAGGTCAAGGTTGTGCTTTCCAGCAGGACTTCCCTGCTCAGTTATCGACCTCTCTGATTTATCTTTCAGGAGTCAGCACATCACTGGGTCCACATCAACCCCAGAAAGCTGTTATGGGTCTGCAGCCCTGTGCTGCCCAGCACCCCACACCCACCTACAGGCTGCTGCCAGCTTTCATAGAACCAGAACTGCTTTGCCTGGAAAAGACCTCTAAGATCAGAGTCCAACCATCAACCTAACCTCACCATGGCTGTGAAATCAGGTCTCAAAATGCCATGGCCACACATTTCTTTAACACCTCCAGGGATGGGGACTCCACCACCTCCATGGGCAGCCTGTACCAAAGCCTGAGAGCCCTTCCTAATATCCATGAGCAGTTGCTGCTCTGTTGATTGCTTCACACATCTTTTTGCCTTAGCTTCTTGCCCTTCCACAGATGCAGCCCTGCAGCTGTGTGTGCAAACAGAGCAGCAGCCACGACTGTGGTGCACTCCGGCACCTCTATGGGCAGCCTCTTCCAGTGCCTGAGAGCCCTTCCTAACATCCACAAGCAACTCCTGCTCTGTTGATTGCTTCACACATCTTTTTGCCTTAGCTTCTTGCCCTTCCACAGATGCAGCCCTGGAACAGTGTTGAACGTGGTGCACTCCAGCACCTTCATGGGCAGCCTGTACCAATGCCTGAGAGCCCTTCCTAACATCCACAAGCAACTCCTGCTCTGTTGATTGCTTCACACATCTTTTTGCCTTAGCTTCTTGCCCTTCCACAGATGCAGCCCTGGAGCTGTGTGTGCAAACAGAGCAGCAGCCATGACCATGGTACACTCCAGCACCTTCCTGTACCAATGCCTGAGAGCCCTTCCTAACATCCACAAGCAACTCCTGCTCTGTTGATCGCTTCACACATCTTTTTGCCTTAGCTTCTTGCCCTTCCACAGATGCAGCCCTGCAGCTGTGTGTGCAAAGAGAGCAGCAGCCATGCCCGTGGTGCACTCCAGCACCTCCCTGCTCCACAACGACCTCGGTTTATAAATACCCCAAGGTCCCTTCACCAGCAGAAGCCCAGCATGTTTACATGCCATGGGCAATGAAAGGACATCTTTATATCTATCTCCACAGTGGGAAGGAAAATGCTAATGAATGATGCTGAGAGCAACAAAACAGGCTCTGAAGTCAAAGCTGCTTGAGGAAGTCAACAGCATCAATGAAAGATTTGCCACCAGCAAAACCTCCTCCATGAGTCACAGACGCATCGCAGGCTGCAGCAGCCTCCACCCACTGCAGCTGCAAGGGCCTGCACCTCTGCCAAGGTGCAGATCTCCACAAGGATAAAGTGGGGTCCTCTGGGATGCAAATGCTCACAACATTGCAGGAATCATGGTCCACAGGAAGCTTTTTCCTCACAGGCCTGCAGATACAGAGAGAGCTGCAGAGGCTGTGGACAGGGACCCTTAGCGCCCAAGCATGTGCCCCTTCCCTGAGTCACTGCTCCTGGCTGGAGACAGAATCAGAAGCATAGAATTGCTTTGGTAGGAAAAGACCTCCAAGATCATCAACTGTCAACCTAAGACCATCACAGCCCAGACTGCAGCCAGCCTTCATAGAATCAGAATTGCTTTGGTTGGAAGAGACCTCCAAGATCATCAAGTTCAACTGTCAGCCTAAGACCACCACAGCCCAGATTGCTGCCAGCTTGCATAGAACCAGAACTGCTTTGGTTGGGAAAGACCTCCAAGATCATCAACTGTCATCCTAAGACTACCATGGCCCAGATTGCTGCCAGCTTGCATAGAACCAGAACTGCTTTGGTTGGAAAAGACCTCCAAAATCATCAACTGTCAGCCTAAGACCACCACAGCCCAGATTGCTGCCAGCTTGCATAGAACCAGAACTGCTTTGGTTGGAAAAGACCTCCAAGATCATCAACTGTCAGCCTAAGACTACCATGGCCCAGATTGCTGCCAGCTTGCATAGAACCAGAACTGCTTTGGTTGGAAAAGACCTCCAAGATCATCAACTGTCAGCCTAAGACCACCACGGCCCAGATTGCTGCCAGCTTGCATAGAACCAGAACTGCTTTGGTTGGAAAAGACCTCCAAGATCATCAACTGTCAGCCTAAGACCACCATGGCCCAGATTGCTGCCAGCTTGCATAGAACCAGAACTGCTTTGGTTGGAAAAGACCTCCAAAATCATCAACTGTCAATCTAAGACTACCACAGCCCAGATTGCTGCCAGCTTGCATAGAATCAGAACTGCTTTGGTTGGGAAAGACCTCCAAGATCATCAACTGTCAACCTAAGACCACCACGGCCCAGATTGCTGCCAGCTTGCATAGAACCAGAACTGCTTTGGTTGGAAAAGACCTCCAAAATCATCAACTGTCAGCCTAAGACCACCACAGCCCAGATTGCTGCCAGCTTGCATAGAATCAGAACTGCTTTGGTTGGAAAAGACCTCCAAGATCAGAGTCCAACCACCAACCCAACACCACTATGGCTGTGAAACCACATCCCAGAGTGCCATGGCCACAGGTTTCTTGAACACCTCCAGGGATGAGGAGTCCACCACCTCCCTGGGCAGCCTGTGCCAATGCCTGACCACTCTTAGCATTACAGAATCACAGGATGTTAGGGGTTGGAAAGGACCTCAAAAGGTCATCAAATCCAACCTCCCTGCCAGAGCAGGGTTCCTACAGCAAAAAGATCTCTCTCCAGCTCAAAATAGCTTTTGGGTTTCTTCACCTCCAGTTAACAGTGTTTCTCCCAGACCTGAGTTTATTCCATGAGGGCATTTCTTTTTTTGCCTAATCACAACTTTCACTCAACTTCTGGGCTCACAAACCCCTCCAGATGCATTATTTCATCAGCTACTCACTATCAAAGAAGACAGTTAATTAGGGGTTTTACTCCTCATCCTCAGAAGCACTGCTTGCCAGGCTGCACTACAGCAAAATGAGCCAGCAGACTTCAGCTGATGATTATGAAGAAGTCCTCTGCCCCATCAGCAAGAAAGATGGCTTTTAAATACTCTTCCCTCCAGCAATTCTCCTCCTTCCCTTATCCTCACAAAGATTTATGTCCTCAGCTTTCGCCTACCTGTTGTGTGTGTGTGTGTGAAAAACCTGGAGCTGCCTCCAAAGAGCCAGACAGAGAACTGGAGCTGCCTGTTTGCAGGCAGGGCTGTAAGAAAAGCTGCCTTGCCCCCCAGAGCTGCAGACTAACCCCTCTGACAGCTCCTGAGCATGAAGCACCACTGCAGAAGCCTGCAAAGGCAGCAGGTTAAGTGTTTCAGCAGCTGCAGCAGTATCATAGAACCACAGAATCAGGCAGGGTTGGAAGGGACCACAAGGAGCAGCCAGTGCCAACCCCCCTGCCATGCCCAGGGACACCCTACCCTAGAGCAGGCTGCACACAGCCTCAGCCAGCCTGGCCTCAAACACCTCCAGCCATGGGGCCTCAACCACCTCCCTGTACTGAGGACCAAGAAGATTTCTTTCAGCCTAACTTGATTTCAGGAACCTTTTTTTTCAGCTGCTCTTCTGTCCAGTGAAAAGTGTTTGTGTCTAAAAGTGTTTGTGTCTATTTGTGTCAGACTGGCTGCTCAAACCACCCAGCTACCATGAGCTACATTTAGTTTGGGGCAAAAGAACAACCTGTCTTGAACTGTATCACAGAAACACTCAGGTTGGCAAAGCCCCTCAGGATCACCAAGTCCAACCTAGAATCCTACTCTACAAGACTCACCTTAAACCATATCCCTAAGCACTACATCCAAACCACCTTGAAACACCTCCAGAGTTATCACCAAGTCCAACCTAGAACCCTACTCTACAAGATTCACCTTAAACCACATCCCCAAGCACCACATCCAAACCACCTCCAGGTTTATCACCAAGTCCAACCTAGAACCCTGCTCCTCAAGACTCACCTTAAACCATATCCCCAAGCACCACATCCAAACCACTTTTAAACACCTCCAGGTTTATCACCAAGTCCAACCTAGAACCCTGCTCCTCAAGACTCACCTTAAACCATATCCCCAAGCACCACATCCAAACCACCTTGAAACACCTCCAGAGTTATCACCAAGTCCAACCTAGAACCCTGCCCTACAAGATTCACCTTAAACCATATCCCCAAGCACCACATCCAAACCACCTTTAAACACCTCCAGGTTTATCACCAAGTCCAACCTAGAACCCTGCTCCTCAAAACTCACCTTAAACCATATCCCCAAGCACCACAACCAAATGAGCCTTAAACATATCATAGCATCATAGAATGGTTTAGGTTGGAAGGGACCTCAAAGTTGATCCAGTTCCTCACTACAAGAAGGACATTGAGGTGCTGGAGTGTGGCCAGAGAAGGGCAGCTAAGCAGGTAAAGGCTGCAGAGCTGCTGCACAGACACCTTAAAGCATCCACCTGCATGGAAACAGGCACTGGTTACACCTGTACTGGCTGTGTGCTCATCCTCTTGTGGTTTTGGTGATGCCCTAACTCCTCAAAGCCATTTCACAGAACCACAGAATGGTTTAGGTGGGAAAGAACCTCAAATCTCAGCCAGTTCCAACCCCACATCATAGGCAGGGACACCTCCCACTAGAACAGGTGGCTCAAGGGCTCATCCAACCTGGGCTTGAACACCTCCAGGGAGGTTGTGGAGCACAGAAGCACCCAATGTGATCTTTGATCACATTGGGTGCTTCTGTGCTCCACAACCTCCCTGGGCAACCTCTGCCAGTGTCTCACCACCTGCACTGAAAGAACCCTTTCCTAACAGAACCCTTTCCTAACAACCATCCTAACACCCAGGCTGAGGGACTCCACCACCTCCCTGGGCAGCTCATTCCAATCCCTGACCACTCTCTCCATGAAAAACTTCAAGGTCCCTTCTAAACCAACCCATTCTCCCCATTCAAAACTTTTCCCTCATGTCCAACCTAAACCTCCCCAGCCTCAGCTTGAGGCCATTCCCCCTTGTTCTGTCTGCAATTGCCTGTGAGAAGAGCCCAGCAGCAGCCTCTCCACAGTCTTCAGGTAGTTGTAGACAGCAATGAGACCAACATATCAATGCAGACTGTCCAAAAAGGGCATGAGAAACAGCAGCAGCACCACCCCCTTTAGTGCCCACAGCACAAAGGGCATGAGAAACAGCACCACCCCCACCCCCTTTAGTGCCCACAGCACAAAGGGCATGAGAAACAGCAGCACCACCACCCCCTTTAGAGCCCACAGCACTGAGGGCTGCTGCTGCAGAGGCTGGTGACAGGGAGCCATGCATACATGTCCAGTGAAGTTTCAGGCATTAACTTCTTTTCTTGCTGGCAATGTTGCCCAGGGAGAATGTGAGGAGCTGCCCACTTGTCTAGCATTCTGAAGGCTGGTAGACTTTGGGCATCTCACGCCGACACCCACTGTGCGCAGTGATTAATCTTCAGCTTAAGTCCCCAGGAGCTTTTGATCCCAACCTCCTGAGAGGTGTCAGCTCACTGCTCTAGGTTACACACTTCCCATGTTAACTGGTTGTATCCAGGAATCCCAAAGAGAAGCATGGCAGCCCAGACTGCCAGCCAGCAAAGTGAGAGCTGAATGAGTGACTCAGGGCTCCCTTCATGCCCCAAAAGGAGCTGGGAAATGAAGCAGTGGGGTGCAGTGCCTTGGAGAGGGGCTCTGGCTGCACTGAAATGCTGGGGCACTTTTCTCAGTAGCCCCACTAACAAGGCCAGCTGCCAGCTCAGAGCATTCAACTCTGCCCACCCAAATTCCTCCTGTTTCATCTGGGCACGGCGCTCTTAGCTTCCAACAGAAGGAGCTTGGAAAGGGTCTCCTGGAGCACTGGGACCCATTCCCTCCTGCTGTTGGCAGCCTACAATACACTGCCTGCCTTTCACAGGCTGGTTGTGAGGAATAATCTGGTTTAGCCACAGCTGGAGGCCAGTCCAGAAGCCCTGATCCTCAGCTGTTGGAAAGTGGCTGTTGCAAAGAGGGGACTGCTGCTCCGCGCCATTAAGCACTGGCAATGCTCCACCCCAGAGGTGGCTGCATTCCAAGAGCTGGCCCAGAAGAGGACCAACCTCCATGTGCCAAAAGCACTGGAAAAGCCAGGGAGGAAAGGAGACAATGAGACCTTCCTGTGGGCTAGCTGCAAGGGGGGGAATAGTGTAGAGGAGCAGTGGGCAGGCTGGAGAAGTGTCTTGCTCTTCACATGCCCTGGACGTGATGACCTTTGAGGGTCCCCTCCAATCTGAGGCAGCCTATGATTTTAGTGTTCCATTGACTCCAGCCTGACTTCATCTGCTTCATCTCATTAAGAATTCCCCTGGAAGTCATTATTCTTCTGCTTATGAAATAATCCCTCCCCCCCCATGCTTTGCTTAACTCACTGATGCAATGCAAAGAGCTGGGCTGGGTTTGGTCACCACCCTCATCACCCCTGGGCTCCAGCTGAACAGATTCTCCCTTTGCATGTGGTGCTCCTATACAAAGCCTGACAATCAGAGCAGCCAGGAAGAAAGAGACCTGGGGGTGCTGGTAGATAGTAGGCTGAGCATGAGGCAGCAGTGTGCCCAGGTGGCCAAGAGAGCAAATGGCATCCTGGGCTGGCTCAGGAGCAGTGTGGGCAGCAGGACAAGGGAGGTTCTTCTGCCCCTGTGCTCAGCACTGCTCAGGACACACCTGGAGTGCTGTGTCCAGTTCTGGGCTTCCTAGATTCAAGAGAGATGCTGAGGTGCTGGAAGGTGTTGAGAGAAGGGCAGCAAGGCTGGGGAGGGGCCTGGAGCACAGCCCTGTGAGGAGAGGCTGAGGGAGCTGGGGGGGTGCAGCCTGCAGCAGAGGAGGCTCAGGGCAGAGCTCATTGCTGTCTGCAGCTGCCTGCAGGGAGGCCGTGGCCAGGTGGGGTTGGGCTCTGCTGCCAGGCAAGCAGCAACAGAACAAGGGGACACAGACTCAAGTTGTGCCAGGAGAGAACTAGGCTGGATGTTAGGAGGAAGTTGTTGTCAGAGAGAGTGATTGGCATTGGAATGGGCTGCCCAGGGAGGTGATGGAGTGGCTGTGCCTGGAGGTGTTGAAGCCAAGCCTGGCTGGGGCACTTAGTGCCATGGTCTGGTTGCTTGGCCAGGGCTGGATGCTAGGTGGGACTGGCTGAGCTTGGAGTATTCTTCCAACCTGCTTGATTCTGTGATTCTATGGATTCCCATTTCCTCAAAGACAGAGTGATCAGGAAGGTGCTGCTAAAGAGGCTTTTTCTCCCTACAAAATGCACTTCTGCAAAGTGTAGAGATGAGACCTGAACCCCTCTGTGCCTAACCATGTCCTCACATGTCCTGAGCGCTGCTGAACACCAGCCAGGATCTGTCTTTCCTTCTCATCAGCTTGGCTCTTTGTTTCATCTCTCTGTGCAGACATCAGTGGCACAGGGTGATGAGAAAAGCCATTTGCAGCCCTGAAGTGGGCTGAGATCCCAAGCTTTTCTTTTCTTTAGGTTATTCTTGCCTATTGGCTTAGGTCCTTTGTGAAGTCCCAAGCCCTGCAAATGACTGACCTCAAATCTCCTGTGATCCATGATATCCTTGGAGGACCTCAGAACAATGGAGCTGTAGCTTCAGTTGAGGACAGCAATGAGAAGCTTAAACCCCAAGTTTAGTCAGGCTTAGAGGACAGGCAAAGCTGAACTGGGCAAAAGCTTGTAGGCTTTGAGAGTGTTTCTCCAGGCCACAATCAGAGCTCCAAAAGAAGAATCACTGAGCATCTGTGCTCAGAAAAAATCCTGTTTGTGTCTGCAAGTGTTACAACTCCTCACTGTCTACGAGGGCCAGACTGGTGAGAAGCAAGCTCACAGGCTCACAGAATGTTAGGGGTTGGAAGGGACCCATGGAGATCATCCAGTCCAACCCCCCTGCCACAGCAGGACCATCCAATCTAGCTAAGGTCACACAGGAACACATCCACAAAGGTCTGCAAAGGCTCCACAGAAGGAGACCCCACAACCATTCTGGGCAGCCTGTGCCAGTGCTCTGGGACCCTTACAGTAAAGAAGTTCCCCCTTGTGTTGAGGCAGAAGCTCTTTTGCTGCAACTTACACCCATTGCTGCTTGTCCTATCCCAGGCAGCAGTGAGCAGAGCCTGTCCCCCACTCCTGGCAACCCTCAGATACTTATAAACATTGATTCAATCCCCTCTCAGTCTTCTCTTCTCCAGACTAAGCAGCCCCAGGTCCTCAGCCTCTCCTCATCAGCCATGCCCTCCTGTCCCCTCATCATCCTCCTAGCCCTCTGCTGGACCCTCTCCAGCAGATCCCTGTACCTCTGCAACTGGGAAGCCCAAAACTGAACACAGTATTCAAGATGAGGTCTCAGCAGGGCAGAGCAGAGAGGGAGGAGAACCTCCCTTGATCTGCTGGCCACACTCCTCCTAATACACCCCAGGCTCCCATTGGCCTTCTTGGCCAGCAGGGCACATTGCTGTGCCATGGGGAACTTGTTAGCCACCAGCACCCCCAGATCCCTCTCCACAGGGCTGCTTTTAGCAGGACACAATTCTCCTCTACACAGCTCACTTCAGGTAGAATCAGTAGGATTGATGTCCACATGCTTAAAGGAAAGGGGCAGGCTGCTTGCAGCAAAGGTGCAAGGCAAAGCATTTGAAGACTCTTCTGCTCCAAAAGACATCTGAAATCAGTGAAATGCTCAGTTCTACACAGAGCCCAGAGCAAAACAGTGGCATGTGATGTTTGAGAAGCTAAAAGCATGACAGACTCAGCTGCTGGAATACAGTCAAGCTGCAAACAAGCCTCTCCTATTAATAGCAAACAGCAACAAATGATTTATTAGCAGCATTCTGAAGAAGTGAAGACTCAAACAAGTCACTAATTTACTACAATCTTGTCAAGGAGACCCTGCTCAGTTAAGTTCTCTTATCCTGGAGCTTGTGTAAATGGGGACACTGGAGCAAGCTAATCTGAATTGAGCACAGATGGGAATGTGAAGTGAGTGAGATAATTGCATTGCAGAGTGGACAGTCAGCCTGGCTCACCGGGAAAGAATTAACAGCTGCTCAGGGGCCCTTGGTGATGAGCCCCAGGCTGTGCTCTCCAGCCAAGGAGAACTGCAAGATCAGAGAGTGTAAAAGAAGAAATGCTAACATGGGCTGGGCTGGGGGAGGGAAGTGTTTGTGTGCATGCTGATAACGTTGGCCCTTCTGTCCGGCCATGGAGCTGAAAGACTTCTGCATCTTTAGGGGATCTGCTGGAGAGGGTCTAGAGGAGGGGTGTGTTAAGAGTGTGTCCAGCAGATCAAGGGAGGTTCTCCTTCCACTCAACCTTGGTCAGACCTCATCTTGAGTATTGCCTTCAGGCTTGGGTTCCTCAGTTTAAGAGGGACAGGAATCCATGGAGAGGGTCCAGTGGAGCGCTAGGAGGATGCTGAGGGCACTGGAGCACTGCCTGAGGAGGAGAGGCTGAGGGATCTGGGGCTGCTTAGTCTGGAGAAGAGAAGACTGAGAGGGGATTGAATCAATGCTTATAAACATCTGAGGGATGGTCATGAGGGGGGGACAGGCTCTGCTCACTGCTCCCTGGGACAGGACAAGCAGCAATGGATGGAAGCTGCAGCACAGCAGGTTCCAGCTCAGCACAAGGGGAACTTCTTGACTGGAAGGGTTCCAGAGCCCTGGCACAGGCTGCCCAGAGAGGTTGTGGAATCTCCTTCTCTGGAGCCTTTGTAGGCCTTTGTGGATGTGTTGCTGTGTGACCTGAGCTAGACTGGATGGTCCTGCTGTGGCAGCGGGGGTCCGACCCGATGATCTCCATGGGTCCCTTCCAACCCCTAAAATCCTGTGGTCTTGTTTACTTAGATCTGGTTGCACTTGGCTGATGAATCCAGGCTGATGAATCCAGGCCTGATTTCCCCTGCAATGATGTGGCTGAAGGGTCACACCCTGGAAAAGTGGGAATACTCTGGTTTCAATGCACATTTGGATGACCCAGCCTAAAAGTTGGCTTTAGCCTTTCTCTTGAAACACTGATGGGATAAGGCCAGCATTTAGAGGTTTCTGCCTATGCAGAAGAAACTGCTCCTAGCAAACATTTACTTCAATAAACTCAGCACAAGGAAAGTGTTCAGTGATCTCTCTGCATGCAGCTGATCCAAAATGATGCCCTGACAAGGAAGGAGTTTTCTGTCCCCTATGCAGTGTTGCAAACCTAACCCCTCAAACTGGTACATGCTTGAAGCTTGCTGGAAATCCAGGCTGGGTGTGCTGAGGTTTCCTCCTCTTTTCCACTTCTCTTTCAGCCATACTGGACAGGTTCCATGATGGTTGCTCTCTTCTCCCAGGCAACCAGTGACAGAAGAAGGGGACACAGGCTCAAGCTGTGCCAGGGCAGGTTCAGGCTGGATGTTAGGAGGAAGTTGTTGGCAGAGAGAGTGATTGGCATTGGAATGGGCTGCCCAGGGAGGTGGTGGAGTCCCCGACCCTGGAGGTGTTTAAAAGGAGGCTGCATGAGGCACTTGGAGCACAGTTTAGCTCATCAGAAGGTGCTAGGTGATAGGTTGGACTCAGTGATCTCAAAGGTCTCTTCCAACCTGGTTAATTCTGTGATGCTGTGACGGAGAACAGCTTGGCCCTAGCTGCTGAACTGGGAGAGGTTCTGGAAGCAGTGCCAGCCTGTGGGTGCATTCCTGAGCAGGAGGCAGTGGGTAGGATGTGGGCATCTGCCACCTGCCTCTTCTCCTCTGCTCTCAGCTGAGGAGGGGCTCAGCTGCTTGCTTTGGCTCCTGGACTCTTGCAGAGAAGTTACAGCTCTCCTGGCAGCTGAAAGGAGGAGTCTCCTTTGCATGAAGTCAGACCAGAGCCAGGCTGCTCTGGCAGGGCACTCAGCTCAGACAAGTCTCTGAGCCTGGGCTCATCCCTGAGCTCAAGCCTGCCTCCACTGAAAGAGCCTTTCAGAGCACATCCAGAGCTTCAGAGCAGCATTCCTGACACCAGTCCTGTGCCATGCAGCCTCCAGCCTCCTTCCTCTGCAGTTCTCTCCAGATCTATCCTTCCCCTCCAATCTCACCAGTGGGCTCTTGGTCTTCCAGGTCATACCTGCTTCAAGGTGGAGGACTGGGATGCATCCAAAGCAGATCACCACATCTGCTGGGTCTGCAGCTTCAGGGGCAGGGAGCCAAGAAGAGCACATGCCTACCATGTCCCTGCTGAGGCAACTCTACCCATCAGCACACCTGCCAAGTGCCACACATGGCACACATTACCTCTCCTGGCTCCCACCACTGCGGTGACCGCCAGCTTGGATGACTGCAGCAGACTGCTGCTCTCTGAGCACAGATCACTTCCCCAGTCCTCTCCACAACCCTGGTCCCACCACCACAAAGGGAAATTCAGAGCTGCTCTGCTGCAGAAGATGAAAAGAGCTGTTCTGTCATCTGTCATTCCTCCACCAGCACTGAGCTGTGGGTCTTTGACATGACCCAAGAGGCTTGGCAGTTTGGCAGCTTGGCAGCTTGGCAGCTTGCTTCCCCTGCGACCATAAATCTCCTCAAGATCAACATCGCAGCGAGTTGTGATGAGGGAGGATATTTGTCATAACAGTTGAGTCAGGCATCTAAGGAATGACTCAAGGGGATGAGGGCAGAAGAAATGCACAAAGCCTGATCCTTCTCTTCAATAAAAACATCCAGTCCAACCTTGCACCCAGCCCTAACCAGTCAACTAGACCATGGCACTAAGTGCCTCACCACCTCCTAAGGCCCCCACTGAGCTCTGCACATTGTTCTTCCAGGGGAACATTCACCATCCCTCAGGGTGTTGAAGAAATCACAGAATCACAGAATTAACTGGGTTGGAGAAGCCCTCTGAGATCATGGACTCCAACCTAACACCTTCTAATTAACTAGACCAAGGCCCCAAGTGCCTCATCCAGCCTCCATTTAACCACCTCCAGGGATGGTGACTCTACCACCTCCACAGGCAGCCCATTCCAATGCCAATCACTCTTGCTATGAATCAAGCAGGTTGGAAGAGAGCTCCAAGCTCAGCCAGCCCAACCTAGCACCCAGCCCTGCCCAACCAACCAGACCACGGCACTAAGTGCCCCAGCCAGGCTTGGCTGCAACACCTCCAGCCATGGGCACTCCACCACCTCCCTGGGCAGCCCATTCCAATGCCATTCACTCTCTCTGCCAACAACTTCCTCCTAACATCCAGCCTAGACCTGCCCTGGCACAGCTTGAGCCTGGGTCCCCTTGTTCTCTTGCTGCTTGCCTGGCAGCAGAGCCCAACCCCACCTGGCTACAGCCTCCCTGCAGGCAGCTGCAGGCAGCAATGAGCTCTGCCCTGAGCCTCCTCTGCTGCAGGCTCCTGCACCCCCCCAGCTCCCTCAGCCTCTCCTCACAGGGCTGTGCTCCAGGCCCCTCCCCAGCCTTGCTGCCCTTCTCTCAACACCTTCCAGCACCTCAACATCTCTCTGCAATGGAGGAGCCCAGAACTGGACACAGCACTCCAGGGGTGGTCTGAGCAGTGCTGAGCACAGGGGCAGGAGAACCTCTCTTGTCCTGCTTGAATAACATAAACCCTCTAAAAATGTAACCAAGACATCCAGTAGCACTTGCTTATGCTTTTAAAGTAGAGTGAGGCATCTGAGCAGCAGTTAAACAACCTTCAGACCCAGACACTTGGATTTGTTTGAAACCACTGTTTCAAGTGGTTCCATATGTCTGAAATTAGGGTGCTACCAGAAGTGGGAGTAAAGCACAGCATTAACTCCAAACAGAACACCAAACTCTGCTGTTTCTTTAGGTGAGATGCATGTTGCTGTTGGCAGTTACAAGCAATTGCTGGAATGTAGCACACTGTAATAAACTAGATGTGATATTTGCCAAGCTTGCAGGCTTGCCATCTGGACACCAGAATGCTGCTCTTAGCGCTTTGCAGGTGAAAAATGGTGTTGAAGTGCAGGGAACTGAAGTGTGCCTTGCAAATAAAAACCTTACAAGCTGCAGCCCCTTGGACTCAACATTTGTTTAAAGCCTGGACTAATTCAGTGATCTGGACTTTTATGGCTTCTTTGCAGTAACACAGACTAAAGCCATGCCAAAAGCAGAGATGCCAAAGGAGCAAGCTTTGGTAACTGCTTGGGTTTGCAGCATGCTCCTGCAGATACATCGACCACCACCAAGCTGTTTTTTACCCTGAGACAGGCACTGGTTTCTACACACCAGAGGCTGTAGCCAGGTGGGGTTGGGCTCTGCTGCCAGGCAAGCAGCAAGAGAACAAGGGGACACAGTTTCAAGTTGTGCCAGGAGAGAACTAGGCTGGATATCAGGAGGAAGTTGTTGGCAGAGAGAGTGATTGGCATTGGAATGGGCTGCCCAGGGAGGTGGTGGAGTGCCCATGTCTGGAGGTGTTGAAGCCAAGCCTGGATGAGGCACTTAGTGCCATGGTCTGGTTGATTGGCCAGAGCTGGGTGCTGGGTTGGGCTGGAGGAGCTTGGAGCTCTCTCCCAGCCTGCTCGATTCTGCTCCTACGAACTCCCCTGCAAGCCCATCCGGTTGCGCCGCCAGAGGGCGCAGTCTCTGAGGACTCAGAGCAGCCCGCAGCAGCCTCGGCTCCAGGGGAGGGTCTCCAGCAGCAGGACAAGACTTGGCCAGCAAGGGACAGAGTCCTACCGGTAGCACTTCCAAGTGCATGGCCTCTGAGCTATGTATCTGGAAATAATTCTTCACATCTATTTTTCCCTCTTAGCAAATGTGATGCTTTTATTGTGTTATGCTCATTTCACAGGGGAATAACTGTGCACGGAGGGGAAATAGTGAGATAGAAAGTTTCTTAACTACCTGGTGTCTTAATTATTACCTGGGTTTAATTATGGCTGTTGAGAATAATCCTTCAGCATGGGATTAAGTTCTACTGATTACAGAATTACAGAATCATTGAAACAAGCAGGTTGGAAGAGACCCCCAGGCTCATCCAGCCCAACCTAGCACCCACCTCTAGACAATCAACCAGACCATGGCACTAAGTGCCCCAGCCAAGCTTGGCTTCAACACCTCCAGGCACAGCGACTCCACCACCTCCCTGGGCAGCCCATTCCAATGCCAATCACTCTCTCTGACAACAACTTCCTCCTAACATCCAGCCTAGACCTGCCCTGGCACAACTTGACACTGAAAATTGTGCCAGGGGAGGCTTAGGTTGGATAGAAGGAAAAACTTGTTTGCTGCAAGAGCAGGCAGGGATTGGAACAGGCTGTGCAGGGAGGTGGTGGAGGTGTCCAGGAGAGGTGTGGACGTGGCCCTCCGGGGGACATGGTTTAATGGTCATGGTGGTGTCAGGTCAGCAGCTGGACTCGATGGCTTTAGAGGTGTTTCCCAGATGAAATAATTCCACGGCTCTGTGATTTGTAGCTGTGTGAAGACTTTCACCGGCTGAGGAGTTTCTCGTTTTTACCCAAGCTGGCAACTGAGGGCTCAGCAGAACGAGGGGCAGAGTGGTGCCCACCTCGCCTAGGGACGACTCGTGTTGACTCCCGCCGTGAAACCCAGGTGACAGCAGCGGATGGCGGCGCAGTAAAACGCGAGGTGTGAAGAGCGCAGAGCGAGAGCAGCGCCAGAGCAAGAGCCTTCTCCTCCCCACCCCAGCAGACCTACCTCTCCTCCAGTGCAGGGGAAGGGGCTCGAGTATCTCGAAGTGCAAATGGCTCCTCTCTGCCTCACGTCATCCTCCAGCCCAAAGGTGGCCGAACAGTTAGCAGCGAAGTATTTGTAAGGCTTCCACGTCTCGCCGAAGTCCTGGGAGCGCTCCAGCACCATGGCCGCCGGCCGGGGCGACTTGAAGACCAGGATCAAGTGAGTGAAGTAGAAGGCGGCTTCCAGATCCAGCTGGATGGTCTCCCGAGGGGTGTCCGGAGCCGACTGCCACCAGGTGCGGGGCAGACGGAAGGGTGAGTCGGCCATGGCGGCGGCAGGGTGAGCCAGCCCGGCCTGAGCCCCGCTGCAGCGGCCGCAGAGCAGGCGGCGGCAGCGGCGCTGCGCGTCCGCGGCGTAGGCGCAGAAGGGCTCGGTGCCGTTGCGCCCGCAGGCGGTCTCCGTCCGCAGCGCCCGGCCCTGGGCTAGGTTGCCCATCCGGGGGTTGCAGGCTTTGTCGCAGGGGCTGCCCGCTCCCGCCGCACCGTCCGCACCTGCAAGGCAAGCAGAGGTGAGGGCTGGAGCGGGCTCCGAGGCGGGCACAGCAGCAGCCGTGCCCCGTGGTGCGCTTCCCGGGGGCGCTGAGAGCACATGCCACAGGCACCCCGGCAACGGACAGCACCGCGCTGCTGCTCGCCGCTCCCCTCCGGGCAGCTCAGTGTGCCCGTAACAGCGAAAAACGCTCAGGGCTTCTCCAGGCTTGGGGAAAGCCCTGCCCAGAGTGGCAGAGCAGGCAGCAGCGTGTCCAGAGCAGGACCAGGAGGATGCTCAGAGGCTGCAGCAGCTCTGCTGTGAGCACAGACTGAAAGAGTTGGGGCTGTGCAGGCTGGAGCAGAGGTGGCTCCCAGGTGACCTTCTTGTGGCCTGCCAGCATCTGAAGGGGGCTGCAAAAAAGCTGGGGAGGGACTTTTGAGGCTGTGAGGGAGTGGTAAGAGTGGGGGGAATGGAGCAAAGCTGGAGGTGGGGAGAGTGAGGCTGGAGGTGAGGAGGAAGTCGTTGAGCAGGAGAGTGGTGAGAGGCTGGGATGGGTTGCCCAGGAGGTGGTTGAGGTCCCATGGCTGGAGGTGTTTGAGGCCAGGCTGGCTGAGGCTGTGTGCAGCCTGCTCTAGGGTAGGGTGTCCCTGGGCACAGCAAGGGGCTTGGAACTGGCTGCTCCTTGTGGTCCCTTCCAACCCTGACTGATGATATGATTCTCTGATTCTAATGCTAGGTCGAGGCTGTATTGGATCATAAAAAGCATTAAATAATAATAATAATAATAATAATAATAATAATAATAATAATAATAATAATAATATATTATTGTTATTATAATTATATTATTTATATAATATATTATTATTATTATTATTATTATTATTATTATTATTATTGTTATTATTATTGTTATTATTATTGGAAATAAGCAGTGGTTATCTGTATGTGGGCAGGCCAGACCCTCTGAGGTGCATAATGTCTTCTTTATCACCAGGCCAGTCATACAGTCAGCTTTGTGCACCAATTAGTATGCCTTCTTCTTGGCATTCTTGTTCTGTCCAAAGGTCGTTTCAGTTTAGCATCCAATAAAGCCTTTATTTGGGGTTTATTCAGCTTTTGCCTGCAGTGTCATAGTTGCAATTAAGCTGTATTGCAATGCTGGCAGAGGCTAAGCCTTCAGAGCCTGACAGTGCTGCCCAATCTTTCTGCTCCCCAAGAAACACCCTGGAGAGAAAAACGTTTCTACCACCAAAGATCTGTGCAGGTTTTCTGCAGGGATTATTCAGAACAGATGTGGCCCACTGCTTGTTACAGAACCATTACAAAATGCTCCTGGATCCCCTCTCTGGATCTCAGGCAGCCTTGGGAAATCTGTGGTGAACAAGAAATGCTGTTTGTTTTCTACAGGGACCAGTTAAAGACTCTGAGATGATCTCCTTTAAGTGAGCAGAATATGTTTACTCCAGGAAAGCAAACAAAGCTGACTGTAAAACTCATGTAATATCACTTCCACCTCCTGAACATCCCTTTCAAATCGCTGTCTAAACATTAACACAGCTCTCCCGAGGAGCAGATAAGTGCTATTATCATGTTATCAGTCAGGCTTGCCACAAGTTGGCCTCGTTTATGCCTTTGGCTGCTTTCCTGGATTCTTGGGCTACGTGTAACACGATGCAGCTAGCCACTGAATAAACAGATGAACACCGACTGCCCTTCCCTCGGCTGGGGAGGGCAAAAACAGACTGGGGAAGAGGGAAAAAAGAGCAGGGCTCAGCCAGCACCCCGGGACAGATCACGATTACTGTTTGTCTTCGCCAAGTCCTTATGGGTTGTTTCTGCACCTCACTGATTATTGCCTCCGGGGAGGCAGTGGAGGAGGACATGGTCAGTGGGAGGTCTCATGGTGACTGCACCGGTGGCAGGACTTGGAATGGCTGTCCCAGAGGTGATGGCAGGGACTTCTGGTATAGCTGTCCTAGGGGTGATGGCAAGGATTTGGTATACCTGTCCCAGGGGTGATGGCAGGGACTTGGTATACCTGTCCTAGGGTTGATGGCAAGGACTTACTCGGTATACCTGTCGCAGGGGTGATGGCAAGGACTTGGTATACCTGTCGCAGGGGTGATGGCAAGGACTTACTCGGTATACCTGTCGCAGGGGTGATGGCAAAGACTTGGTATATCTGTCCCAGGGGTGATGGCAAGGACTTGGTATACCTGTCCTAGGGTTGATAGCAAGGACTTACTTGGTATACCTGTCCCAGGGCTGAAGGTGAGGACTTGGTACACCTGTCCCAGGGATGATGGCAAGGACTTTGTATGTCTGTCCCAGGGATGACAGCAAGGCTCTACCTAAGTCCAGCCAGGAGAGGTTGGCTACCAAATTGCCATGTGAATAGGAGCTCAGAAAAGCAAACCAATGTAATGGTAAATTTAAAGTAATTAACTGCTCATGGCTCTGCTCACACACGGTCACTGACTGCAGCTGTCTTTCGACCAAGCACAGAAGGTCCCTTCCTCACCTGGGGGGCCAGATTCAAGGACCTCAGCTTCAGCAAGATTTGAGACATACTGCTGGCACACAGACCCCACTTCCCAACGCAGGGGCAGGCGGTGGGGAGAGGAAACCCCCTGTGAAAGGCTGCTTGTTTTCACATGAACTGGAAAGAGCTGCACGAGGGATGCGGTGATGGAAAGTGACAGCTTTCTAGTGCCAGGTTGGCTGCACGGGAGCTCAGCACAGCCACAACCCAGAGCACAAAGCTTTCCACGCCGTCAGCTCACCGCTGCTCTGCCGCAGCCCCCGACAAGGCGCTGTGCTTTGCTTTTCTTGCACTTAACGAATCTGCTCAACTAAATAGCCTCCCCAGACCATATACTGTACATGCCACCGGTCTGGGATCTTCTGTGATGAGTAAGAGCATGTAGAGAACCATGACTCACCTGTAAAACATCCATGGAAAATCATATGCTTCCTGCTGAAGCGTTTTAACAACACTTAGCCTTGTGATGTTTCATTTATATCTTGGGCCCGATTAAATCTTTGTTTCCCATCTGGGACTTCTTGTTTTTTTAGGTTGGTTTTATTTTCGTCCCACCACCACCACCTTAAATTAGGAAATTGGCACCGACTTACGACCGCCCGAGGAAGTGTTATGCAAACTGTTTATGCCCAATCGTCTGTGGTGCGGGGCGGCAGGACGCGGCTGCGGCTGGAGCTTGGGCGCAAAGTCTTTATGCTGCGCGAAGGAGCTTTCAAAACCCTGCCCACCCGTGCCCACCCGTGCCCACCCGTGCCCACCCTGCCCGCCGCCCTCCCGACGACTCGGGGCACCCAAACGCGGACTTTTCCGCCGCCGCACAGCACCGGGGAGAGTGGCGGTCAGATGCCCAGCTCCCGTAGGGCTCCTCTCCGCCGCTTAACCGGAGTCCCGGTCCCCTCTTTGTCTGCGGCGAGAGGTGCGGGGCTGGGTGCGCAGCCGCGGCCAGCGCTCCTCCGCGCACATAGCCGCGCACCTACACAACGTGTAGGGACAGCGGCATAGCCAGCACGTACGTACACACATGCACATCGTATGTGCGTGTGCACAGACACGCGTGTGCATGCGGCGCGCAACCGCGTACGTGATAGCGGCTGCATGGGCACGGCGGTGTACACAAACACCGTGCGTATGGATACGCACGGCGATGTATTCACACGCTCCCTGCTTATAGATACGCGCATCCGCGCACATTCGTGCTGCGCACACGCCGAAAGCACAGGCAGCCCCGTCCCTACCTCGCCCGCCCGCCCGCGGAGAACGGAAGACACCGAGCGCCGGTCGGTCGCGACCCACCTGCAGCGGCGGCGGCGGCGGCGGTGCCCGGCAGCGGCAGCGGCAGGAGCAGCAGCAGCGACAGGAGCAGCGGCGGCAGCCACATCCCGCTCCCCATTCCCGCCCGCCCCGCGCTCCCCGCCGCCCCGCGGCGCGACCGGCCCCGCGCGGCATCAGCGCCCCGCGCGGCACCGGCGGGCGGGCGCGCGCCGCCCCGCCACCGCCGCCCCGCGCCCCGCGCCGCCCCGCGCCGCGCCGCAGCCCCCGCCGCAGCCCGGCCCCCGCGCCCCGCCCCGCCGCCGCCGCCGCCGCTTTGCCCTCCCATCGGGGACGGTTGCCGGTGCGCGGCGAGCAGCGGTACTGCAGCGGAGAGCACCGAGGCGGGCGGCGTGATGCTCAGGAGGGGGCCTGGCTGCCGTTCTCCGGGGCGGCCCGGCTTCGGCCGAGCGGCAGAGGTGCTCGCACCTGTGACCACGCTTCTTGTGTCGTGGGCTCCTTTCTGGCCACGGCAGGACCGAGCGATGGAGACACCTGCACTTAAAACGTCTCCGAATCCGTCGGGTTGGAAGGGACCCTCGGAGGTCATCTTGTCCGTCCTCCCCGCAGTCAGCAGGGACATCCTCAAACTAGATCAGGTTGCTCAGGGTCCCATCCAGCCTCACCTTGAAGGTCTCCAGGGATGAGGCTTCAAACGACATCTCTGGGCAACTTATTCCAGCGTCTCACTGCCCTCACGGTGCAGAGCTTGCTCCTGATGTCCAGCCTAAATCTCCCCTGCCCCAGCTTCAGACCACTGTCCTTTGCCCTATCACCACAGGCCCTTCAGAACAGTCCCTCCCCAGCCTTCCTGTAGGTACTTCCTTTAGACACTGAGATGCAGCTATAAAGTCTCCTGAAAGCCTTCTCCAGGCTTCTCGTTTCTGTCCCAGGACACGGCAATCCAGGGCTTAGTTCACAGCTCCCATAGAGCTGGTTTGACAGCACCAGTTACCACACCTCAGCACAACCTTGGGGCTCAGAAAACAGGAGAAGACCAAAACACATCCACTTTCACCACCAGACTCTCACCTTTTCAGATCTCAGCAGAGGAGAGCAAGTGTGGAGACCTCCTGAGCAGCCACCTCTGTTACTTACCTGAACTGAACCTTGGTGGTGAACACGTTGCGAGCACTACAACATCTTTGCTACCTCTTCCTCTGTGCTTTGAACTTCAGAACAACCCTGTTTTATGAGACAGCATGGTGGCATCTCAAGGCCACTGTGCTTTCTCCTACCATTCAACACCACTGCACCTTCAGGGCTGCACAGCACTGCACCATCACCAGAAGATTCCCCAAGAGGCATTTGATCCACTCACAGCAGTCAAGCACCTGACTTACAGGGTGGTGATACTCACAGGTATCAGTGTAGGTTGGGCACTGACCTGTTGGAAGGCAGCGAAGGGGAAAAGAGTTTAGGGGTCCTAATTGATGGGAGGTTGATCAGGAGCCAGCAATGTGCTCCGGTGGCCAGGAGGGGCAATGCCATTCTGGGGTGGATTAAAAGGGCTGTGGTTAGTAGGTTGAGAGAGGTTCTTCTGCCCCTCTACTTTGCCCTGGTGAGGCCATGTGTGGAGTGCTGTGTCCAGTTCTGGGCCCCCCAGTTCAAGAGGGACATAGAACTGCTGGAGAGAGTCCAGCACAGAGCCACAGAGATGCTGCATGGAATGGAACAGCTCTGTTAGGAGCAGAGCCTGAGGGAGCTGGGGCTGTGTGCTGGGAGAGGAGCAGCTGAGAGGGGACCTCAGCAATGGTTATCAGTGTGTGCAGGGTCAGTGCCAGGAGGTTCTGCTCGGGGATGCCCAATGCCAGCAGGCTGGAGCCAGGCTCTGTTGGGTGATGCCCAGTGCCAGGCCAAGGGGCACTGGATGGGAGCTGAGGCAGAGGAAGTTGCATGGAAACATGAGGAGGAATTTTTCCATGAGGGTGCCAGAACCCTGGCACAGGCTGCCCAGGGGGGCTGTGGAGTCTCCCTCTCTGCAGATATTTAAGAGCCATCTGGATTCATTCCAGTGTGATCTGTTTTAGGTGCTCCTGGCCTGGCAGGGGGCTTGGACTGGCTGAGCTTTGGAGGTCCCTTCCAGCCCCTGACACTCTGTGATTCTGTGATATCTCTATATCTTCAAAGGTACAACCAGGCTGACCTCTGTCACCTTTCTGATCTTTCATTGCTGACTTTGGTACCACAGAGAAGCATTTTGCTTCTGTTGCCGCTGTTATTTTCACTCCCTGCCAGGTGTGGGCATCTTAGAATCACAGAATGGTCTGGCTTGGAAGGGACCTGCAAAGGTCATCCAGTCCCACCCCACTGCACTCAGCAGGGACACCTTCCACTATGTCAGGTTACCCAGAGCCCTGTCAAGCCTGGCCTTGAGGATCTCCAGGGATGCAACCTCAATCACCTCCCTGGGCAACCTGTTGCAGTGCTCCACCACTCTCATGGTGCAGAACTTGTTCTTGCCCTGATCCTGAAGGGCCAGATGAGAAACTGCCATAGTCAGGAGGAGCAGAGTGTTCACCTCTTCCCAGGCTTAGTTCACAAAGCCTGTGGGGTCACTCTGTACTGCTGCTTAAGGAAGAGCAAGAGAGGCTTCTAGCTGCTCATTCTTGCAGTGTGATTCTAAGTAGCCAGGTAGATCAAAATGTGAACCTCATCTGTCTTTACCTGATGTCATCTCTCAGTCATACTTAAGAAGCCTTTGAAGAGTGCTGATGTTCCCTGAATGTGTCCCAGTAAGTTAGAGGGGAACAAGCAGGAGCAACAGGCCTAGGAGGTGATCTGTCTCTCCTCAGAGACCCTGAGAAGGCAACCTGCAGAAAGAATCAGAGCCTGCTGCTTTGGCAGAGGTCCCCAAGGGCATGATGCCAACCCTGGGGAGAGGCAGCAGAAGTCCTTCAGCCTGTTCTGTCAGGGAGAAATCCTGACCCCTGAACTGGGTGACAAAGAGGATCCTCTGCAAACCTCTTTCCCCAAGCCCCTTTGCCGAGGGTAGGGCTGAGCCAAGATTGATATGTTCAAGTCAATGTGTGAAGCTAATGTCAGCAGCAAACCATGGGGGCAGTACCTCACCTGCTGCCTTGGCCAGAGCTGTCTGGCTTAGACTTGAGTCCTAACAATCTCAAAAATTCAAAAGATCAGATTTACTTTTTAACTAGGGGCATGTCCAAAGATCACCACTGCCACTGGTGGCATCCATCTAAGTATGCAGGGCTCCTGTTACAGTTTAACAGGAGGTGCCTGGGGCCAGTGCAACCCTTCAGACACATCTGCTGTTCCAAGTGGTGTCATCATGCCATGCTCTCACTGCTCCTCCAGGCACTGGGCAAGGCCCCCTTGGTTCTGTGCAGGGAACAGGGGTGATACCCGAACAGAGCATCGCTCTTTGGTGGGAAGAGGAGTGGTGGGGTGGAAGTGCTCTCTGCAGGGCAGCATTTCCAGGTGAACACTTCATTGCTGACATGCTTTAGCTCTAGAGATGTTTGGGTTTAGTTTGCTAGCTATTTTTCACTAAGGGGCCTTCAGGTGTCCTCTGGGCAGGACTGGATGCATCTCATACACTGCTCAGCTGTAGGTTGCTGGTAGGAGAGAGACAGAAGGGGGCAAGACTCCCCACTTCACACTGCTCCAAAGTGTGGTGTGTTGTGCAAGCAGAGAAGCCACACTCGTGTGTGCAGCCACAGAAACACACAAGTGTTTTGGTTTGCTGGAAAAGACCTCTAAGATCACTGAGTCCAATCATCAACTCAGCACCACCATGCCCATCAAATCATGTCCCAAAGTGTCATGTCCACAAGTTTCTTGATGGCCTCCAGGGACAGTGACTCCACCACCACCCTGGGCAGCCTATTCCAATGCCTGACCACTCTTGCAGGACAGAAAACGTTTCCCAGTGCCCAATCTAAACCTTCCCTGGCACAATTTCAGGTATTGCTTCCACTTACAACCCTCTCTTGGGACTCATGGGAGGGAATCATAGAATCACAGAATCAACCAGGTTGGAGAGAGGGTTAAGGCTGGTTCAGGTGTCCAGGAGGTCCTGCAGCTGCTACACTTCTCTGACCAACAGCACCAAAATACCTTCTGACAGGGCTTTGGTTCAGCAAGGAGGGTCAGTCTCCAAGCCCAGCACAGCAGAGGCTTTGCCTGGCAGCACACAGGCCTGGATCCAGGGGCACTGGATCCTGGGCAAAAGAAACCAAACCAAACTCAAACCACCTCCTATTTCCAGCTTTTAAAAGGTTCTGCTGTTTTTCTGGAAGCAAGGAACGAGCTGGGCACTTGATTCTCCACACCACACCTCTACCACCTCCTTTATTTATCATGTTTTTTTTTATCCACAAGCCATGGCTCCAGGCATTTTGAGGTTTTTTATCCTTTCTCTCTCTCTCCCCCTCCCTTTTTCTTTACTTCTACCATCTATTTTGGACAAGCAGGAATGAAGGGGAACCAACTAATCTGTCTGTGTTCATTTATAGGGGATTCAGGAGGTGGGGGGAAAGCAAAGTAAGAGAAAAAAAGAGATGGAGAAGGCTTGCTAAAGAAGGAAAAGTGCTGGATTGTTGCTGTCACTGTTTTCTTAGCTCCCAGGTAACCTCTGCCCCTTCTCCTTCCCTCCTTTCCTGGGTCATTGATATGCAAATATCAAGACAATGATGACATTTAAATGCCACAGAGACCCAGAGCACCCCAATGCTTCCTGTGTCAGTTCTCCACTCCATCCTGCACGCTATGAATTACTAGAAGGATTAACCTGCTGGCTGCTTCCTGAATGCCACCTCTGCCAACTTCAGCATCTACTCAGCAGAAAGCCTCCAAAACCCTCCCAGCGGGCAAGGGGAGCAGCCTGAGAGGTGGCCAGGACTGCAAGGCAGCCAGCCACGGCTGGCAGTGGGATGAGGCTGGGCACAGCCCTCCCAGGCCCTCACTGGCTCTTGTTTCAGCCCCTGGCATCCAGCTCAAAAGCTGGGAGCAGGATGCTGAAGGGCAGCCCAGCAGCTGCAGCGCTGGGATAAGAGTGAAGCCAGGCTCAGGCAAGGATGCCTGCTTTGGCCTCCCACTGCCCTCTGAGCTGCATCAGGAGCTGGTCCAGAGGCTGTCCTGCGCTGCAGAGCCAGCAAGTGCAGCAGGCTCAGCACATCTTTCCTCCTTGGGAATCACCCCTCTGGCAATGGCCTACCACAACCTGATTCTCAGCTCCTGAGGGGTGAATGACCTTCAGCATTGCTCCACCTCACCACTGATGTAAGGGGAGGCAAAAGCCCAACACTGGGGTTCAGGGTAACATGGGCATGTGAGGCTTCCTTTAGTCCAGTCACCCTAGGGAGCTCACTAGGGAGCTTTTAAACATCACCTTTTGCAGGTAGCTAAATATGCCAGCCCTGGTTGTTGAGTGTGTCTGTGGATGTAGAACCTGTATGGAGTGGGAAGACAAGCACAGGAGGTTCCAGCTCAACACAAGGGGGAACTTCTTGACTGGAAGGGTCCCAGAGCCCTGGCACAGGCTGCCCAGAGAGGTTGTGGAATCTCCTTCTCTGGAGCCTTTCAAAGCCTGTCTGGATGTGTTGCTGTGTGACCTGTGATAGATTGTATGGTCCTGATCTAGCAGGGGACTTGGACTCAATGAGCTCTTTGGGTGCCTCCCAACCCCTGACATCCTGTGAGCCTCTGATCCTGTGAGTAGACACAAGTCACAACAGATCCACTTCTACCTGACCCCAAGAAAACACTTCTATACTGTGCTGGTGGTGAACAAGTGCTGGACCATGCTGTCCAGAGAGGTTATGGTGTCTCCATCCTCAGACTCAATTATCTCTCTGGGTCCCTCCCAACCTCTGGCATCCTGTGATCCTTGGCAACACCTTAAACACAAGTAAAGAGCAACCTTGAGCAACCTGTGATGCTGTGGCAGGCAGGGAGGCAGCCTGAGTGACACTGTTGCAGCTGCCTTGCAGTAAAGATGCCAGGGGCCTCCTGGCTTCTGCTCTGCTAGAAAACTGAGCAATTAAGCTAAATTAACCTGTATTAAGCTCTTGCTTACAGCCAGTTTTGGTACCTCTGAAGCACACTGGAGGCAGCAGTGATGACAAGAAATATCAGTGTGGCCAGAAAGAAGTTTAAGCTCCTCCCTGAGAGTCCTCTGGGGGATCTCCATCATCCTCAAAGCAGCTCAGATTTCCAGGCTCTGCTGTGTGTGCTTTTCATTCCAAAATGTCCAGCAGGAACAAGGGGGTCTGGAAATGTTTTGCTGTGCATACCAGCAAAGTGACAGATTGTTCCAGAGGACACACTGGCCACATGCCTTTGTCCAAAGGGCTTAGGAGGCAGCTCCTAGGACCTCTCAGAAGAGGAAAAGAAGTGGAGTCAGTGTCACTCTGCACAGCCACTTACCATATCAGGCTGATATGGTAAGCCTGAAATCTCAGAACCCATAGGTTGGAAGGGATCTCAAAGCTCATCCACTTCCAAACCCTTGCCATAGGCAGGGACACCTCCCACTAGAACAGGTCACTCAAGGCTTCACCCAACCTAGCCTTGAACACCTCCAGGCAAGGAGCATCCACAACCCCCCTGGGCAACCTGTGCCAGTATCTCAGCTGGGAAAAAACCCTCTAAGATCACCCAGTCCAACTTTCAAGCTAACACCACCATGGCCATTAAACCATGACCCAAACTGCCACATCCATGCAATACTCAAACACCTCCAGGCATGAGGACTCCACCACCTCGCTGGGCAGCCTGTGCCAATCCCTGACCACTCTTGAAGCAAAGACATTTTCCCTGATCTCCAACCTAACCCTCCCCTGGCACAATTTCAGGCCATTTCCTCTCCTTCTACCACCTGACAGGGCAACGAAGCTGGGGAGGGGCCTGGAGCACAGCCCTGTGAGGAGAGGCTGAGGGAGCTGGGGGGGTGCAGCCTGCAGCAGAGGAGGCTCAGGGCAGAGCTCATTGCTGTCTGCAGCTGCCTGCAGGGAGGCTGTAGCCAGGTGGGGTTGGGCTCTGCTGCCAGGCAAGCAGCAACAGAACAAGGATGCTCAGTCTCAAGCTGTGCCCTCAGCCTCCTCTTCTCCAGACTAAACACTCCCAGTGCCCTCAGTCACTTCTCATAGGATTTGTGTTTCATGGACATGCTCCAGCACCTCAATGTGCTTCCTAAAGGACCAGAGCAGGTGGGATCAAAGGGGGAACCAAGCTTGATCTGGCTGAACAATGGTTCCCAGTACAGCTGTTTGAGGCAGTACAGTGCATGGCTGAGCACCAAGCATCGCAACTGAATGCCAGGGAATGGGAAGTGAAAGAAGGAATGAAAAGAAGTAGTTTAGGGCATTCCCAGCTCCATTTCAGAAGCATAACAATGGGCAACATGGGGACACCACAGCACTCAGAGAGACAGGCAGAGACTCCTTTCTCCATCTCCCATCTCTGTGTCCCTACAGGCCACCAAGCAGAACCTGCTGACCTGCAGGGCTAAGGCTGTGAAGGGAAGCAAGTAAACACTCAGATAGCTGGATGGGAATGCAGAGTCTGTAGCAACAGCCAGGATCAAAACCTTTGTAAAGACACAGAGCAGACACTAAACTCTGAGCCATATCTCTAACTATGGTCAAATCACTTCATAGTTTTCCATTCTTGGCTCTTCACCAGGGCTGAGCCATTCTGAGAGATGGGACATTGAATGGCTGCATAATAGCAACCAAGATAAAGTTCTTCCTTGGTTTGAAACCAGAAGGCATGAGGAGAGATAAGCAAGGCTCAAGAGGAAAAACTCAGAATGATGCAGGAGGTAGTGAGGCTGGGAATGGGTTTTTTTTATAGCTTTGCAATCCTGGGGCTGGGAAGAAAAAAATCTGCATGCATTCCTGAGAGATGAGATCCCCAAACATCTGGAGAGAGATGTGCTGATAAGGAGCCACTGGCTGAGTCCTGTTTCAGAAGGGGTAAATTTAGACTTTTCTAACAGCTGGAGTGGCTGCAAGAGTTGGACAGGGGCCTGGGTGGAAGCTGCCAGAAGTGCAGCAAGGAAGCATAGGATCGTTTGAGATACAGACAGAGGGAGGGTTGTGGATGCCTCCTCCCTGCAGGTGTTTGAGGCCAGGAGCAAACTGGTCTAGTGGAAGGTGTCTCTGCCCATGGCAGGGGGGGTTGGAACTAGGGGATTTTAAAGGTCCCTTTCAACCCATTCCATGATTCTGTGAGAGGAAAACTCAGACATTGTTTTTCAGTTACATAATGACTGATTTGGGTGCATAGAAACATAGAATCATGGAATCAAGCAGGTTGGGAGAGACTTCCAATCTCGTCCAGTCCAACTTAGTACCCATCCCTGGCCAGTCAACCAGACCATGGCACCAAATGCCCAATCCAGGCTTTTCTTGAGCACCTCCAAGGATGTGGACTCCACCACCTCCCTGGGCAGCCCATTCCAATGCCAATCACTCTCTCTGACAACAACTTCCTCCTAACATCCAGCCTAGACCTCCCTTGGCACAGCTTGAGGCTGTGTCCCCTTCTTCTGTTGCTGCTTGCCTGGCAGCAGAGCCCAACCCCACCTGGCCACAGCCTCCCTGCAGGGAGCTGCAGGCAGCAATGAATGTCTCTGATTTTAGGAATTTCTAGTTTCAAGCCATGAATTCCTTTTCCAGTCTGGATGGAAGCATAACAGGTTTTAGGGTTTCAGTCTGGAGAGGAGAAAGCTGCCAGGTGACCTTATTGTGACCTTTCAGTATATTAAGGTGGCTACAAGAAAGCTGGGGAGAGGCTGAGCTTGGCCCAGTCCTGTGGCTGGCTGGGCTGGTGGCTTCTGCCTTTAGCCTTCTGCACAGAGCAGGTGGTACTGATCCACCACTGTTTCTGCTGATCATAGGATCACAGAGTCAACCAGGTGGGAAGAGAGCTCCAAGCTCATCCAGTCCAACCTAGCACCCAGCCCTGGCCAATCAGCCAGACCATGGCACTAATCATCGTGGTGCCTGCCAGCTCTGCTGCAAGGCAATAGTAAGGAGAAGCTCATAGTACTCAGGGGCTTATGGCCTCTTTGTAATTAATCACCTGTGTTAATTTGAAACAATTTGGAGCAGCTCTCCCGTGAGGAGAGACTGAGGGAGTTGGAGATGTTCAATCTGGAGAGGAGAAGGCTCCCAGGTGACCTTTCAGTATCTTAAGGGGGCCACAAGAAAGCTGGGGAGGGACTTTTTAGGCTGTCAGGGAGTGATAGGAGTGGGGGGAGTGGAACAAAGCTGGGAATGGGGAGATTCAGCCTGGATGTTAGGAAGAAGTTGTTCAGCATGAGGGTGGTGAGAGCCTGCAATGGGTTGCTCAGGGAGGTGGTGGAAGCCTGATCCCTGGAGGTGTTTAAGGCCAGGCTGGCTGAGGCTGTGTGCAGCCTGCTCTAGGGTAGGGTGTCCCTGGGCATGGCAGGGGGGTTGGACCTACCTGTCCAGGAGCTCTCTCCCACCTAGGACAGAGTTAGATCAGACTGGCCTATCATGGATAACCATCAGGGCCACAGATGGGCTCAGACCCCCATCAGGCAATAGTCTCTGTTATCCACTCTGAGGGAGAGCCTCTCACTCTCTACAACTCCCTGACACAAGGTTTTAAAGTGTTGGGTGTTGCTTTATTCTTGCAAGTCACAAGGACAAGGTGGTTTAGGTGAGGCATTAGTAAAAACCTCTCTCTGCAAAGGGTTTAGAACAGGCTGCTCAGGGAAGTGCTGGAATCACCATCTCTGAGTGCATCTGAAAGCCATTTAGACATGGTGCTCATGTCGAGGTGCTGTGGCAGTGGCCCTGGCAGAGTTAGATACAGGCTGGACTTGCTGATCTCCAGAGATCACTTTCTAGCTCCTGTGATCCTTGTGGTCCCTTCCAACCCTGACTGATTCTATATGGTTACAGGGAATTAAAGGACTCCTTTTCCTCTGTCCATCCCAATATTCCCTTCCTCTTTGCACATCTCAGCTGCATCACCTCCCTCACGCTGGAGTCTTTATTTCTCCTCCCTAGTATAGAAAGGCCAGAGAAAAGGAAGAAACAACAACCAAAGCACCCTAAAGCACCCTTTCCCCTCTCCCTTTCTCCTACAAGGGCTTAAATCAATTTTATCCTTGTTTGAAACCATGGTTTTAAGCCATTTCCCTGATAATTCTGTTCTGAAGTGCTCCAGCAGGGAGCAAGGCTCTGCTTCATTTAGCATACATCACATTCCCTGTTGCTGCTGCTGCAGCACATTAGTAAATCTGAGCAAATCTCACTGCTTGAAAGGCAAAAGGGGATGTGGAACACTTAAATGTTGATGCATCTTATGGACAGAAATAGAAGCACAATGAAAATAACCTAATTGCCTCAGCTTGCAAAGGAAGAGAGGAGCAGAACCAAGTTCAAAACAGAGCCTGGAAGAAAAAAGAAAGTCAACAGTGACTCATTAGATTGCATCTGTGAAGGCTTAGTCCTCAGGCTTCATCTTCAGGGCAGTGATTGATGTTTTCTATCTTGGGATAATGTGGTCTGGGCTTGGTTGTTGGAGTTTCTTTTTTATGCAGTGAGTAGCTCTGTGGCTTTGTCCGTGGCCTCCTCTGCACTTTGTGAAAGGCAACATCTGGAGGGACTGACACAGGACAGTCTGAGAGCAGATCTTGGTGGGCAGCCAGCAGCAGTGCTTGTGGAAGCAAGAAGGGATATGAAACACAGTTTGGATCTCTTTTCATAGAGCCACAGGATGGTCTGGGTTGGAAGAGACCTCCAAAGGTCATCTAGTCCAACCCCCCCCCTCCCCTGCAGTAAGTAGGAGCATCCTCAACCATCTCAGGTTGCCCAAAGCCCTGGCAAACCTTTCCAGGGCTGAGGTCACAACCACCTCTCTAGTTCAGTTTTAAGATGAAGACTAAAACACAGCCCCCCAGAACCCAGCAAATGGTTTGCTTGTGTCCACATCATAACCATCACTGCTCTGCTGAGACTCCACCTCAAAGTGCAAGGTCCTGCTTCTAGGTTGGGTCAATCCAAGGCACAGACCCAGGCTGGATGGAGAGTGAGTTGAGGAGAAAGAGGCTGGAGCACACTGACTGAGGGGAAGCTCAACAGGAGCCAGCAGTGCCCTCATGCAGCCCAGCAGGCAGATGTGTGCTGGGCTGCATCCAAAAAGAGTGCAGGCAGCAGGGCAAGAGAGGGGATTCTGCCCCTTGACTGCTCTGCTGAGACCTCACCTCGACTACTGCCTCCAGCTCTGCTGTCCTCATCAGCAGGTGGACACAGAGCTGCTGGAGCAAGTCCAGAGGTGGCCACAAAGGTGGTCCAAGGGCTGGAGCAGCTCTGCTATGAGGATAGGCTGAGGAAGCTGGCGGTGGTCAGCCTGGAGAAGAGAAGGCTCTGGGGCGACCTCAGAGCTGCCTTCCAATAGCCAAAGGGATGCCAGAGGAAGGCTGCAGAGGGACTTGTTAGGAGGGTATCTGGAGATAGGACAAGAGGGAATGGTTTGAAGCTGAGGGAGAGTAGGTTCAGACTGGATCTTAGGAAGTTGATCAGTATGAGGCTGGTGAGACTCTGGAACAGGCTGCCCAGGGAAAGCTGTGGCTGCCTCCTCCCTGGGGGTGTTCAAGGCCAGGCAGGATGAAGCCTGGAGCAGCCGAGTCTAGTGGAGAGGTCTCCCTGGGCACGGTGGGGGAGCTGGAGCAGCTGATGGCTGAGGTCCCTTCCAACCTGAGCCATTCTCTGCTCGGTGACTGCTGCTGCTGCTGCCGGGTCAGGAGCCGCCTGGCTGTGAGAAGTTCCCTTTCTCCGCAGTTGCAAGGCTCAAGCCTGTGCTAGCTTGTTCCAAGGCCTTCTGCAGCAGCCACTGATTTATGTCAAGTGCTTTCTGTCAGCTCTAAGATTTGCCATAAATCACAAGCAGTCTTCTAATAAGGCACTTCTGAGCGCTAGGGCTCCAAAAAGCCCCTCTCAGAAGGGGAAATGCTCTGATGGGGTTTAATGTCTCTCTTTCCTCCCTGCCCTCGGGCCATGCTTTCTTCTCCCTTTTGTCCTTTCCAGGGAAATGAAAGCTCTCCTTTGGACTGACTGCAGACAATTCAGCTAAACTCTCTGCTTGTCCCCTCTTTGTCTCCCTGTAACAGAGGCAATTCCCTTTTGTCTGCACAAATATCCAGCAGGCTGCACTCAGCGTTTACCATTTAGTTTCCCTTCAGCACTTTCTGACTCGGGATCATAGAATCATAAGATCATAGAATCAAAGAGGTTGGAAGACAGCTCCAAGCTCAGCCAGCCCAACCTAGCACCCAGCCCTGGCCAATCACCCAGACCATGGCACTGAGTGCCCCAGCCAGGCTTGGCTGCAACACCTCCAGGGAATCATAGAATCTTAGTATCTTAGAATCATAGAATCCTAGAATTTTAGAATCACAGAATCAGTCAGGGTTGGAAGGGACCACAAGGAGCAGCCAATTCCAACCCCCCTGCCATGCCCAGGGACACCCTACCCTAGAGCAGGCTGCACACAGCCTCAGCCAGCCTGGCCTCAAACACCTCCAGCCATGGGGCCTCAACCACCTCCCTGGGCAACCCATTCCAGCCTCTCACCACCCTCCTGCTCAACAGCTTCCTCCTAAAGCAAAAGTGGACATGAGCAAGCCTAAAGAAAAGACTTCTAGAGGCTGGAGACATTTGGTTCAGAGGCAGAGCCACTTCTGGTGAATCACAGAACTGTTTTGGTTGGAAAAGATCTCTAAGATCATCCAGTCCAACTTTCAACCTAACAGCACCACAGCCACTGAACTGCCATGTCCACACATTTCTTGAACACCTCCAGGCCTGGGGACTATGAGGAGAGGCTGAGGGAGCTGGGGGTGTGCAGCCTACAGAAGAGGAGGCTCAGGGCAGAGCTTATTGCTGTCTGCAGCTCCCTGTAGCCAGGTTGGGTTGAGCTCTTCTGCCAGGCAAGCAGCAACAGAACAAGGGGACACAGTCTCAAGCTGTGCCAGGGCAGGTTTCAGCTGGCTGTTAGGAGGAAGTTGTTGTCAGAGAGAGTGATTGGCATTGGAATGGGCTGCCCAGGGAGGTGGTGGAGTCCCCATCCCTGGAGGTGTTTAAGCTAAGCCTGCAACCTCCTTTCAGGTTCTCACTGAGAAGCAGCTGGCCCCTGCTTAGAGCTACCTTAGGTGAACCTGGACCAGGCTGTTAGGTCACCTCCTGAGCCAGGGCCAGATGCAGCTGTGCAATGAAGCAGGAGCTGAGCGTGGGGCTCTGCTGCAGAGCCTTGCTCAGTAAGCCCTGAAGTACCCCTGAAATGCCACACAGCCCCTCAGAAAGGCTTTGAGCAAGAAAGAAGCCACAGGCAGGAGCCTAGAAGCAGCCCTCTGCAGATCCCTATGTCAGAACCACTCAGGGCAGTCATGCAGCAGAGAGGGTTGGAGCTTTGGGAGATGAATCTGAAGCATTTGGGGGTATTATTTCTAAGCACTTCAGCTGACTACCTGGGCAAATAATCTTCCAGCCAGGGCTGTCCTACCAAACCTTGGCTGCCCTCTCCCAGCAATGAACCACTGTGAGCAGGCTGCCTTGCAGGTGAGGTTTCTCATTCCCTAAGCAAACACCAACGTTGCCTGGGCTGGAGAAGCTGAGTGGGGAGCAGTGACTAATGAACAGCTGCTCTGAGTTCTTGACACTCCTGGAATGCAGAGAGATGCTGATGAATTCTGGCAGCAGCCCAAGCGCTTGCAAAGCACTGACTCAAGCGGTAATGAGCTACAGCTGAGTGCCTTACTCCTGTCCAGAGGCTCAGCAGTTTGATCTGGTGTACATCCACTCTCTCTGCCTCAGGTCTGGCTCACCTCTGCATGCCTGGAAGGTGGTGAGGATCTGGGGATGCTGTGGGGGCTCCCAGGAGTACCAGTGCTGTGCTGTGCTGCACACACACTATCAGAGAGTTGTTTTGGCTGGGGAGGACCTCTAAGATCAACGAGCCCAGCTGAACCATGCTCCTCCTCAAGGCATCTGGGCTGTGTGAGAGCTCCAAGCCCTTCCTGTCTCCTATGAGGAGAGGCTGAGGGAGCTGGGAGTGAAGAAGAGGCTCAGGGCAGACCTCGTTGCTGTCTACAACTATGGGGCTGGGCTCTGCTGCCAGGCAAGCAGCAACAGAAGAGGGGGGGACAGCCTCAAGTTGTGCCAGGGCAGGTCTAGGCTGGATGTTAGGAGGAAGTTGTTGTCAGAGAGAGTGATTGGCATTGGAATGGGCTGCCCAGGGAGGTGGTGGAGTCACTGTGCCTGGAGGTGTTGAAGGCAAGCCTGGCTGGGGCACTTAGTGCCATGGTCTGGTTGCTTGGCCAGGGCTGGGTGCTAGGTTGGACTGGCTGAGCTTGGAGCTCTCTTCCAGCCTGCTTGATTCTATGATTCTATAAAGCACTGAAACATCTTGCCCAATGCTGGGATACACCTGCCCACTTGAGCTCAGCCCAGCCTGAATCCCTTTAACTCTGGCCGAAACTAGGTGATGACCTAGTGATGACCTGGCTACAAGTTGTACCTCTCAGTTCCAGGGCCTGGAGCAGCCTGAAAGGTGCTGCACAGCTCCAGCGCCTGGAGCAGCCTGGAGGGTGCTGCACAGCTCCAGCGCCTGCAGCAGCCTGGAGGGTGCTGCACAGCTCCAGTGCCTGCAGCAGCCTGGAGGGTGCTGCACAGCTCCAGTGCCTGCAGCAGCTTGGAAGGTGCTGCACAGTTCCAGTGCCTGCAGCAGCTTGGAAGGTGCTGCACAGTTCCAGTGCCTGCAGCAGCTTGGAAGGTGCTGCACAGCTCCAGTACTTGCAGCAGCTTGGAAGGTGCTGCACAGCTCCAGTGCCTGGAGCAGCCCTGGAAGGTGCTGCAGAGTTCCAGTGCCTGGAGCAGCCTGGAGGGTGCTGCATGGTCCAACCTCCCTGCTGCAAGGGAGGTCTGGAAATCCAAGCTTCTTGTGGGAAGCTGGTAAAAGCCATCTGATGAACAAAAGACTTTCCAGCAATCCTCGAGTCAAGCCATTTAGCCATCTGCTGCCAAAGAGGAAGATGGAGGCTGAGAGGATTGCCTGTACCGTGCCTGCTCCTCTGCTGAGCACTGCCCTGTGCTTGTAGCAGTCTCTAAGCTATGTCTCTCTGTAGAATGAGAAGGAATTTTACACATGGGAAGAATTCTCCACGCTTCAGCTCACAGTTGTGATTTAACAGTTCTTGCCCCCAGAGGGGTTGACAGAGAAATAGCTGAGCTATCTCAAATACTATAAGAGAGGTCAGAAATAGCACTGAGAACCTTGGGCTGGCTGCTTTGCTGGCCACGTTCAGCCTGCTGCAGTGACAGAAGTGCTTTGGCTTTGGGAAAGGGTGTTTCATGGGCTTGGAAGGAAGTGTCCAAAAGCACCTCCTGGAGAGTCTGAGAAACATCCTCTTTTGCTTTAATTTGTGTGTTTGTTTTCCTGCTGAGAAGTAGTTTGGGTGGAACAAGCTGAAGTGGCTCCCTGGGAAGGCTTTCCAAACGTTAGCAAAGCACATTTAGTATAAAGTCTCCATCCCATAAACAGGGAAGACTCATCAGCTGGAGTAGGTTTTTTCCTTGTCCTATACAGAGCCAAGGTTTGGAAAAGACCTTCAAGGTCATCAGTGTCCACTAAGGCTGGAAAAGACTTTCAAGGTCACCAAAGTCCACTAAAGCTGGAAAAGACCTTCAAGGTCCTCACTGTCCACTAAGGCTGGAAAAGACCTTCAAGGTCATCACAGTCCACTAAGGCTGGAAAAGGCCTTCAAGGTCATCAAAGACCTTCAAGGTCATCAAAGTTCACTAAGGCTGGAAAAGACTTTCAAGGTCACCAAAGTCCACTAAGGCTTCAAAAGACCTTCAAGGTCCTCACTGTCCACTAAGGCTGGAAAAGAACTTCAAGGTCCTCACTGTCCACTAAGGCTGGAAAAGACCTTCAAGGTCATCAAAGTCCACTAAGGCTGGAAAAGACTTTCAAGGTCATCAAAGTCCACTGAGGCTGGAAAAGACTTTCAAGGTCATCAAAGTCCACTGAGGCTGGAAAAGACTTTCAAGGTCATCAAAGTCCACTGAGGCTGGAAAAGACCTTCAAGGTCATCAATGTCCACTAAGGCTGGAAAAGACCTTTGAGGTCATCAAGTCCAACTGTAACCCAAGCACCATAATCACTAAACCATGCCCTGAAGTGCCACATCTACAGCTTCTTGAACACCTCCAGAGATGGGCACTCCATCACCTCCCTCGGCAGCCTGTTCCAGTCCCTGACCACTCTCTTAGTAAAGAAGTCCTTCCTAATGGCCAATCTAAACCTCCCCTGGCACAGCTTAAACCCATATTGATGGTAACTTAGGAGCAGAGGCCAACACCAACCTCACTACAGCCTCATTTCAGGGAGCTGTAGAGAGCAGTAAGACCTCCCCTTAGCTGTCACTTTGCTGCATCTCTTTTCACAAGTGGTCAGTGCCTCCAGCTCTCTGACTGCCTGTCTTGGGAGCAGCAAGGCAAGACCTAGATCATCATATCTGGCTTTCCCCCTCCCCCTCCCCTCCCCCTCAGCCACAGTTCCTGAAGCTGAATGATTTTATACCAATTGTGCCAGATGATTTTATGCCCTCATTTGTCTTTGGGCAATTTTTTCTGCCTGCAGCACATCCAAATGCAACATTTTCTCCTCGTGTCAGTGGCATGCTGCTCCTCCCTTTCCACTTCATTAATGAACTTGTTAAAAGCCTTTTGCTGGCCTTCAATGGGATTTACTATGTGTTGTTGCTTCCATGACTCAGGGGGACTCTGAGCAGGTCTGGAATGTCTCCAGTGTGTCTGGAGTATCTCTGTGTCTTCATACTTGAAGTCCTGCCTACAAGCCAGGCTGCTCAGAAGACAGAAACAGTAATAACACAGTTTTAGACCACTGCCTGTGGATTCATCCCTTCCCATACCTCTCCCTTCTGAAACAGAAGTTGTTTTCTCTTGTGATTTTGCACCCCAGACAACCTTGGCAATAGCTGTGAGCCTCCCCTGACCACGATGCTGGAGTAGAATCATAGAGTCACAGAATGGTTTGAGTTGGAAGGAATCTTAAAGCTCAGCCAGTTCCAATCCCCTGCCATGGGCAGGGACACCTCCCACCAGTCCAGGTTGCTCAAGGCCTCATCCAGCCTGGCCTTGAACATCTGATGTTGCCTGCCATCATCCTGCCCAGCACGGAGCCACAAAGGTGATGAAGGGAGGGGAACATCTTCCTTGGGAGGAGAGCCTGAGGGAGCTGGGGCTGTGTGCTGGGAGAGGAGGAGCTGAGAGGTGACCTCAGCAATGGCTCTCAATGTGTGCAGCTGAGTGCCAGGAGGCTGCAGCCAGGCTCTGCTGGGTGATGCCAGTGCCAGGAGGCTGGAGCCAGGCTCTGCTGGGTGATGCCAGTGCCAGCACAAGGGGCACTGGGTGGGAGCTGAGGCAGAGGAAGTTCCATGGAAACTTGAGGAGGATTTTTTCCCCTGTGAGGGTGACAGAGCCCTGGCACAGGCTGCCCAGGGGGGCTGTGGAGCCTCCTTCTCTGGAGACATTCCCACCCCACCTGGATGTGTTGCTGTCTGATCTGCTCTGGGTGCTCCTGCTCTGGCAGGGGGCTTGGACTGGCTGAGCTTTGGAGGTCCCTCCCAGCCCCTGACACTCTGTGATGCTGTACCCACATCTGGTGCAGAATCTGCTTGCAGGCAGCTGGGGTTAGTGGCAGGAATGCCATGAGGCTGTTCTAAAAGCTGATTTAGTCAGCTGGCACAGCTCAAATAAAGCATGAGCAAAGATGTCCTCTCAGGTGGCTTACTTGTTTTGGGTACTGATAGATGTGGGCAAGGCTCAAGGAGATCAGCAGGTCATGACAAAGCTCCTACCTGTTGGTGATGGCTTGCAGAGAGCTGTTAACCAGAACGAGACCTTCCTTAGGAGTCTCCCTCTCTGGAGATATTCGAGACCTGCCTGGGTGTGTTCCTGTGGGATCTGTGTGTTCCTATGGGATCCGTGTGTTCCTGTGAGATGTGTGCTCCTGTGTGACCCGTGTGTCCCTGTATGATCCATGTGATGCTGTGTGATCTGTGTGCTCCTGTGTGACCCGTGTGTCCCTGTATGATCCGTGTGATGCTGTGTGATCTGTGTGCTCCTGTGTGACCCGTGTGTCCCTGTATGATCCGTGTGATGCTGTGTGATCTGTGTGTTCCTGTGTGACCCGTGTGTCCCTGTATGATCCGTGTGATGCTGTGGGATCTGTGTGTTCCTGTGTGATCTGTGTGCTCCTGTGTGACCCGTGTGTCCCTGTATGATCCGTGTGATGCTGTGTGATCTGCTCTGGGTGCTCCTGCTCTGGCAGGGGGTTGGACCGGCTGAGCTGGTCCCCTCCATCCCCCGGCACTCCGCGGTCCCTCCGCCCGCGCAGCGCTCCCCGGCCGGAGCCAGCCGCGCCGCGGGCTAATGAGTTGCCGGAAAGCCCTCGCTTGTCCCTGGCCTCCTGGGCAGGTTATTATTCCGCGGGCTGCCAGCGGCGGGTGAGGATGGGGCAAGCAGTCGGCTGGGGCAGCCAGCGGGGAGCTGCTGGCCGCTCGCAGGGACCAGCAGGGTGCTGTGGGAACCGTCCCGCCCTGCGAGCGCCCACCCCGGGGCGACCATTCAGGGCAGCGCCGTGCGCTCACGGCCAGCGCAGCGAGCGAGCCTCTGATGCCTGCCCTAATGAGTCGGCCCGGGGTGTCCTGCCGGCCTCAATGTCTCCAGTGCGCCAAAGCCAAGTGGACATTCCCATACAACAGTGAGGGCTTCAATTCAGCTTCTCGCCGCGCCCCGATGCGCGCACGGAACGGCTTTTGTGCCACCTTAGAGAGGAGGAGCGCGGCAGGGTCGTTCCACCAGCTAATTGCAGCTGACAGGTCCCTGTCTGCCCACATCCCAGAGCCGTCTGCGAGCCCTTGGAGAGGCAAAGCACTTCGTCCTGCCGAGGAGGGGGAAAAAAATCCACCTATGGCTTTGTGCTTCAGGCACTCACAGCCCTGCAGCAAAAAAAAGGACACGTCCTGGCAATGCCTTCCTCACCGGTAGGGCATTGAGGGTTGTCTTTCTTACCTCTGCCCTCCTCCTTTTCAGTGAGGCTTCTTTTATCCCCCCCAAAAAATTAACACGTCCTGGCAATGCCTTTTTCACCGGTAGGGCATTGAGAGCTGTTTTTCTTACATCTGTTTTTCTCCTTTTCAATGATGCTTCTTTTCTCCTCCCCCAAAATTAACACATCCTGGCAATGCCTTTTTCACCGGTAGGGCATTGAGGGTTGTCTTTCTTACCTCTGCCCTCCTCCTTTTCAGTGAGGCTTCTTTTATCCCCCCAAAAATTAACACGTCCTGGCAATGCCTTTTTCACCGGTAGGGCATTGGGAGTTGTCTTTCTTACATCTGTTTTTCTCCTTTTCAATGATGCTTCTTTTCTCCTCCCCCAAAATTAACACGTCCTGGCAATGCTTTTTGCACCGGTAGGGCATTGAGGGTTGTCTTTCTTACCTCTGCCCTCCTCCTTTTCAATGATGCTTCTTTTCTCCTACTCATGGGTTGATAGCGTCTGCAGGGCACCCTCTTGGTGTTTGCTGAGTGCCCCACAGTGTGTTTGGAAAGGTAAAGCATTTAGTCCTGCCAAGGAGCGAAATAAATCCACCTATGGCTTTGTGCTTCGGGCACTCACAGCCCTGCAGCAAAAAAAAAATGGACACGTCCTGGCAATGCCTTTTTCACCGGTAGGGCATTGAGGGTTGTCTTTCTTACCTCTGCCCTCCTCCTTTTCAATGATGCTTCTTTTCTCCTCCCCCAAAATTAACACATCCTGGCAATGCTTTTTGCACCGGTAGGGCATTGAGGGTTGTCTTTCTTACCTCTGTTCTCCTTTTCAATGAGGCTTCTTTTCTCCTCCCCCAAAATTAACACATCCTGGCAATGCCTTTTTCACTGCCACGGCGTTAAGTGTTGTCTTTCTTACCTCTGTCCTTCACCTTTTCAGTGATCTCTCTTTTTCCCCCACTCACAGATTGAAGAGTGGAGAATGTCCCTGCTGAGCGCAGTGGGGTTGGACTGGATGAGCTTCGGAGGTCCCTTCCAGCTTGGACCATTCTGTGATTGTATGATTTTGCTCTCAGAACCATCAGAAAATCACAGGATGTCAGGGATTGGAACTTCTAGAGACCATCCAGTCCAACCAGTCATTCAACCAAGTCCCATCCCAAACCATGGCAATCTTTGGGAAGAATTAAGTGTGGTTTCAGCTAACTTGGGGGAACAGAACTATTCTTCTTTCCCACTAAAAGCCTGGGTTTGTCCCATCTGTCATGCTAAAACCTCCAGGCTTTCTCGGTGCCAGCCTCAGTTCCATTAGCAGCCTTTGATGAAACCATCTAACTAAACAAATGGCTTCTTCCATTCACTAAACATTTGTTCCACATGGGATCCAGAGTGCAGAGCCTGGTGGCAATGCCTGGTGGCACTGCCTGGTGGGGACTGCGTGCTGGGACTGAAAGTGACTGCCACCCCACCTGCCTGAAAACAGCTAAACTGGACTGAAAGAAGCAATGTTTTGGCATTGATTCTGCCAACTCAGAGGCAATTGATTTCTTCTTGACTTGGCAGGGATGTTTTCTAAGGTGCTCCATAGCAAGGAAGCTCTGTGAAGTCACACAATAAAGATATCAATGGCCATGATTTTGTTTTCTAACTGGAAAACAGATCATAGAATCATAGACTCAGGCAGGGTTGGACGGGACCATAAGGAGCAGCCAGTTCCAAGCCCCCTGCCATGCCCAGGGACACCCTACCCTAGAGCAGGCTGCACACAGCCTCAGCCAGCCTGGCCTCAAACACCTCCAGCCATGGGGCCTCAACCACCTCCCTGGGCAACCCATTCCAGCCTCTCACCACTCTCCTGCTCAACAACTTCATCCTCACCCCCAGCCTCACTCTCCCCACCTCCAGCTTTGCTCCATTCCCCCCACTCCTGCCACTCCCTGACAGCCTCAAAAGTCCCTCCCCAGCCTTTTTTTGTAGCCCCCTTCAGATGCTGGAAGGCCACAAGAAGGTCACCTGGGAGCCTGCTCTGCTCCAGCCTGCACAGCCCCAACTCTTTCAGGCTGTGCTCACAGCAGAGCTGCTGCAGCCTCTCAGCATCCTCCTGGCCCTGCTCTGGACACTCTCCAGCATCTCCACAGCCCTCTTGTCCCAGGGGCTCCAGAGCTGGATGCAGGACTCCAGGTGGGGTCTCAGCAGAGCACAGCAGAGGGGGAGACTCCCCTCCCTGGCCCTGCTGGCCACACTGCTGCTGCTGCAGCCCAGGCTCTGCTTGGCTCTCTGGGCTGCAAGTGCACTCTGCTGGCTCCTGTTGAGCTTCTCCTGCAGCAGCACCCTCAAGTCCCTCTGCCCAGGGCTGCTCTCCAGCCTGGCACTGCCCAGCCTGGAGTTGTGCTTGGTATTGCCTCGACCCATCTGCAGGACCTTAATACAATACAATAAATACACTTTATGCATTGATTCTACCAACTCAGAGGCAATTTACTTCTGCTTGACTTGATGAAGATGTTTTAAAGATGCTCCAGGGTTGCACAGCTCTGTAAAGTTACACAACAAAGGTACCAATTGTCAAGATTTTGTTTTCTAAGGCACTTTATGCATCGGTTCTACCAACTCCGAGGCAATTTACTTCTTCTTGCCTTGCCGTGGATGTTCTCTGAGGTGCTCCAGAGCTACAAAGCTTTGCAAAGTCACACAACAAAGGTACCGATTGCCATGATTTTGTTTCCTAAGTGGAAAACTAATGCACTTCATGCATCGATTCTACCAACTCCGAGGCGATTTACTTCTATTTGACTTGATGTGGATGCTCTCTGAGGTGCTCCAGAGCTAGGAAGCTCTGTAAAGTCACACAACAAAGAGAACAAAGATACCAATTGCCATGATTTTGTTTTCTAAGTGGAAAACTAATGCACTTTATGCATCGATTCTACCAACTCCGAGGCGATTTACTTCTATTTGACTTGATGTAGATGTTCTCCGAGATGCTCCAGATCTACAAAGCTTTGCAAAGTCACACAACAAAGGTACCAATTGCCATGATTTTGTTTTCTAAGGCACTTTATGCATCAATTCTACCAACTCCGAGGCAATTTACTTCTATTTGACTTGATGTGGATGTTCTCTGAGGTGCTCCAGAGCTAGGAAGCTCTGATTCTGTTTTCTAAGTGGAAAACTAATGCACTTTATGCATCAATTCTACCAACTCCGAGGCAATTTACTTCTATTTGACTTGATGTAGATGTTCTCTGAGGTGCTCCAGAGCTAGGAAGCTCTGATTTTGTTTTCTAAGTGGAAAACTAATGCACTTTATGCATCAATTCTACCAACTCCGAGGCAATTTACTTCTTCTTGCCTTGCCCTGGATGTTTTCTAAGATGCTCCAGAATCTCCTCCGTAGTCACACAACAAAGACAACAAAGATGAGATAAATTGCCACGATTTGCTTCCCTCCCCCACCCCCAAACCCGTTCATTAAGGCTATTGCTTCGCTCAGGATGAAAATGCCTTTCCTGTGTCCTTGTCCCTTGGAAAACAATGATCTGCTGGGAGTGTGGGAAATGGGTTTTAAAGCGGCAGTAAGTGGAGCACACGTCAGGGAAGACAGCTCGATTTCGTTCCGGTGGTGTGATCACAAACACATTTTCCTACCCTGCAACTTCTAATTAGTCTCACACACAGAGGAGAAAGAAAACACGAAAGAAACAAAATGATTCTGCTTCACTTCTGCAGGGTACAGTAAATAGCTATAAGGAGGGAAAGAAATCTGCTTCTTTCAGACGTGGTGACTGCTAGGGAGACAAAAAGGATAGGAGGATGGAGTTTGTTTCTGTTTGGCCTCTGGCAAGTCAATGTTCCCTCAGGAAAGACAGTAATTATGATTAAAGAAAACAGCAACCCAACAAAACACAACAACAACAACCCCCACAACCCCAAAATAAACTGGAGTGAACTTCTTCACTTCACACTTCAACAATCTTCCAGCCATACAGATGCACTCATGCATGCTTGGCTGTCATTTCCAATCCAGACGAGTCCTGATAAGCTTTAGCTGCTCTGAGGTGCTGCCAGTTTGAGTGACAACCTGGATACCTGCAACTAAATGGTGGATCTGCTCTCCATGGTGAAGGGGAGCAGTGCTCTGACACACAGCAGAACCCCCATCTCGGGGCTTTGGTTTGGGGTTTTTAGTCTCCTGAGGTCTGAAATGAAATGGGTGTTAGTAAATAGTCAGAGGGGAGAGAGAGAGATGAGGTGGAGAGCAGACAGAGGTACTCGTGTGCATGGCATTGTCTGCGCTGCTCTGTGGTGCTGTGTGTGGAGTAAAGAGAGATAGAAATGGAGAGGCAGATATTGATTGAGAGATAAATAGATAGGAAGATAGATATAGATGTAGATATAGATATTGATAGATAAGTCTAATATATAGAAATGTAGCTACTGATACACAGCTATATAGAGTGATGTAGATACAGATATTGATA